>NC_044982.1:69933952-70238976 GCF_008728515.1 Papio anubis | reverse complement strand
CCATGTCTGAGCCCCCCAACTGCAGTGGGGTCCCGTGTGGCCTGAGCCTCCCCTATGGGCTCCGCCCCCTGCTCCGTGGTGCCCGGTCCCATCCACCGCCCAAGGGCTGAGGAGGGAGGCGCGGCTCGGGACTGGCGGGCAGCTCTGCCTGCAGCCCAAGTGCAGGATCCACTAGGTGAAGCCAGCTGGGCTCCTCAGCCAGGTGAGGACTTAGAGAACTTTTACCTCTAGCTAGAGGATCGTAAATACACCAATCAGCACTCTGTATCTAGCTTAGTGGGGACTTGGAGAACTTTTCTGTCTAGCACTCTGTGTCTAGCTCAAGGATTGTAAATGCACCAGTCGGCACTCTGTCTAGCTCAGGGTTTGTAAATACACCAGTCAGTACTCTGTGTCTAGCTCAAGGTTTGTAACTACACCAATTGGTACTCTGTTTATAGCTAACTCTGTATCTAGCTGACCTAGTGGGGACTTGGAGAACTTTTCTGTCTAGCACTCTGTCTAGCTCAAGGATTGTAAATACACCAATCAGCTCTCTGTAAAGTGGACCAATCAGCAGGATGTGGGTGGGGTCAGATAAGGGAATAAAAGCAGCCTGCCCAAGCTGGCAGTGGCAACCTGCTCTGGTCCCCTTCCATACTGTGGAAGCTTTATTCTTTCACTCTTTGCAATAAATCTTGCTGCTGCTTACTCTTTGGGTCCATGCTGCCTTTATGAGCTATAACACCACGAAGGTCTGCAGCTTCACTCCTGAAGCTGAGACCACGAACCCACTGGGAATAATGAACAACTCCAGACACGCTGCCTTTAAGAGCTGTAACATTCACCACGAAGGTCTGCAGCTTCACTCCTGACAGCGAGACCATGAGCCCACCAGAAGGAAGAAGCTCCAGACACAGCTGAACGTCTGAAGGAACAAACTCCGGACACACCATCTTTAAGAACTGTAACACTCACCGCAAGGGTCTGCGGCTTCGTTCTTGAAGTCAGTGAGACCAAGAACCCACCAATTCTGGACACAATAATGTATGTACTGCCTAATAACTGGGGTATTGTAAAGGTGAGGCTCTCAAAAGAGAGGTACTATAATTTCTTTGCAACATCCTAATTGCTGTCCAAAACCAGACCTGGTTTTATATTAGCTAACATTTACTGAGCAATTCCCTTGGGACAGACAGTTTCAAACATACATGATCTCACCTCTTCTTCATAACAATAAGGTAGTTTCTATTACTGTCATTCCCATTTCACAGACTGGGAAATGAGGACAAAGACAGATTAAGTAAGTTGTTCAAAGTCACACAGTCAATAAAGGGATAAAGCTGGATCTACTGTTTATTTACATGAATACTGACATCTTAGAAATTAAGAAAAACAAGTTCATACATCCATTTAAAATTCATTTCAGTCAATAAATTTTTGTTGAATGCCTATTATATGCAAAGTACTGATTTAAACTAATAAACTGGTTAACACCAATGTTACAAATATAAAGTCCTTTTAAAGTATCAGTATCAAAATAAATTTTCCTTTCTGTGGTCCACAAAAGAAAAAAGATGTACCAGCACTTTTAAATTAAGTTTTTCAATTTCCAAAATACCTCCTTTAAAACAGAAGGGAATAAATTCCAACAATGCTATTTTCAACACATTCATTATTTCAAAACTTACTGGAATATCTGAAGATTACTTGCTGCAAGCTGGACTCGTGAAAATAAACCTTGACTTCACAGAGAAGTCTACATTGATAAATATATATCCGTTGAATTAATAACAGTGTAAGTTACACATATGTATACAAAAAAGTAAAATGACAAGGATGGAGAGGAGTTTTTCATGGAAGGTGGTGGGTTGCCATGGATTCTGCTTCTCTTGATTTTCTGAGGAGGGCTTGTTTGAGGGCACTAATTTTCTCATCAAGTTCAGCCAGTGAATAGTTCTGCTGTAAACAATAACGACACAAATTGCTGAATAAGATTCTGAAGTATCTTAATGCAGATAAAGTGCCAAATGAACTATAAATATTTAAAATATTCAAAAGCATGATCAAATGGGTTTTTTTCCCTCATGAGAATAATCTTAAAACTGCACAACTATATATGTTGACTATATCATAAATTTAAAGGCATAAAATAACAAGGCTTAACTATTTCTTTTTCTCTTTTCTAATAATTAAGCTCTCCTGAACCTTTTATACTTTGAAAGAGTAAGTTTACAAAAAAAAAAAAAAAGCCTGATTATTAGACACTGGAGCCTATTTGAAGATGGGAGGAGGGAGAGGACTGAAATATTGCCTATCGGGTATTATGCTGATTACCTGGGTGACAAAATTATCTGTACACCAAACCTCCGTGACATGCAATTTACCCATGTAACAAACCTGAAAACCCCTTGAGCTTAAGTAAAAGTTGGAAAGAAGAAAAATGCTAATTATACTACTACCAGGAGAAAAAAAAATCATTTGAGATATCAGCTATCCCTTTTAATAGAAAACTTTCTATGTTGATTACTAAGGTTAACCTGAAGTGGAAAACAGTGAAGAAAACACTCCTTTTGCTTTCCAATAAAAATTGGATTTGTTCAAGTCTATCTATGTGAACACCCTCACTTACATTAATATTTCTAATTTAGACACAAGTATTATGTGGTGACTATTAGGGGGTAAAGAGAAAGGGAAATTGGGACTGAGTGCTAATAGGTACAGGGTTGGGGCGGTGATGGAAATGTTCTAGACTTAGTGGTGATGGTTGCACAACATAGTGAACATACTAATAGCCACTTTAAAATTATGAATTTTATGTTATGTGAATTGTATTTTTAAAGCAGCAACAAAGTGTTACAGTTTACTATAAGAGAGTAACTTTTAAAAACCTGATTATTCTCATAATCAATAGTAAAAAAAGTTAACTTTAAAAATAACTGCTTAAAATACCTAGAAATTCTCTCTTGAGGGATCAACTACAATAATTTACTTCTGGAAAAAATAATTGCTATCAAAAAATTTACTCGGAATTTTGTAAGAAAAAAAATGCTACTCTTAAAAATTAGAAAGTCTTCTCCAACTTTAAATTCACATTACCACTATTAAAGTCTAGCAAAGCCTTACTATTTAAGGTTCAACTAATTAGTAAAGTAGCACTTTAGACAGGGCCAGCTGAAGTCAAACTCTGCCAAACACCCTTTTTGATGTAGGTGCTGCTAATCAGAAGTGTTCACAAAAGGAAGGGATGGGGGGAGACTGAAATTACTTGAGCACTTACTATTTTTAAGCACTTGATGAATGACACATCCTTGTACTACTAAAAGCAGGACAAAGGTTTTATTTATTTAACCTATCTGAGTCATTCCATGCCCTTAAAAGAATTTTTCTATTCAAGTTTATTAGTTTATACTGCCCTTTTCTTCAGTCGTAAATTGTACCAGGGTATGACCTAAAAGCAACCATAGTAGAAACTTTTATTAATAAGAAAGGTATAAAACTAATCAAACTGTTTCAGAAACCAAAATGAAAATGCAGTAACTTACTTGAGGTGGTTGAACTTTTCTTCTTTTTCCAGAAAAGCTCTAGATTTTAAAAAAAAGTAATCAACATTTAAAAAAATCTAAGCATTATTTTTTTCTTTATAAAATATCGTACAAATTATGTACAGCCTTGGGAACTCTGACAGAAAGAAAGCCAACCAATTTACCAATACCAATTATTGTCTGTAACCAACATCCACCTTATATTCTGCAAGTTACCCTCTAAAGAGGATGACATTAACAATATATAATAGTAATACTGCAGCAACATGCTTATCTTTGGCAATACATATTTTCCCATCAATTACCAGCTTCTAATGAGCCTGGGTGATTGTGGAAAGAGGTGCTCTGGGGATTTTCTGCTTAGTTTTTTTTCATAACCTTTCCATCCCAGGGTGTTGAAAAAGCGAAGTGACAATAGACAAAGGAAAAATGTAATCTGGTATATGAGGCCAAGAGGTGAAAACACACACACACACCCTGGACTGACTATAATGGACACTGTGGTTGTTTATGCAAGGAGCTACCTATCCACTGCTTCTCTGTGTGGCCCAAGCCAATGGCTTCCAAATGGGCATGGGTCCAGTTCTGGCCAATGAGTAAAGGAGAAGACTGCTGGAGATTAAGAGGAGAACTTCTGGAAAAAGCTTCCTCACGTCTTTTGAGAGAAAGCCCTCAAAGAAGGCAGTTTCTCAGGATACTGCTGTATCTGGGTAAGACACCTGAAAGTGCTGTAGCCATCTTGCCATCTGCCTGGGAAAGAAGGTAACACCAAGCAGAGTTAAGAGGGGAAAGAAACCTATTTTCTTACAATTATGATTTAGTCACTGAATCAATTAAATCTGAAGCTTGTGCTACCATGGAGTTCCTATTTTATAGTTTACATAATGTTTAAGCCAGTTTTGAGTTCAAATTTCTTACAGTTGAAGCTGACAACATTCTCATTGATCCACTAATGAGCCTTTTAAATCTTGGTCTAATGAATTCTTCCTAGACTTTTTCTTAGTTTCACACAAGCACTAGCTTTTAAATGGCAAATTAGTAAATTAGTATATTTGACAAACTGAATCTCAGAGACAAAATGTTCTCATGAGCATTTCTGACTATTGAGATTTTGAAGATAGCATTAAAACTCACATTTTCCTTTGTGTCAAAAGTTGATTCAAAGAACATCTAGGTATGCTTCTTATCAAGTTACAATAAGTTGGAAATCATTAAGTATTAGAATTAGTAATTATGAAATAATAGAGTTCAGATAATTATGCTCCTTCCTTTGCCAAACCAAGCTGCATACCTGTGGTAGGGCCTATGGGCAAATAAGGAATCAATGTTTAATTTGGCAATTGATCAGTCTCCTGACTTCCTAAGAGGTGGCTTTGTATACACTTAATGCAAATATAATTCCCCTTGGCCAGGCGCGGTGGCTCATGGCTGTAATCCCAGCACTTTGGGAGGCCGCGGTGGGTGGATCACAAGGTCAGGAGACCAAGGCCATCCTGCCTAACATGGTGAAACCCCGTCTCTACTAAAAACACAAAAAATTAGCCAGGCATGGTGGCAGATGCCTGTAGTCCCAGCTACCTGAGAGGCTGAGGCAGGAGAATGGTGTGAACCCGGGAGGTGGAGGTTGCAGTGAGCCAAGATCGCACCACTGTACTCCAGCCTGGGTGACAGAGCGAAGCTCCGTCTAAAACAAAACAAAACAAAACAAAACAAAAAAAATTCCCCTTGTTCTCCTAGTCGTTTAACCTATAATATGTCGATAGTTTCTATGCTATTAAACAGTCAGATTACTACTGTATCATAGAACCAAAGCAAGAAATATCAAAATGAGGAAAGTAAGGTCATCAGTGGTTCAATGACTTAAAAACAGTAAAATGTGGCCTTTTGGGCTTGTTTTACGCCTGAGCAGAATATTTTGATAAGAAGAACACTTAGAAATACCATATCTACTATGGATACACCAGATTAACTTCACTATTTGTTTTAGGTGTAAGGAAATCTCAGTACAGTTCCTGACTTACGATGGCTAGATAAGGCTTTTCAAATTTACAATGCTGTGAAAGTGACACACATTCAGTAGAAACTGTACTTCAGATGCTGAATTTTGATCTTTTTCTGGGCTAGTGACATGTGATACGATGCTCTCTTGTGATGCTGGGCAGTGGCAGTGAGCGAAGCTCCCAGTCGGCCATGTGGTTATGAGGGTAAACACCCGATACTCTACAGTGTACTGTGCTGCCAAGTGACTTTCCTCAACTGTAGGTCAGGGTACACATTCTGAACATGTTTAAGGTAGGCTATGCTAAGCTATGATGTTTGGTAGGTTAGAGGTATTGAATGCATTTTAGACTTGATAATATTTTTAGTTCTTGATGAGTTTATTGGGACATAACCCCATCTGTATAGAAGTATAAATAAAAGGTGGACATTTTAACAGGTGTTGGTACCTGAGAGAAAATACTTGAGAGCACAGCACACTAAAGAAAGAGCTGGAGAAAGGTAATGCAAAATTGTCTCTCCTCACCCATTATTTTACCTTAGTATGTTCCTAGTCATGCATCGCTTAATGATGGGGATATATTGAGAAATGTGTCAATTTTGTCATTGTTTGAACGTCATAGAGTATACTTATAGAAACCTAGATGGTACACACCTAGGCTATATGGTATAGTCTATTGCTCCTAGCATACAAACCTGTACAGCATGTTTGTGTACTGAATACTGTAGGCAACTATAACACAACGGTATTTGTGTATCTAAACACATCTCAACATAGAAAAGATACAGTAAATATACCACACTATAATTTTATGAGACCACTGTAATATATGCAGTTGACTGTTGACTGAAACATCCTTATGCAGAGCATGACTGTCATACACACACACACACGCAAATCCAGGGAACCAGTGCTCTAAGGAATCTCAAGGGTAAGGAGGCCTCTTCCATGACTGGCTACTTTCTTTCTTTCAGTTGTAAAAGGCAACTGATTCTACACGTGCAGTATCTAAAATGTTTTTCTTCCCTTCTAGTCCCAGAGCCCTGATTCAGACCTTCATTTCTCTCTGGCTTGGATAATGACATGTTTCCTAAACTAGTTTCCTTGACTCCAATTTCTCTCCAACTCAGACTTTATAGTGCCACCAGACAGGGACCTAAATTACAGGTTTCTCTTTCTCTAAAACTTAATTGTGCTCCAATGATACTAGAAGTGCAAACTGGTTAGTATGACCTTCAAGGCCCCCTGAAATATGTTTACAATCTAATTTTCTAGCTGAATCCAGTTGTTCACTCATGCTTCAGACCCAGCACATGTTCACACGCACATGGCCTGTGTACATGATGTTGACCTGGTTTTCAGCATTCCCCTCCCCCGATGCTTCCTTAAGAACCAGGAGTTACTGTTACAGACTAAGAATTACACCGAGTCAGTGCTTTGAACAAAGTTAACACACCTTCAAAGTCCAGTAATGAGCTATCAGCCAAGTCCTATCCATTCATTTGCACATCTACTTGATATCTACTACATTCTGTATCTCAAAGATGAACAAGACACAGTTCCTGCCCTTGAGAGTTTCAAAATATAAAGTGAAAAACATGTATAAACATATAAGTAATAAATGCTATAAAATGAACAAAACACTTATAAAAGCATGTTGGTACTTACTGTTTTCAAGTATCATACTTTAAAATCAGTAAGTCTTTGGAAATACTGAAAGATCATATATTTTAAATGAACTGTTAAGGCCATGCCCTTAAACTTCTGAAAACATTACATTTAAAGCTTTCCATGGCTAATGCGAAGAATAAAGACCTTTAGAATTCTTACATCAAAATGTCCAACAAGTATTATTAACTTTTGCCATAAATCCTGTTCTATACACATTATAACATATTTTGGAGTTTTATGTCTGGCTCATAAAATGAGAACTTTATATAATCTGATTACGTTTTATAGAACAAATATAAATGACATCTTTTTTCCCGACAAATATTTGTTTTTCTATGCCAGCCTTCAATGTTACCCACGATAATCAATCTCTATCCAACTGTAAGAAGCTCCCCATGTTTAGAATTCATCTACATGTGAATCTGAATAAACACATTTCAACGAAAATCTTTTCAGATTTCAGGAGTTCCAACAAAAGTTCAATCCTTAATAAATTTAATGGGCTCAACTTTTCTATCTTTAGAAGCTATAGGGCTGTGCTACATATGTAGTTTCTTCTGTATACTTTTGAGGGATAAATATGTAAAATTATGCAGTTACCATATATGTACTCCCAGCATGATGGTGAGGGTGATGAATAATGTACTATGTCCTCTGTAAGGTATGTGCTCAACTCCTCCTGTTTGCAAGGACACTCTTAGAGCTAGCTGTATTCCAAGTGAGGTTCCTAAAGATGGCTCATTCATCCTATTATAGAAGGGTGAGTATGAAATCTTCTTTCCCATAGGGCTTGTGTCATGTATGTTCACAGGCCTAAAGGAGAGAATGAGTCTGAATATTTAAACCTTTCCAGTGTTTTGTTCTTCCTTGTAGCTCACTACTAAATTTGATATGTCACTTCCAACACTAATCCAGAAGCAGTTCTTCTAAAAGATATATAGATTTTTTAAACATATTTGGAAACACTTTTAAAAAGCACCTGTTTTATCACAGGTTGCCACCATCCATCCTTTTCTGAATGCTTAATACATATATGCCAATCCTCTGTTTACGTTTACAAATGCTTCTTGCCCCTGAAATTAGGCAGTCACCAAGCTTCAGACTTCAGGCCTCAGACAATCTCAGTGTTCCTATCCATCGATGGACTCTCACCACTACACAGACTCTCCCAATTGTCCCAAGTGTAAGTGCTATATCTCAAAAAGCTTACCTGATATTTTTACCTTCATAACCTCCTCTGCCTTCAAATTCACATTTCCCCCAAAAGTATCTCTCTCTCTAGATTTTCTTATTTCTATCAATGGTATCATTTTTCCAACCAGAAACTGGACTCTATCCTTGTTCTCTATTTCCATATCCAATCATCAATATTTGTCCATTTTTTTCCAACCTGCATAAATCTTTTCCATTCTCACTCATGTCGCTATTTTAGGATCTAACTTCGCATCTAAGCTAGCATAACACTATCTCCTTGTCCTTAGTTTCTCTCTTTTGTCTCCCACAACTGTATTAGATAAATCTTTCTAAATATCATGTTCACAAATTACTTCTCTGCTCAAATGCTTTCAGTAGATTCCCCCTGCTCCCTGCCTGGAAAATAGATTTTAACCTTCTGAGCACAGCACTTAAGGTCCTAACAATCTGGCTACTTTACCTTTTTACCCACTCTACCCTATGTGTAACAGATCAAAACAAAACAAAAAGATTATGATGTGGAAGGCTTGTTCTTTTGTTAAACAAATCTATTAATTTTTTTTTTTTGAGACAGAGTTTTGCTTTTGTTGCCCAGGCTAGAGTGCAATAGCGCAATCTTGGCTCACCACAACTTCAGCCTCCTGGGTTCAAGTGATCCTCCTGCCTCAGCCTCCCAAGTAGCTGGGATTACAGCCATGTGCCACCACGCCTGGCTTATTTTTATTTTATTTTACTTTATTTTATTTTATTTTATTTTATTTTTTTTTTGAGACGGAGTCTGGCTCTGTCGCCCAGGCTGGAGTGCAGTGGCTGGATCTCAGCTCACTGCAACCTCCGCCTCCCGGGTTTACGCCATTCTCCTGCCTCAGCCTCCGGAGTAGCTGGGACTACAGGCGCCCGCCACGTCGCCCGGCTAGTTTTTTGTATTTTTTTTTTTAGTAGAGATGGGGTTTCACCATGTTAGCCAGGATGGTCTCGATCTCCTGACCTCGTGATCCGCCCATCTCGGCCTCCCAAAGTGCTGGGATTACAGGCTTGAGCCACCGCGCCCGGCCTATTTTATTTTTTTTTTGTATTTTCAGTAGAGATGGGGTTTCTCCATGTTGGTCTGGCTGGTCTTGAACTCCCGACCTCTGGTGATCTGCCTGCCTTGGCTTCCCAAAGTGCTGGGATTACAGGCATGAGCCACTGTTCCTGGCCTATGTTAAATTTTTATAAATCAGAATCAGAGAAAAGAGATGAATGATACTGCAGTAAGTTCTCATTGGAGGCATCTGATACTACCATACTCTATTGAAAGATCAGTTCTATTGTTAGTAAGAATTATATTAACAAGGTATGAAATTGAACTAGAAAAATAACTTTCCTAGGTTACTAGAATGGGAAAAACTTATGGTAGACTACTGTAGGAAAAGTCATTAAAAATCTTTATGAAGTTTCCTAGGAAGACATTCAAAGAATAATCCTAAAAGTGAAAAGACCTTTGTAATTATGTAGTACAACCAACACATTTTCTAAAATTAGACACCTTGAAGGCCAGAGGAATAGAGTGACTTTTCCAGGTTTATACAGCTACTTCATAGTTCTGAAACTAAATAAATGCCAATGAGGTTTTTACCATGTGGTAAGCAGTATGCTAAGTGTTTGATTGGCATTATCTCATTTGATCTTTGCTTCAGCCCTTAGTATTTTTATAAACCTCATTTTACATTTGAGAGCAATAAATCACTAAAACTCTTCTCTGAAATTTTGTCATTTAAGACTTGCTGCTCCCTTTTGTTACGTGACCTGCCTTCTTCCTCTGGAAATACTTTTCTGTAACTCATCTAATACTCCATCTATAACTTTGGAAGATTGCTGTCATACCTAAAATAAATTTTAAATATATTTTCACCACTAACTTGCATGATCCATGCTAAAATGGGCTATCTCACATAATTTTTCAGAAATAGGAGTTTTGGTATAATCTCACTTTGATATTATTTTAGTTCCAATATGGTACTGCTTTAAAAAAAAACTTAAAGAAGGCAGGTATTATATATGATCACCTCAGAAGACTGAGGAAAACACAATGAGCTCAGGATCATTTTTCTGAAAAAAGCTGATGTGCCAAAGATACTAACTTACTAGCACAACACTGTTTCTTAATGTTCTTGGAAAAAGGGGTAAGAATGAATGAATCCTAGAGTTAAGGAATTACAAAAACATAGAAAGTCTGGTGGTTAAGGTAAAGAGTAAGAATGGCAGCTTGAGGTGTGCATTTGTTTAGTATTAACTGCATGTGAGCTGAGGGAAGGAGCCTGTTGGGGAAGAGAGATTAAAGAGGCAGAGGGATCACTGACAGAGCAAGGTTCCAGAGGAAGCCTCTGTTTTACAAGGTAGCAAGTTCAGAGTAAAAGGCCCAACCACCACCCAGTTTGACTTACTATGCCATGAAAATGGCCTAAGTTTGAGAATGTGGGTAATATATAATAGAAGTATCCCTTTTTAAAAATTCTAAATTTTAAAAATATTCAGAACCAGAGTTTTTAAGGAACTAGATATATCCCCTACACAGGACTATGTTCATTCATCTTTGAATTATTAAAATAGTTTTGCTTATAGATCAACGAGTGACTGTAAAACCACAACGAATCCAGAATAACATTTTGATTTATTTTTAAAAGACACTTATACTCACTACAGACTGAAAATATTCAGGAGAGATGCCTTCCAATTCAAGGATTTTATCCTCAAGCTTTTTAATTCTCTGATAAATGTCTCTTGGCACTGGACCACCTAAATACATTAAAAAAAATTCTGAGATACTGTTGAATAATTCTTTCTTCTTACAATTTTTATTCTTAAAATACCATGCAAAGACACTTATGCAAAGGAATGGAAAATACTTAATAAAAAACAAAAGTAAAACAGAATGAAGTCCTTATTTGAAGGTCAACTTTAAATGAAGGTCATATTTTCATATTATACACTATTGGACATATTGTACTACACTTCCTCTCTCCAAACCCCATTTATGCTTCCTATATTCTAGGAGTTTCATGTTAAATTCATTTTACAAGATATTGTGAATAGCTTCCATAGAGAACAATTTATATTTCTGATATGCTTTGATAACATGGGAGGACAAAAATGCATAGTGACAAATGATGATAATTCAATGCAGTGGCTGCAATATGTCATATTAGTTTCTTCAATTAATACTTCTTCCTACATGCCATATTTTTTCCTTTGACCTAAAAGAATGTAAAAAAGGGGCTTTACCATAATTTTAAACTAACAAACTTTCTGAGGAGGGGAACAGTAAATTATGGCCACTCAAATTTTAAATTTATGATTATATCAAGAATCCTTCTACTTCTCACCCCCTCCACACTGTGGCCTTTTTGGTCCAGACCACTTCCACCTCTCCCTGGATTATCGCAACCCCCAAACTGGTCTCCCTGTTTCTGCCATGCTTCCATAGAGTGTATTCTCAACACAGGAGCCAGTGATCCTCTAAAAATGTAAGTTAGATCACGTCATTTCTCTGCTTCCAATACCTGATCATTTCACCCAGATTAAATGCCTTCCAATATCTGATCATTTCACTCAGATTAAATACCAAAGCCCTCACAATGGCCTACAAGGCCATACACAATTTGGACATTCTCCCTATGCCCACATGGTTCCAGCCACTTCATTACTTTTTTCTGTTATTCAGCGAGGTCAAGCACTCTGTAAGCTTTAGCTAGTTCCCTCCACCTCCATAATCCCAAGTCAATTTCAAGTCTTGGCTCAAAAGTTACCTTATCAGTAATGCCTTCTCTCACTATCCTGTTAAAAACACCAGTACTATGACTCCCCTACGCAGCACTCCCTTATCCTCCTTACCTTAATTTTCTCCATTCCATTACTACCACCCAACATTCAGTATATTTTCTTTCCGTATTGTTTGTTTCCCCATTCTAATGTAAGCTCCAAGAGGACAGTTTTATCTGTTTTGTTCATTAGGTAGGGCTGTGCAGCTTGTGCACTGCACAAACCGAGGAAGCATTAGTTTGTAAGACTACAATGCCTGGCAAAGAGCTGGTGCTTAATATTTACTGACTGAATGAATACATGATTAGCCAATCATTATGCAATTCAAGAATACAGGTACATTTTTATATCAAAATTGTCAACTTGTTATGTATAAAAATTCTAGAAAGTTTTTTTGAGGATTTAAAAAAATCTTAGGACCCGGGTTGTTCTTGTTCTTGAATAAAGTAACTTGTTCATTTGACTTTGCTCTTGCTGCTCCCTTTACCTACAATGTCCTCTGCCTTACTTCTGTATCTGTCAAGAGCCAGTTCAAGCTTCACTGGGTGACGCAGGCACTGCCTAAACCTCTTCATTCGCATAAAGGCTCCTTGTGCCCCCCTGCATTCTTCAGTGCTCCTGAGTTTTTTGGGACGGACTCTCACTATATTGTCCAGGCTGGTCTCAAACTCCTGGACTCAAGCTCTGTTCCCACTTCAGCCTCCCAAGGAGCTGGGATTATAGGCACATACCACTACACCCAGCCTTTCATTACTCCTTTAAAACTCTACTTCACTATTAATCTTTCTCTCATCAGATTATAAAGTCCTTGAAGCTGGGGACTATGATTATATCATCTCAGTATCCCTTGTGTCTAAAATAGTGCTTGGAGCATAGTAAGCATTCAACAGATGTTTTTCCAAAAAATTAACTATTTCATATTATTGAGACTTAACCAGTCAATCCTTTTATACAGTGGCATTTTAAACCCATCCACTTCTGAGGGAGGAGATTAATTCTTAATGCCAATGTCTTATTACTCTCAAAGATTTACTCATTCTGTTTTCTTCTTCTACCTCCATCTGGTTAGTATAGCTTCAGATAGCTAGTATACTCCAGCTATACTGGATTCAGATATCTCCTGAACCATATTTTGTGTTTTTGTCCTTTTTCGCAAATGCTGTTTCCTCTTTTTGGAATGCTTTGCTCTGGGAAAATTCCTAGTAATCCTTCAAGGCCTCAAGTGTCACTTCACAAAGATGCCATCATCCCTTGACCTACCCTGAGAGAGTGAAACACTAACTTTCTATCCCTCCTACATATATCCGCAAAGGTAAAATGAACAACTGTTCATTCAATAAACATTTGAGCACTTGTTTTGTGCCAGGCACTGTAACAGGTACAAAGTAATGAATATGACAGGCATAGTTGCACTCTCACGGACTATCTAGCAGAAGACAGACATTAAACAGAACCATGATAACTGCTTTAAAGGGCAGCAGGGAATACCAAGTGCTATATAAGATTATACAAAAGATGAATGTGCACTGGTCTAGGATTAGGAAGAAAAAGCATGGACAGAAGGGCATGAGTATAAAGATCCTAAAGCAGCAAAATGAGTGGGAGATGGGAAGCCCAGAGGTGTAGCTGGAACTACAGATGTGGACAATACTATTTAAAATTACAACCCCCTCCAATCCCAATCTCCAAATTTTTAGCTGGGAAGAAACAAGATCAAATTTGAGTTTTAGAAAAAGCAATCTGGCCACAGCATAGAGAATGATCTAGAGGAAGTCTAGTGGCAAAGAATCCAGTAAATATCCTTCCATCAGTCCAAGCAAGAGATCACAGCAGCTTCAACTCTAGTAGCAGCAGTAGAGATAAGACAGAAGTGGGCAGATTTGAGAGATATTTATTCAGAAAACAGAATCAACAGACATGGTGACTAAATGGAGAGGGAGACTCAGGCTCTGCACCCAGTGAAGATTTAGGTTTGAGCAGGGTGCAGTGGCACATGATTGTAGTCCCACTGACACAGGACGCTGAGGCAGGAGCATCACTTGAGCCTAGGAGTTCAAGTCCAGCCTAGGCAAGACTGGACTATCTCTTTTCCTTTTTTTTTTTCTTAAAGAGTTGTCACTTACTATCTGAGGCGTGTTGCTTGGGCTCTTTAAACTTCAATTTATTTATCTGTACAATTATAACAGCACCAACACCTCAAAAGGGTACTATGACCTTTTAAGTGAACTGACATATACATAACACTTTCTGAATGACTGGCACTTATCGTTCAAACAATGTTAGGAGCTAAAGGAAAATTTGGTGACTAAATGAACTGCAATTTTTTAACCATTTGCAAACGTTCATTATGAGGTCCACTTAGCACTCTGCTTACCTGTCTGTAACCGCAAGTGGGCCTCAATATTTTGTAGTCGTTCTTCTACAGCCTGATTACCACAATCTCGAAGCATGCTGTTAGGTTTATGACCTGACCCTGGAATTCCTTCAGGTCTAGTCTGTGGTCCGTATGTATTCACAACTCTAGAAACTAAATTAACAAACTTTTGAGCCTATATACATTTATATTTCAAAAATCAGAAATTCTTATTCCCTAACAGCACTTTGTATTTTTTTCATAAAGACCATCTAACCACAAGTATGAAGGACGGCAAGATGTTTTTGTTTTAAAATAAAATTTAGATGGGAAAGTTATTTCTATTCCATTTTGCTAATAATCTAGACTTCTGTCAGTGACTCAGATGTCATGTGGTGGTTACTTACCTTTTACGTGACTTTTAAATCCGGGGTAAGGAGTAAAAATCGCATCAGTTCTTGCACAACTATTTTCTAAGGAAAATTTAGATAAATATAAGTTTAAATATATTCTTCCCTTCAAATGTATGAGATTTTAATAAACTTCCAATCATTCATATTAACATTTTACTCATAATAATTTTAATAAATAATAGTAACAATAAATTACCATCACACACAGGATAGAATTTAGTGACCTTCTTTACCTGTCAAAATTTATTATAATATCTAATATTCTTACCTAATATTCAGATTTATATACAGAAAAGCCATCAACATTAAGTGGCACAAATTGATACAATTTTGAAAACCAATGTCACTATTCGGGCCTCTGGAGAAAATAATCTACTGTAGAGTATTTAAATTCTACTTCATCGTAGAACTAGAACTCATCATTTTTACTAGAATTCTTTTAATTCAGCATGTTTTATTTTAATGCCAAATTAGTGAACACCCAACAAAAAGAATTATGTATTTAACACATTTTTATTTCAGAACTCCACATAAAGATGACCTCAAAACCTCAAGTAAACACACATTTCCACTCTACCTAGATTTCCAGTGCTCATTTTAGAAATCTGTCATCACAAAAGTCATCTACTACTTCTCATCCTACCACTTTCAAAAAAGTTTAATTTTAGGAAAGGTCTGTTGTGAAAATTTGTTCCTATTTTTTTCCAAGCTGAAAAGTATAGTTTCTTTCAAATTAGATATCAATGCATAAATTACAAAGGGGGAAAATTGGAAAGATGTTAACATATAATACAACTAATATATTAACATAATTGTTATATATTAACATATGATACTACATAGTAATAATATATACTTGTGTTTGAAACAATGTTTAAAAGCCACACATTGGCAGTAAGTCTCCTGTAAAATTCCCTTGAATATTTTGTAAAAAATGGCTGGTAAATGAGATTCTTAAAAAAAAAAATTCCTTCCACCATCATGAAATTTGATTTTTAAAAATTCCACTGCTTATAGTTAGATTTGTACTATTAAAATTCCTTTTAATAAAAAGGAACACACTAACATATTAAAATACATTTATATTTTTTCGTTGAACATTCCTTAGTAGTTCTGTTGATAAATCAAATAGTATGCATAAAATTCCAAATCCACTTAGCTTTTATATCCAGAGACTAAACAGTCATCTTTCCTTTTTTTTTTTTTTTTTGGAGGCTGGAGGCACCTCAAAATATGCTTAAAAGGCCATCCTTTCTCCATTCTCTTCCTACCATTTCATGGGGCTAAGGGTTAAAAAAAGAAGCTATCATCCATTCCTGAACTATATTCCAAACATATAGATTAACTGACCCATCAGTGAGAAATTCAGCATGGTGTGAGTATATGAGTGCTAGTCACTCTCCACAGCAATTCTTTCTAGCACTGTTTTGAGCCAGCAAGGAATTGAATGGGCCAAGGAATCCTGCTGAGCATTTCAATTCTTGTCAATTTCTATCCCCTGGTGGTTTATAATAATAGAGTTAGCAGGGAGAACAGAGGAATAACATTAGTGACACATGTGCTTGCTCTCGCAACAAACCCTTTCTCATAGTCGCTTACAGCTGGTTGTAGTACCTGAGATTTTGCCACTGTTGCACCTGTTCTCAAAAGCTAATAGGAAAATATACCAAATTTAGAGATGCACATGTGTAATGTTAATAGTAGCACACAGCTAAATTCAGGACCCAATACCAGCCTATATTATTTCATTATTAAGAGAATCAGTGTACCAATGTGATATGAGTCAGTTTCAGGTTCATGTGACAATTCTATGTTCATAATAATTAGTCATGAGATATTAGAGGCAACAAGAAACATGTTCATCCCAATTATGAATTCTTCTCCATAATTTTTCCTAAGAACTAGTTGTTCTGATTATTACTATGGTGACTGAGTATGATCTATGGCACTGCTTTGCAATATTTTGTATTCTGCAGCATAACTGCAGATTTGTAAATGTACTATAGCATCAAGTAGAGAGGTAAAGGAGAATCTGATGAAAAACAGCAAACGTATGCACTATGGCAGAAAGGAAAAAAGCAAGACACCATAGTCTTCATGATAAATTGGTTGTATTGTGACATAGGACATTTCAAACAGCTCAGGAGTAGTGAGAAAACTGCTCCCTCTGGAGGAATATTAACTTTAAGTTCACTTATGTATTAACATCATGATTTCACAGTACATGTATAGGTTTGAAATTCATAGAGCTCAGTTCCTTTTACTAGTGGGATTGATCAACCCTGTCACTCATACCTCACATTCATTTCCTAAAGGAACTTTAAAATAATCTTCGCCAGTGATAAACACTTTTAATGTTAGCATTTACTTTGTGTAACCAAAATGAAAACCAGTTTGCAATATAGTCTATTATTAAGCAGAAGGAAACTCTATCTTAGTTACTAACTAAACCCGTGATATAACTTGAATTGTGTTCTTAAAGCTATTCATTTAAAAAATAAATAAAAGATTAGAGCAACTATAAAAATTGTGCTTAAAACCCTATGAAAATTAATTTCTAGGTAGTTACCTTGATTACAATCAATAACATTGCAAAATTCCCTGACGTTGTTTTCATTGATTTCAGCTTGCTTTCTTTCAATAAATGCAGATATTCGTCTGTCAATCTACAAACAACAAGTTTTAACAGTGTAAACATAAGATTTTTAAAAATAATACCCTCTCACCCCCGCCAAAAAAACTTACTTCTGCTTTTCCAGCCTTTATCTGAACTACTTCTGGATCAAAATGGATCTGTGTCTTTTTCACATCTCCTAAATCACTTTCTTTGTGTTTTTCTTCCTCTTGTAGGTCACCAATGGAAAATTTGTCATTTGCTTCATTTTTGTTCCCCATTTCTGTTTTTCCTATCTCTTCAACAGCAGTTGTATTCTCCTCTTTAATTGGAGACTGAAGTTTTGCTAAAAAAGGCTGAGAACAACACAATTCCATCTGCTGAGGTTCAAACTGACCAAAATTAATTACACATTTAATATATTTACATAAATTTCTGCTAAGTAAATGAAATACTTAATATCAGTTAATAAATATAAAAAGTTGGTATACCAAGACACATAGATCTGACCACATGTAAGTATTTACTATTCTCTGCTATTGTAACCATTATCATTTGCTATAAATTAGTTTTTAAAAAGGAGAGAGGAAAAAAGAAAAGAAAAAAGAAAAGAAAACCTAAGGAAATTTAAAATTTTCTTTGAGAGAATCATTCTGTCACTCATCTTTTATTTTGTGCCAAATCAAAGCCTTCAGCCTCTGGCACCAATGCCACTTAATTAACATGTCATTCAAATGCCTCCTCAGAACACTAAGGCTTAGTATTTTTCCTCCTTAACACGAGAGCCAGTGCTCTCACTCAGCAAAGCCCTGCATTATCACTATATCACTGGAGATTCTCCACTTGAAACTGCAGTTGGCCAATGTGAATGAGGAAGATAGACATGAAATATATAGGTGTTAGGTTGAGTGAACACTCAGACATTTCCTGACATGGCAAGATCTCTTCTTGGGTCATAAAATTAAATTTTAAAAAAGAAAATGAACAACAACAAAAAAAAGATCTATAGCTGAAAACAGGCAGAGGCCTATCGCTATACTACAGGGGAAAACCCCTGTTGTAGACTATAAACTATATTACCCATTTACTGGTCCCCTCTCCCGCTCCCCACAATTAGGCCTCATTTGAGTTCTACAGCTCACTGCTCTGCCCTTTAAAACAGGGTTAACTATTACTTTTAACATGGAACAGTTAAAATTTCCCACAAAGTCAATGAATGGAGGGCTGAAAATTAATGCCTATTCCATTAGTCAAAACACACTAACACTGATAATGTTCCAATTATTTTTTTCATACCCACAATTTTGCTTCCATTGTTTGCTATACTACTCTTTTGAAACCCTGTAACACCTTAATCACAGTAAACTGACCAATCCAAACAGTTCTTCCACTTGTCTTTTTGACACTTCACATTTTACACTTTGATTAGAGATAAACTGCAAACTTACATCAATTATAATTGCAAAGATGTTCAATTAGAAACCAGCAAGGTCATAATACTGTTCAGTTATTAACATGAAATATTTAAAAATATAACAACATTATTATAAATACAGATTCAATATTAACTTCTAATATAAAGAATGAATTATTTCAAACTGTTAAGGAAAAGAAATGATAAAATAGTGACTGGCTACTTACAAAGATGAGACATTAATGTCACAGAAATTACTTTCTTTTTAAAAACTATGCTGAAACTGTTTAATTGCAATAGACACTCCAGGATGTGTCATGCTGGGATAATGTCCCTTCTTGAACCACTGAAAGCACTCCATGAGCCTCCAAACTCACCCAAGGCATGGAATCATTATCATAGCATGACACACACCTGCCGTGTCTTATTGCTTAATTATAACCCACCATAGATGGAACTGTATTGAATTTTCAGTGCAGGTCTAGAATTGAATAGAATTGCATTCATTCACTCTCATACCCACATTGGTCTTTTGGGCTATATTCCCTTAACTGTCCTGATCACTACTGAAATTAACAGATTTAGATTAAATCTGGATGTAAATAACCTTTTGTTAGCAACACTATTAATATAGTGTTTAGAACTGTCAAATACTCAACTAATTTAACCATAATTAATGTCTATTTTCAATATCGGGTTATCATTTTAGCAAGAAATTTACCTGTAAATATAAAATGTGTTGTTCAAGTGCACTAAAGAGCAATGCAGGCTGGAATGCTGAGAGGCTCTGGAGCTTGTTCCAATCGATTGTAATTTTCACCACATCATCTCTGAGGTTAAGCTTCAAAGGGGCAAACCAGCAACATCACAAAAATTACACAATTAAGCTGTACATATGAATTGTCACAAAAATAAGATTTCTAGAGTAACGGGTCTATTTTGCTCTAAGTTATCAAGTTTTTAATAATACACTGAAATGCTCCACACAGTTACCATTTTAAGAGGCCAAGAAAGCTACAGATTTTCATAAAAAACAAAAACAACATGACATGTCATTCAAATTCTATTCTTGGGTCTGTGTAATGCGACCATTTTAGAGGTAAAAACCATTCATGAAAGATGAAAAGATGAAGGCTCTTTTGATACTTCAATATCTACAAACCTTTGGATGGAGTCCAATATAGGCCTGCCCTATTCAGAATCCTACTACTTCTAGCTCAGAGCCTTAAACAGAGGAAGTACAACTGTTTTGTGAAAGTTTTAACATGCATCTTTCTCTTTAAGTATGTACACAAATACATATCAGAAATATATCATTATTCTGATGTCCTCCAAATCACATTTTTAGTTTTTTAACTTTTAACCAATTTTTAAACTAATTTAAAAGTCAAGATTATTCATACATATTAAGTGTAGGGATAAATGGCAACATGTTTATTTCAAATGAAAAACTATTATTTAGCTACGGAAGTCTGAAGCTGAAAAACAAAGACTTCTCCACTATAGTGAAATAAGTTGCCAGACTGGATGAAATGTCCAGATCTTTTGCTAAATGCTAAGATATGAGTGCTCATTATATAGAAATTTCTATCAGTTGGTGATCTAATAGAATAAAATCATACCCAGAAAACTACCAACAACCTGAATGTAAGACTATCATCAAAATGAGTGAAAAGTTTACAATGAGAGCGCCCATCTGCAGTCTTTTGAGTAAATAAAAGTGAACCATCACAAACTTTTCTAGGGACATGTGTTTATAGCATAGTATAAGAATACACTTCACAGTGGAATCAAGTTAACATAATTTATTCAAAATGAGTCATCTTTTCTACAAAATAAAGGTGTTACATGAGTTCAAATACAGATTTTATGAGTCATAATTATAATAAAAAAGATGAATCACTGTACAAAGATCAAAAAGATGTAAGGTTACCAATAAAAAGATAATATATTGAATACTTTGTGACAGAAATGTACTCCCTTTGAAGATGAGAACAGAAGCATTTAGAAGTCCATATTAGACAAGCGTAAAGATACATGAAATTTCATGTAGGCTGCACTGGCAAAGATTAGAATATGTTAAGATTTTACGTTAAAGTGAATGCATTAATTTACATTACTTTAATTCCTATAAAGATTTTGTTAGACAGCAACCTGTATTATGTACGGAAGTAACCTATTATTGTACTTTCATAGTCTTCAAAGAGATCTACAGTTGATCATAGAAAACTTAAGAATACAGCTTGGGGATAAAGCAGGCAAATCCTCAACCAAAGCAAAGTATCACATTTTCTAGAGAAAATAACTTACAGAAAAATAAGTCTTAATGTTTCGTTCATAGTGTCACTTCAATTCAGCAGAATTACATAAGCTTCAAGTGCAATTAAGAATAACTGGTCTTTTAAGAAAATCACATAATAATGTCACAAATTAATTTTAAAACTATTCTAATACATCTAACTATTCATTCAACAAATTCATTATTAGTAATATGAATTCTATGCATTTTGCCCTACAGAACTTGGAAGAGTAAACCATTCACTCGAAAATCTCTATTAGTCTGCTATTAATATAGACTATTTAAATAAATATTTTCAGTAAACACTTTACTAAATTAATACAAAAATCCAAGCTAAAAATAAATAAGTGTTTAGCTTGGTAAGATGGACCATCCAGAGGCAAGCAAAAAGGTTAAAATTAGTAAATTTTGTGATCTTAAGTAAAAAATTCTTTTTAACATTCAGTTTTATGTTTCCTACTGAGATCGAATAATACAATGATACTTAGGGATGTCACAGGATGAAGTTAGGCATGTTACAACATACCTTCTAGAAATCTTTTAAAGTGATTGCAAAAGAAAATACTGATTTCTCTGGGGGCAATTTTGTAAGTGTGGAACTCTGGCTTTCACTCTTAATACTTCTCAAAATATAGAGTATTATGAAAATAGTTTGCATTTAACTGATGAAACAATCATATTTTTGACACCTGTATAGGAGGTCCCTTCACTGTGTCATGGTAAAGTAACCAAATATTTACTGTCAACATTTTTGACAGGTGACACAAATAAATTGTAATTGCTTCTTTACTTGTAGAGTACTTGAATGTTTAAAATTTTCTAATGAGTTTGAAAAATTCAGTATGCAAAATGTTTCAAAAGAAACGTTTAAATCATTGCTCAGTATTTTTTAAAAATATTCCATCTTCTGTTAATAGTTGAGCATAAACTTTTTTCACCTTGACATTAGAAAATAAACAAACTTAAGTTCCAACGTCGCCATAAAAAGTTCTCTAACTTTTAAACCATTTAAAAGGTCTTGGGTCTTAAGACTGGAATATATAACAAAACACCCCAAGCCTTTAAAAAACGATTTCGGTAAGCACTTGGCAAACAACTGAATTTAAAAGTTATATCTTTAAGCAGACTCCATTAATAATTGCGTTATTACATAAAACCGTTTAACTTACAGTAATGTTCTTTGTAAGACACAACACACTACGATTTTTTAAAATAGTAACTTTTTAAAAAGCTGATTCTCCATCTACTCAAGGCTTTAAAAATAATTTTCACAAATCAGACAAATGTTCTATTTTCATAAGAATTTACCATTATCTTAGACACAAATGCCTGCCGTGTCCACATGCGCTAGTGCCACCCTCAAAACAAACTTTTACGGCTAGAAAATGGTCTATGTAAGATAGAAAATATTTCCTTTTAAAAGGCAGGTAAACAAGCGTACTTTTAAATTGTTTCTCATTTAAAACTTGCTTTGAATTTTACACCGTGAAACGAAACAGTGACTTGATCGAAGAAGCCCACTAAATTCAAAACCAATTTTACTATGACATTTCTGCAAAAGCGATTTATCAGCCAGTTAAACTAGTTAATAGTTAACGACAGTTCTAACGCAAACAGCATCAACGATGGATAACTCATCCAACTTTACGCTAGAAGTATTTTAAACGAATTCCTTTTACTTTCCTCCCCATTTGAAAGGGTTATAGATGCCCAAAACAGCCCGAAGGAAAAAAGAAATAAACAAAACCAAGTAACTCATAAGAACAAATTACTCCTTCCCCCCGGCCAAGAAAAAGCTAATAAGCGCGCGCTTTTCTATAAATCTCAGGCCTACTGACCAACTAATTCCCATAAAGAGTAAGTTGGAGGAAAAAGGACCCTGAGCGCTAGGCGCCTCCTAAACTCGCAGTGAAGCTTTTCCACATTCATTCTCCCCAAGCCTGCCTCTTTCGGAGCCGAGTTTTCACTTAGACCAACCTCACCCACTCTTGGGGAGGACAGCTGCAAGGTAAACTACTCGGCAACGGGTACCGCCGTCCTCCTCACTCCGAGCGAGGCGGCTGGGCCCGCGCTCCTCCCCGACCTCGGCTTCAGGGACCGCATCCCACACCTCAGCAGGCCTAGCTGCCCCCGGCCCCTGCTAGAGGAAAAGAATGGAGGGATGGGCCGGATGGCTTCCATATTCCCAGTCCCTCCGGCCACCTCTCACCTGTCCAACCAGGGTTTGTAGGGAGCGAAAGATTTCGTAGAGCACCTCTCGGGAGAGGTTGGGGCTGCATCTTCGCTCGAGGCTCCTGTCACCGCTGTTCGGGCGACTAAGCTCCGTGGCAGCAGCCATGATGCCTTCTCAGGCCGCCCCACCACTACCACCACCACCACCACCACCAACGTTTGCTCACAACCCCGCTCCCTCCCTTCCAGTTTTAGTCGCTTGGCGATGACGTACGACAAGGCGTCTCGTTTAGATCAGGCTTTGAGGCCCCACCCTCTCTATGTGACTGACAAGCACGTTACACCAATCAGTTGCAACTGTGACATTACGCCGAGGCTCTGAAGTGGGTAATTGCAGACCAAAGCTAGGCTGGAAGGCTATATTTGAGGTGGTCATTAGCGTTGTGGTCTGTTTAGCGTTATGAAGCCTACCTTGACTCCCAGATGTTCACTGTGAATCTTGGTACGAGGAGACATAGTTAAATTTTGTAGTTTGAGTCCCCAAATTAAAAGTTGACATTTTAACATGGCGGTGTGGAGTGGGTCTGGAGGAAGCTTGCTGGTCAGGGATGGAGTGGTGCCCACACGTGTTTCTAAACACTGGAAAACTCACACGGAATTGTCATGATTAGATAGAACATTTTCATCTCTTCAAGTTTTAAGTTGTTTTGGAGGCAGAGTCTCACTCTGTCGCCCAGACTGGAGTGCAGTTGCGCCATCTCAGCTCACTGCAACCTCCGCCTCCTAGTTTCAAGCGGTTCTCCTGCCTCAACCTCCTGAGTAACTGGGACTACAGTTGATATTCTCTGTTATAACTGTAGAGACTCTTAACCCTAAAATTGTTTCAAAGAAATGAAACACTGTCAATATAATCCAACAGGAATTTAACCTGGATAAATAATATGCAACCACAATCTTTGAAATTACGAGGACATAAAACCGAATTGAAATTTTACAAAGTATTATTTATCTTAATAGCTTTATTATAAAGATGTTCGTGGGGGGTTTTGTAATCTTTTAGTCAGACTCCAATATTTTTAAAAAGTGTTATCCAATTTAAAAAAGTATTACAAGAATTTTTAGTGTTAAATTTTATTCAAAAACACTTTAAGAAATAAACATCAGCTTAGAGATAAGGAAGGTGGGATTTAAAACTCTTCATTCTGTTAATAGTCTAATGCATTTACAGTAGAGAAAGCAAAGGTGGAAACTTGCACAATGGGTATTCTTTAGTTTTAGGGTAGACTACATTAAAGGGAAGGACTAACGCATCGAGGAACTAGGATAAGGACGATGGAGATAAAAGAACTCCTTTGACCTGTCCCTAGGGAGTCTCTTAATTAGGCTTTCATTTCCAAAGACAAATGGGATCACCAGGCTTGACAGAATCTTGGAAAATCTTTTCTGTTCCCTTGTTGGCAGCAAGATATACAACTGATATTCCAGCCTATGTCTACAGCCGGAAAGATACTTCGCAATGTCCAATCTCAAATTGAGCAACCTTCTTATTCAAGCCACTCATCCCCATATCTAGCCTAAATTCATGATTCTTTGCCATGTTAGCATGTTTTGTTTGCTTCTGGTTCTCTTGTTAATAGAGAATAATTGTAATGGGGTAACTGTAAGTTTTTGTTCTGCACCAAATTAGCAATCAGTTTCAGATCACTTGTTTGCATTGAGGTGTTTCATATTTTTTCAAATATGGAGAACACTGATATGCAACACATTTGGGAATATGCTTTGTACATTAAAAAAAATGTTGTCTTTAACAAGGTGCTGCTCATTCTTTGCCATCACTGATTTTGAATTTTCAAGTTTTACTTGTTCTTTTGAGCCTCTAATATATAATTAACTGATGACCATTTGATTTGTGTATTGCTTCTCCATGTAATTCTATGATTTGATATCCAGACCTGCACTTGTATCTTAGTATTCTTTACTTAGGTACAGGTTGAGCATTCCTAATCTGAAAATTCAAAATCCAAAATGATCCAAAATTTGAAACTTTTTGAGCACCAATACCTCAAGTGGAAAATTTCACACCTGATCTGACATAACAGGTCATGGTCAAAATGTAGTCAAAACTTTGTTTCATGCACAGAATTATTTAAAACATTATATAAAATTACCTTCAAGTTGTGTGTGTAAAGTATACATGAAACATAAATGAATTTTGTGTTTAGATTTGAGTCCCATCCCCAAGATAGCTTATTATATGTATGCAAATATGCCAAAATCTAAAAAAGGTCTGAAATCTGAGACACTTCTGGTCCCAAGTAGTTCAGATAAGGGATGGATACTCAACCAGTAATACTTAGAATTTGTTAACTCTTTTGTGCATTCTTTCTTCTTTCTAAGGACCTTTCTTATTCCTTCTTGATGCCTATTACCTTCATTTTGGAAATTTTTCTCTTTTTCTTGTTTTATAATAGAAAATTCTATTTTAAATAGAAGAGTTTGTAGCCTGAAAGATTTGGATTCCTCTGGGCTAACTCAAAATAGAAATGTGTAGATATTGTATGTGTGTATGTATGTATAACAAAAGTATAATACAAACTATGAAATTTAGAAAGGGAATAAAGGGAATAATTTTCTCTTTATGGAAAACTAATTACAGTTTATAAAGTGGGTTGCTGAAAAATCTGCTGCCTGGCAGAAATGATTCAAAGTGTTGGTGTTGGCGTTAGCAACAGAGTTAGAAATACTGTCCTGCAGGCTTATGCCAAGAATCAATTGGGAGGATAGAGACTATAAATGAAATCTAGGCTATTTACCTTATCAACAAAAATGTCTTTTATAATGAGCTTTTATGGCACAGCTCTATTAAATAACCCAGTTCCCAGCAAAATACCTGAGGTATTATAAGGGCTCAACTGATGTTTGTTGCATATATAATAATACAGATTTTATTTCAATGCAGAAGAGTAAAAATAAATGGTATTTGTCATCCCTGTCTCCCCATCACCTGCTGCATGAGTCCAAGTTCTTTAGAGTGACATTAAGGCTCTTATGATCTGGCCTTTGCCTAAATTTCCAGCCTCGTTTTTTGCCACAAACCATCTGGTGCTTAACTCTTCTGCTGAAACTGCTTTTATGTCTTCAGCACTTTACTATTTCTTGCCTCCATGCTTTGATTTTTACCCTGTGCCTGTTGTCTGCTTGAGAAACTCCTTTTCCATTTTCAAACTCCAGTTAGAAAATCTTTGGGAAATCCCTCCTCATAAAGAGCTTATTTTCTCCTCTGCTAAACTACTCCTACAACTTGTATATACTTCTATTATTGTAGTTATCACAGTGATACTTGAATTTATTTGACTATATCTGTCTCCCTATTGAACTATAAGCATTTATATGTTGGTGTACGTAAGGCTTAGCATAGTTTCTGGCACAGAGTTAATTGCTCAGTATATGCCTGTTGAGCTGAATTTATTTGCCTTTATAAGTGAACAGATTTATAAAATGGAAAAAAGTAGACAAGTGCCTGTTGTTGGAGGAAAACTGTAACATATAGGCTGCTATCAACAATTTATTTTAAATAATGAAACATGTCTGTTTATTCTCTTTTGTGGCAGCAAATTCAAAGTGTTCTAAGTTTTCTTAAGGGAGTAAATATAGCTAGCCTTCATAACCATTCTCAAGAATTTTACCCATACAAATTAATTGTACCCAATATATACGAGGCACTCTAATTGACATTGACCTGCAAAGATGAATCAGACGAGGACTGTTCCTTAAAGAGCTCCAGTTCTAGTGGGATAGGTAAATATATAAACAAACAACTATTCATGTAATGTGACAATGGCCATATTAAAGGTATGCATAAAGTAATACAGCCAGTACAGCCAATTAGTTCCTTTGGGGTGGGGGTTGCGTTCAGAATCAGGAAAAGCTATAAACACTTAAAGTAAAATATGAATTGATGTTGATAAAAATATGAATTTGATATCAAAATATGAATTGATAAATAAGAATTCTCAAGGAATTTATAGAAAACATGAACAGCAACTTGAACATGCTTACTATGTTTAGGGAAGATACATTAAATAGAGAAGTATGGCTATGCAAGCATTTCCTAAAGTGTATTTTATGGAATGCTAGTCTATAAGGTGCTAATTTTAACAAAGTAGTTCATGATCAAGTAAATTGGGATAATAATTGGCAAATGGTATTGCCATTTCCTGCAATAGATCGTCCTGTCAGCAAGGAGTTTAGCAGTGCAGTCAAGCCCAAGGACATAACTAAACCAATCTCAAACTCCGATTTTTGAAGATTTGCTTACTGGGATAAGTAAATCTCATACCAATTTCTGTATCAGTTGAGGTTTAATCAGGAAACAGAAGCCATACATGTTATCTGAACAGAGAAAGTTTACTATAAACACTGTTAATTATGGTAAGTGGTTAATTAACTGAAAAGCCAATAAGAAAACAAAGTATCACAGAGGTAGTACATTCAGGAAGCATTTAATCTCTAGGGCTGGGGGAAACAAAAGAAAGAGGAATTATTAAAATTGTGAAACTTAGAAGAACAGCCCTGTGGAGTCCCTCAGAGAAGAGGGTGTTGCTCTGCTACAGATGGTTGGGCACCATAAGAAATGATTTGGGAAGTACTGAACACTGCAAATAGAGCGTCTAAGCACTGACGGACATTATTCAGTCTGAGGTACATGTAACTGAAATCCTAAAAGGAGACTAGAGAGAGAAAACAGGGCAAATAAATATTTCAAGAGATGATGACAGGAGTTTCCAAAAATAGCGAAGGACATCAAACCACAGATCCAGGAAGTTTGGAGAACCTCAATATTAGATATGTACTACTGAGCAACAAATCACCTCAAAATTTAGTGGCTTAAAACAACATTTCTTATCTCGTAGTTTCTGTGGGTCAGAAATTCAGGAGTGGCTTTGCTTGGTGTATTATCACCCACTCTGAAAAAAAAAACTAGCAAGACATAAGCCATATCTGTTAGGATCTAGTCTCTCAAGTCACACATTGTTGGATTTTATTTATTGGAAGCAAGTAATTGTGTCTGGCTGACACTCAAAGGAAGGGAAATTAGACTTCACATCTCCATTTCGGAAATGAAAGATAAATAAAGATTTTTTAAAAAATAAAACTAATATAATTTATTACCAGTAGAACTGCCCTATAAGAAATGTTAAAAGAAGTTCTTCAGGCAAAAGGGGTATGATACGAGGAAGACACCTGTATCTATATGATGAAACAAAAATCTTAAGAAATGGTTATGGCCGGGCGCGGTGGCTCAAGCCTGTAATCCCACCACTTTGGGAGGCCGAGACGGGCGGATCACGAGGTCAGGAGATCGAGACCATCCTGGCTGACACGGTGAAACCCCGTCTCTACTAAAAAATACAAAAAACTAGCCGGGCGAGGTGGCGGGCGCCTGTAGTCCCAGCTACTCGGGAGGCTGAGGCAGGAGAATGGCGTGAACCCGGGAGGCGGAGCTTGCAGTGAGCTGAGATCCGGCCACTGCACTCCAGCCTGGGCGGCAGAGCGAGACTCTGTCTCAAAAAAAAAAAAAAAAAAAAAAAAAAGAGAAATGGTTATGATAAAGTGACACATGAGATATTTATTTTTATTTTTATTTGCCATCAAGATAATTGACTGTCTAAAGCAATATAGTGGCAAATTATTGTGGATTTATAGCATATATAAAGAAATATGTTATACCATAGCACACAAATTGGAGGGAGGAATTGTAAGTACACAGTTGTAAGGTTTCTACAATATAGCAATATAATATTAATTGAAGGTAGTCTAATAAAGATATATATTGTAAGACCTAGAGTAACTAAAAATATTTTTAAGAGATAAAAATTATAAATTAATAATGGAGAATCGTGACAATAGTTTATTGAAAAAGTCATGAAAAGAAATCCCAGAAACAGAAGAAGAGATGGGACAAATAGAAAAGAAAGTAGATTTTAATCCAGCCATATCAGTAGTTATATTAAATGTAAATGATCTAAACAGAGATTGCACATTGCATTAAAATTAAGATTATGCTGACTAAAGGAAACTCACTTTAAATATAAAGACAGAGGTTAAAGTATTATAAAAAGATGGAAAAAGATATACTATGCAAGCATCAGTAAAAATAGAGCTGTAAACATTTTAATATCAGACAATGTAGTTGCCAGAAGAGCATGATGTAATGTTAGAGAGTTAATTCCCCAAAGGACACTTAATACTAAATGTGTATTAACAACGGATCTTCAAAATACTTGAAACAAAAACTGATAGAACTGAAAGAGGAGAAATATACAAATCCACATATATACTTGGAGACTTTAATACGCCTCTCTCAGTAATTGGTAGAAAGAGTAGAAAGACTGTGTGAATTACTACTTTTAGTGGACTAAATCAACTGAAAGAAAACAAATTCAAGGAGAAAAGGCACTTTTAAAATTTCTTTTCTCATTATAGTTATTATATAGAAATATTTCTATTGAAGTTTCATTTGAGGCCGGGCACAGTGGCTCACGCCTATAACCTAGCACTTTGGGAGACCAAGGTGGTCAGATCACAAGGTCAGGAGATTGAGACCATCCTGAGTAATAACATGGTGAAACCCCGTCTCTACTAAAAATACAAAAAAATTAGCCGGGCGTGGTGGCGGTCACCTGTAGTCCCAGCTACTCAGGAGGCTGAGGCAGGAGAATGGAGTGAACTCGGGAGGTGGAGGTTGCAGTGAGTGGAGATTGCGCCACTGCACTCCAGCCTGGGCAACAGAGAGAGACTCCGTCTCAAAAGAAAAAAAAGTTCCATTTGAATCTTAATTGTGTCTTCCATTTCTCTCCTCATTATTATCATGTTTTCTCATATTTTCTTGAACATATGGGGCATATTTGTATTCGGTATTTTAATATTTTTCTTTGTTAGTTACATTATCTCTTTTTTCTGGGTCTGTGTCTATTGGATGTTTTTCTTATACCTTCACACATACTTAGCCTTCCCCATATAATGATATTCCCCCACAAAAATGGTAATATGTTACAACTGATCAACCTACATTGATCCATCATGATCACCCAAAGCCCATTTTTACATTAGGGTTCACTCTTGGCATTGTACATTCTATGAATTTGGACAAATGTATAATGATATTCATCTACCATTATACTATCATAAAGACAATTTTCACCACCCTGAAAATCCTCTGTACTCTGCCTATTCATTTCTCCCTTTTTCCCATATGGAGCTTTAAGAAAAAAAAAAAAGTTTTGCTGTCAGGAGTACATGTGCAGGTTTGTTATATAGGTAAACCCGTTTCATGGGGGTTTATTGTACAGATTATTTCATCACCAAGGTATTAAGCCTAATACCCATTATTTTTCCTGATCCTCTCCCTCCTCTCACCCTCCTCCCTCCTCTCATCTTCCTCCCTCCTGTAGACCCTGGTGTCTGTTGTTTCCCTCTATGTGTCCATGTTTTCTCATCATTTAGTTCCTGCTTGTGAGAATATGTGGTATTTGATTTTCTGTTCCTGCAATAGTTTGCTAGGAATAATGCCCTCCGGCTCCATCCATGTTCCTGCAAAGGACATGATCTTGTTCTTTTTATGACTGCATAGTACTCCATGGTGTATATGTAGCACATTTTCTTTATCGAGTCTACCATTTGTGGGTATTTAGGTTGATTCCACAACTTTACTATTGTGAATAGTGCTGCAGTGAACATAAGCGTGCATGTGTCTTTATGACAGGACAATATATATTCCCTTGGGTATATACCCAGTAATGGGATTGCTAGGTAGAACAGCAGTTCTGTTTTTAGGTCTTCAAGAATTGCCACACCGTTTTCCACAATGGTTGAACTAATTTACTCTCCCAGCAACAGCATATAAGCATTCCTTTTTCTCTACAATCTCACGAGCACCTGTTATTTTTTGACGTTTTAGTAATAGCCATTCTGACTTGTGTGAGATGGTATCTCATTATGGTTTTGATTTACATTTCTCTAATCAGTGATGTTGAGCTTTTATTCATATGCTTGTTAGCCACATGTATGACTTTTTTTGAAAAGTGTCTGTTCATGTCCTTTGCCCACTTTTTAATGGGATTGTTTTCTTGTAAATTTGTTTAAGTTCCTTATAGTTGCTGGATATTAGACCTTTGCCAGACGCATGGTTTTAAACAGTTTTCTCCCATTCTGTCGACTGTCTGTTCACTCTGTTGATAGTTTCCTTTGCTATGCAGAAGCCTAGTTTACACAGATCCCATTTGCTGATTTTTGCATTTGCTGCAATCGCTTTTGGCATTTTTGTCATGAAATTCTTGCGCGTTTCTATGTCTAGAGTGGTATTGCCTAGGTTTTCTTCCAGGGTTTTTATAGTTTTGGGGTATTACATTTAAGTCTTTAATACATCTTGAGTTGATTCTTGTACCATATGGAGCTTTTTAAAATTAAATTTGCTCAGCATGAGATAAACTTTTAAAATATGAAGATGAAATCTTTTTTTTTAATTTCTGGGAAATTGTTAGTTGTTCTTGCTTAAGATATGCCTTCTCGTCATTCTCTCTATTCTTTCTTTCTGAAAATATTTATCCTAAATGTCTTATAATATTTCTTTTATATTTCATATCTTTTTATATGGTGATGCTGGGAGCTTTCCTTAGTTCCATCTTCTGGCTCACTAATATGCTTTTCATCTGTATTTAGTTTTCTATTTAGCCTATCTTTTGAGTTTTTTTAAATTTCAAATAGAGTTTTATTTGTAGAATGTCTAATTGGTTATTTTTCCTATCATTCCTGTTTTATTATATTCTATTTTTGCCTGCTTGTTGATTTCCTCCTTTTTCTCTTTCTGAAGGTATTAAAATTATTCATTTAAAAATTCTTTTCACTCTCTTACCTTTAGCCTGGAGTAAATTCTTCTATTTACTAAATGTATTTGTTTTTTCATTTTTTGATATTAGTCTTCTATTTTTTTTTTAACTGGACTTTTTGTGTGTTTGATTGCTGATATACTTTGACTTTACTGGGTTATTTATTTATTTTTACAGACAGGGTCTTGCTCTACAACCCAGGCCAGATTTCAGTGATGCATCCATAGCTCACCGTAACCTCAAACTCCTGAGTTTAAGTGATCCTCCTGCCTCAGACTCTAAGCACCTGGGACTACAGGCATGTGCCACCATGCCAGGCTATTTTTTTTTTTTTTTGTAGAGACTGTGTCTTTCCTATGTTGCCCAGGCCACTCTTGAACTCTGGCCTCTGAAAGTACTCGGATTACAGGCATGATCCACAGGACCCAGCCCTAGGTTTTCTATTTTTGATTGTGAAATAACCTCTGATTGTGAAGACACCTGCTTTAAGAGCTTTTTTCCCCAAAAGAATTGTAAGAACACAGTTGTCTCTCAGGGGATTTAGCCTCATCTTGCATGAGAAAAAGGTGGAGGTGTATCGTCAGACTTTGGACATGTGGACTTCTTCCAGTGTTGGACATTTAGTTTCCGCTTCTCTTACAGTTAGATGCTGGTATATGACTGAGTTTTAACCAATGAAATGTGGGCAGAAGTGATGTGCGTCTTTTCCAGACTTGGCTCCTAAAACCTGCTGCATGGTTCTCTGTGTTCTATCTCTTCTCCATCTGCTGACAAGACGTAGAGAATCCAGGACACGCCTTTGAGATGTAAGGAATGCTACAGCCACCAATTTAGGAGTTTCCATTCTAGGATCCACAGATCCCCTAAACAATTTACGGAGAGAAATCAGAGAGTCCCTAAACTTGATTACGGAAAAAAAAATCACATATTTATTTTCACTATCTTTTATCTGAAATTTAGCATTATCTTCAGTCATGATTGAAAGCAAAAAAATCCTACCAAATTAGTACCTGTAACTTTGATATCAACAGAATTCACAGGGGTTTTTTTAAATCACAGGATAGTTGTAGATCATTTGCATTCATTACTTCTTTGAAATTATCATAATTACTGATTCATTTCTGGATTTTATTTCAATACTTTAATAAAGAAGCATCTATTGCTATTTTATTATTTTGATAACTGTATTTCAGTATAATTGTTTTCATTTGTAATTCTAAGTGTTTTGTTTATTATAATCTTATTTATTGTCTGCATTTTACTTATACTTAAGAAAAAAAATCATCCTGAGAACAAGTCCAAAGCATTCACCAGACTCCCGAGGGGCCCATAGCACCCAGGTTGACCTGTGATGTGAATAAAAAATAAATCTCTGTTGGTTGAGCATCTGAGATATTAGGGTTGTTTGTTACAGCAGCTGATGGTGAATAAAACAGTCTAACTGTAGTGGATTGAATTATGGCCCCTAAAAGAGATGTGTACCCAGAACCTCAGAATGTGACCTTAATTCAAATAAGGGTGTTTGTAGATCTAATTGAGGTAAAGATCTCAAGATGAGATCATTCTAGATTAGGACAAGTCTTAAATCCAATGACAAGTATTTTTATAAGGAACAGAAAAGAAAGAGACAGTGAGAGAGAAGGTCCTCTGAACGTGGGAGCAGAGATTGAAGATATGTAGTAACAAACCAAAGAATGCCAAGGATTGACAATGGCTTAGGAAAAAGGCAGGGAATAGTTTCTGTTTCATAATCTCCAGAAGGAACCAACCCTGCTGACAACTTGACTTTGCACTTCTTTCCTCCAGAACTGTGAGATAATAAATGTATGTTGTTTTAAGCTACCAGTTTGTGATAACTTGTTACAACAGACCTAGGAAACTAATACACTAACCATTTTTTTAAAACTTAGCATCTTAGTATCATTCTTCTATATGTAAGTATCTACCTTTGATTTATCTGTTGTATTTATTTTTCCTGTCTCTTCTTTTGCTAATTCTAACACTTAATAGCAGTACGGTTTTAAGTAAGTTAGATCAGGGCTCCCCAACCCCTGGGTTGTGAACCAGTACTGGTCTGTTAGGAACCAGGCCACACAGCAGGAGGTGAGCAGTGGGTGAGTGAGCATTGCCCCCAGAGCTTCACCTCCTGTCAGATCAGCAGCATTCACTACTCATAGGAGTGTGAATCCTGTTGTGAACCATGCATGTGAGGGATCTAGGTTGCGCCCTCCTTATGAGAATCTAATGCTCGATGATCCAAGGTGGAACAGTTTCATCCTGAAACCGTCCCCTACTTCCCTCATCGCCTGACAATCCCAGGCCATGGAAAAACTGTCTTCCATAAAATTGGTCCCTGGTGCCAAAACGGTTGGGGACTGCTGAGTTAGATAACCTCTCTGTGCCTGTTTCCTTACCTGTAAAATGGGAATAACTATAGTCCAACCTTATATGGTTGTGTAAGGAGTAAATTTGTTTGTTTTCTTTCCTTCTTTCTTTCTTTTTTTTTTTTTTTTTTTTTTGAGGCGGAGTCTTGCTCTGTCACCCAGGCTGGAGTGCAGTGGGGCAATCTTGGCTCACTGCAAGCTTCACCCCCCTGGTTCGCGCCATTCGCCTGCCTCAGCCTCCCGAGTAGCTGGGACTACAGGCACCCGCCACCACGCCTGGCTGATTTTTTGTATTTTTAGTGGAGATGGAATTTCACTGTTAGCCAGGATGGTCTCGATCTCCTGACCTAATGAAACGCCTGCCTTGGCCTCCCAAAGTGCTGGGATTACAGGTGTGAGCGACTGTGCCCAGCCAATTTTTTTTTTAATACATGTGATGTGCTTAGAAATCATGGCACTTAGTAAGCACTCAATATTAGTTACCATTACTTTTAAACTTTTATTTATTTTGTATATATTTTTATTTTTTATTTTATTTTATGTTTCGGGATACATGTGCAGAATGTGCAGGTTTGTTACATAGGTATACATGTGTCATGGTGGCTTACTGCACCTATCAACCCATCATCTAGGTTTTAAGCCCTGCATGCATTAGGTATTTGTCCTAATACTCTCCACCTTGCTCTCCACCCTGTGTTCTTTCTCTCCCCGTGTCCATGTGTTCTCATTGTTCAACTCCCACTTATGAGTGAGAACATGCTGTGTTTGATTTTCTGTTCCTGTGTTACATTGTTGAGAATGATGGCTTCCAGCTTCATCCATTCATTCATGTCCCTGCAAAGGACATGATCTCATTCTTTTTTATGGCTGCATAGTATTTTATGGTGTACATGTGCCACATTTTCTTTATCCAATTGTTACTTTTAAATTATGGTGTTTTTCAGCATACAACATTAAAAGCTTTGCACAAAAATCACCAATAAAAGCTATGACTTTTTATTTCCTTTTTGGAGAACTTAAGATATATGTGACTAATCATAATTCAGGTTGGGGAAAGAATTTTCTGTTAGAAGAGTAAAATATGTTAGTAATTAGACCAGCAATCACGAGTTCATGTGGCAGGGAATAGCAATTGAAGTCATATCTGATGAGGGTTGCTTTATGGGATCAGTAATCTTTCTAGGTAAATAAAGAAAGGAGTTGTACAGGTTAAGCATGGTATGTATTTTCAGAGCAAAACATACGTGGAATCAAGCAAAATAGCAGCAGAAACTGATAATGAATTAATCACAGAGTTCACTAGGTAGAATGTGTTGAATGATGTTCAGCCTTCAAGGTAAAGGCCATCCTGAGAAAATCTTGCCTGGAATATTAAGAATGGTGGAGCATATGTAAAGGGAGTGTGCTCATTATGGGATGTGGTTAGTGTGACAGTGGTAAGGCTGGGATGAGGGTAGGCTTGCTATATCAGCAAAAGAACATAGGGCAAAGTCACCCCCTTAAATCTTGGAGCTACAACTTGTTACTGTGATCATGCTAGTCCTAGTGATGAACAAAAGTCACCTGACAGGTCCTTCAAATGCATAGGTCGAAATCACTGTGGTAATCCTGGGGAATAATAGCAATAAAGTAACATCTATTAAGCACTAACCATGTGCCCAGTTTATTCAGCCCTAACCCTGTCTGTGCATGATCTAACACATGTAAATGACCATGTGGAGGATAGGTCCTGCTTTCAGGTAGTAAAAGTGATATTTTCTCTGCCCTGCCACTTTCTCTCCTGAAGCCATTGCCCAAGGATTTAGATATGACAGAGAATATACAGAAGGCATTTGAGTGCCCATGAATGCTTTGATATGAGAACTGTCTGTTGCCAATGTGGTACTTTACCCTTGTCTAGTTGTTACTATAGAAGTTACCCCCTTTACCTACATTCAGGAACAGGCTCAGTTTCAGACCTGGTAGTTCTCTTCCTATTGATTTTTCCTAGCCAGTAACTTTCTGCTACAGGTAAATGTCACCTTAATACAGTCTCCATTTGCCACAAATCTTACTATAAAACAACAAAGTACATAATGGCTATCTTTCCTCCTACTAGGTACATTTTCATGTCCTTTTTTTTCTCCTAAATATAGCCTCGAAAGTCAACATGCTTTATCTTTCACCCACCAGACCCCTGATTGTCTCTCATTCCTGCAACTCCTAATGGTGCATATCAGTGAGGGCAGAGCACTGGCACCAAGGGACTGACTAGCAGTTCAATTAAGAGGGTAGATTGATTTTCCTCTAAATGTGTAGGTTATCTTTGATTTACCTTTGCATATTTGAATCTGCAGATTACTTAAGCATGTACATTTTAATTTTCACATTCTTATGCACATCCTTTTTATGGTATAAAAATAAATTCATGTTTTAAAAGAAGAATTTGAGAAAATCTTATGTGGATATGACATTCAATTTTAAAAATACTAATTTTCAAGTTCACTGGCTTAACCATTCTGTGATTTTTTTTTTTTTTTTGTCTCAGTCCATCTTTTGCTAGTGAAATACATTAGCTTCTATCTACTGGTAATGCCATTAATAAACCATGGATGTCATACATTTACTTTCTCAGCTTAGCCCAGACAAGCATAGCCTGTGGCATTTTTGAAATAACTGCTGGTACCATTCCAACCCGATCTTCAAGCACCCTCCTATACACTCATTATCTCAAAATATATTTGCAAGTGTAGCTTGACTGAACTACTTGTGCCTGCCTGCTTGCTTTCTCTCTTTTTTTTTTTTAAGCAATAAGATACCAAATTTTATTTATTTTTATGCTCAGATTTCGTTTTATTTATTTATTTATTTATTTATATACTTTATGTTCTAGGGTACATGGGCACAATGTGCATGTTTGTTACCTATGTATACATGTGCCATGTTGGTGTGCTGCACCCATTAACTTGTCTTTTACATTAGGTATATCTCCTAATGCTATCCCTCCTCCCTCCCCTCACCCCACAACAGACCCTGGTGTGTGATGTTCTCCTTCCTGTGTCCAAGTGTTTTCTCATTGTTCAGTTCCCACCTGTGAGTGAGAACATGCGGTGTTTGGTTTTCTGTTCTTGCCATAGTTTGCTGAGAATGATAGTTTCCAGCTTCTCTCTCTCTTTCTGTCTCTCTATGTCACTCTCTCTCCCTCTCTTTCTTTCATTTTTACTGTCTTTGGGGCTTTCTTTCTGCTGTGCCCTGAAGTCTTGAATGCTCCACTTTTTGCCAGTCCAAGACTTGCGGTCCTTTTAAAGGTTATCTCAAGGTCCATATATAACAAGAAACTAATTCTTACAGTCCTTTGCAATGTACCAAATAACTTATTATTTATATTGTCTGTTTTGTCCTGTCAGATTGCTATATCTATAATATAGCAATCATATAGATTATACAGCAATTATATAGAACAAGACAGAATATAAATGAATATAATGCATTTCATGCTCTACTTTATATTTGACTTGTTTCCTTTCTAAATACTTCACATTTGAAAGTCTTCTAAAAGACAGTGGTGTTTAAGGACTTTAGAATTAGAGTCCTGGATCCTGCATTAACTTCCCATGTGACTTTAGGAAGTTTACCTAGCCTCTTTAAGGGGCAGTTTCCCCATTATTTGGGTTGGAGCAATAAGACCTGCCTCACAGGGATATTTTAAGGATTCAATGAGATGTGTGTATAATGGCAGGCAATTAAATAAATAAATAATTGTTGTTATTATTTCTCTAAAAGATTGTAGGCTTATAAGATCAGGGATCATGTCGTTTTTTTCAGTTGTTCTTTTTCCATGGTGACTAGCCCAGTGTTACAGGAAAAAAAAAAAAAAAAAAAAAAAAACTTGTATAATAGACAGGTATTGAGTAAGGACAAACAATTTTCATGGCTTTCTATATTTTATTCAGTTTTTAAAGACAGATTTATTTCTGATTGCTTATCTTTTTAGGGCTCCCCTTGTCTCAATTGTTTATTTTTAATAAAAATTTTATATATCCATTTATTTCACTTTTGCCCAGCCATCTTTTCCCCTTCCCAACGCAGACTTCTGTACCCTGTAATGCATTTGCTGGTCAGTTTCTTCCCTGGTTTGTGTGGGAATTACTTCATAGCATTGTGAATATGAAAATTAGATAACATAAAAAACTTCTTAGCATAGTGATTGGCACATATAATAAGCCTACTATTTTATCACTTTTTTTCAAGACATTTGATTATTTTCCTTTCTTTGATCCACATTTATTTATTTATTTATTTATTTATTTATTTAAGAAAGAGTCTTGCCCTGTTGCCCAGGCTGGAGTGCAGTGGCATAATATCAGCTCACTGCAACCTCTGCCTCCCAGGTTCAAGCGATTCTCCTGCCTCAGCCTCCCGAGTAGCTGGGATTATAGGTACCCGCCACCACGCCCAACTAATTTTTGTATTTTTAGTAGAGATGGGGTTTCACCATGTTGGCCAGGCTGGTCTCGAACTCCTGATCTCAAGTGATCCACCCGCCTCAACCTCCCAAAGAGCTGGGATTGCAGGCGTGAGCCACCACGCCCAGCTGTTTTTAGTTTTTATTTTTCGAGATAGAGTCTTGCTGTGTTGCAGGCTGGAGTGCAGTAGCATGATCTCCGCTCACTACAGTTTCCGCCTCCCAGCTTCAAGCATTTCTGGAGCCTCAGCCTCCTGAGTAGCTGGGTTTACAGGTACATGACCCCATGCCTGGCTAATTTTTATAATTTTAGTAGAGAAGGGGTTTCACCATGTTGGCAAGGCTGGTCTTGAACTCCTGAGCTCAAGTGATCTGCTCGCCTCAGTCTCTCTAAGTGCTGGGATTACAGGTGTGAGCCACTGTGCCTGGCCATGATCCTCATTTATATTCCCATTCTTACTCTTCTTTTTTCAGCCATCTATTATTTTAGAAAGAAAGAAAAAGGGTACTCAATAAGTCATGCTCCTTCTGCCAATTGTTTTCCCCTTTCATTTTTAGTAGTCTCTAAGTATAGATTCTACAACAACCCTCAAGATCAGGAAGTGTCTTTTTGTGTACCTCTTGCAGGAATGAGAGACAATCAGGGGTCTGGTGGGTGAAAGGTAAAGATAAACTGAAATAGGTAAATTCTTGTTATTATCAATAACTGAAGGGTAATACAATTTATATTTTGAGCTTTTGTAATGAGAGTTCTCTTTTCAGTCAATTTCATCTCATTTATTTTTGTCAATACAAATAGGTTTCCAAAACGCTTGGAAAACCTCCCTGAAGAAAATAAACTGTATTATCTCCTTTGTTATTGTTTTTAAACCCTTTCACCTGGCTTTACCTCCTATCCTTACACCCAAACAGCAGCATCATCTCCCTCACAAAGAAAAAAGGAAAAACTATTGAGATTAAAGTATAGTTTTACAGCAACTTTCTTGAAAAGGTAAGTTAGTTAAATCATGGGCAAAGAAAATACTAAAATTTATACGAACAAATACGTGCCTATTAAGCAACACATTAACTGCAAGCAATTTCATATGTAAATTACCTATAATTTGAATGCAATTTTCTAAATTTTTTTTAATGTGAGTAGTTCTAAAAGTTCTTTGGTGTTTAATAACATGTGCTATTATTAAGACAGTTGTTAAAGTGCAGATGTTTTGTTCAGTGCCTGGCCCTTTCAGTATACTGTCTAAGAGAATGTTGTTACTTAGAACTGAAGCTAACTATCTTGGGCCTTTAGGCTTTCTTTCTCCTCAACATTAATTATATGTCTGATGCTTTGGTAGGCAATGGAGATTCAACTGTGAACAAGTCAGATGCAGCCCTACTCTTGGGTTCTGCAGAGTCTAATCACACAAATATTCAAGTGTCTGATGTGAGTCTGGCGCTGTCCTGGGAATTTTAAAGGAAAAGATACTCCATGTGCTTGAAGAGCTTCTGAGTTCTTATCCTCTTGAGTGGTATTTTCCTGAGAACTTCACAGCAACTTACACTGACCCATCCACCTAGTTTTCTAAGATAGGGGAATTGAGAACACTGTCAGTCAGCTTATTTTCATTTAAAACTAGGAATCCATTTAAACTGAGGAAAATCTAGGTGTGAGAAGATTGGTTAAAATAAAAGATACGGCCAGGCGCGGTGGCTCAAGCCTGTAATCCCAGCACTTTGGGAGGCCAAGACGGGCGGATCACGAGGTCAGGAGATCGAGACCAGCCTGGCTAACATGGTGAAACCCCGTCTCTACTAAAAAATACAAAAAACTAGCCGGGCGAGGTGGCAGGCGCCTGTAGTCCCAGCTATTCGGGAGGCTGAGGCAGGAGAATGGCGTAGACCCGGGAGGCGGAGCTTGCAGTGAGCTGAGATCTGGCCACTGCACTCCAGCCTGGGCGACAGAGCAAGACTCCGTCTCAAAATAAATAAATAAATAAATAAAATAAAATAAAAGATACTAACTCTGCCATAAAGAGTTTTAAAATTGTGCTAGATTCAATCATATCATTTTTGAATAAGCTAATGCCATATTGCCATATGTTCTTACAGTCATTTCAAATATGCAGACACATGGAATATGTAAATTCTAGGCAGATAATGAACAGCATAAATAAAAATCATAGTAGCTAAATCAGTGGAGGCTGTTCTTTAATTTTTATAGATTTAATGTCCTCTAAAATGGTCTCATTTATTCAAAAAGGGAATTTATAGGGTTTGTTGTATGGAATTTCCAAAATCTCACAATGGAAGAAGTAAATATTATTTATTACTTTAATACTAATTTTTATACCACCTTGCATTTAACATTTATATACTTTTACAGAGGTTCAGGGTAGGAGTTTGTCACGAAAAGACACTTCTGTGGACATCCTGATAAAAATAAAGAATTCTGCAGTAGGTTTAGTAATGTTGCTGCTATTTCAGAAGTCATGTTGAAATGCAATTTAGAATAGAACAGTTTAGAAGACAGTAATCCATTTTTTTATGGGTTAATAATATGAGGGAAATATCATGTAGCATCAAGTTATTTGGGGGAGAGAGGGCTTGCCTTTAGCAAAATGTAAAACTCCACTTTCCTTTTATTAAATCCCTATCTTCTCTCCAGGCCAGTTCTCACCTTCCACCACTACCCTACCTATGTGTTTCCCCTGATCTTTTTCCTGTACAATAGAGAATTTTGTTAAAACAGTATTCTTGGAGAAAGTCATACCACCATATGTACCTTGGCCTACTACAAAAATCAATCTCTCCTATTCCAACTGGGTTCTCATTGCTGCTAGGTTATCTTGATATTGATCTCCTGTTTATTCCCCAGCACACTTCCCTTTGCCGATGCTTCAAGTCTCTCATTGCTCACACGTCTAATTCACTACTTACCCTTTCCATTCTCACCAGATAATAACCATCCTACTTTACTGAGAAATTCACAGGTAACTGGTGTGTGCTTTCTCATTTCTGTTATCTCTACCTTAAAGCAGCAAATGTTTATTGAGTATCAACCATATCCTAGGCAATGGTATGCCAATAGTGATGTAGCTGATTGTCTTCGTACCCATCATATCCAGAACAGTTCCTGATACATAGTAGGTGTCCAATAAATATTAAAATGAAGGTACTATGAATGAAAAAATAGATCTAGTGGCTGAGATGCTTTAGCTAGAGAAGAAGGAAAGTAAGGAAGCACGCAATAGGTGTTGTGACCTCCTCAGATGTTCTTTCATGGTAAAGTAGGATTGTTGCTCTGTCAAAGGAAGAAGTGTTTTTTATTTCCAAGACTAAACTCATACCATCCCTTCATGCTTCCTCTGTGAACTTGATTTGTCTCTCCCAAAGGAGGACATCTTCACTATACCTGAACACATATACTCATATGCTCACACACTATACACCACCAGCTTCAACAACTAAACCTCTACCATGCCTTGTTGACTGGAAACATCCTATTTTCATAGTTCTATTTTGCATAAGTTGTTTGCAGTTTCTACAGTATACTCATTTCCTTGCCATCCATGTTGTCTCCCTGCATTTTTACTTCTGTTTTATTACTCATATTTAAAATAGGTAAAATCTCACCTATTCTAAGACTCAGCTTGAGACTCACCCTTTCCACCAGGCTTTCTCTGGCCCCCTCGTAACTGGAAGCTTCCTTGAGAGAGCTAGCATTGTCTGTGCTATTCTTATGACATATATCATTACCTGCTGTCCTAGTTGTTTTGTGTTGCTATAACAGAATACTACAGACTGGGTACTTTATAAAGAAAATTTTATCTGGCTTATGGTTCTGGAGGCTGGCACTGGCATCTTCTCAGCATCTGGTGAGGGGTTGCCGTGTCATCTCATAGTGGAATGTAGAAGGGCACAGAGTGTGAGAGCAAGAGCAAGCAGGAAGGGGGCCAAACTCATCTGTTTTATTAATATAAGGAATCCACTCCTGTGATAACTAACCCACGCCTATGATAACTAACCCACTCCACCCACTCCTGTGATAACTAACCCACTCCTGAGATAACTAACCCACTCCTGTGATAACTAACCCACTCCTGAGATAACTAACACACTCATGTAATAACTAACCCACTCCTGAGATAACGCATCATCACTACTTAAAGGTCCCATGGCTTAATACTGTCACAATGGCAATTAAAATTTAATGAGTTTTGGAGGGGACATTCAAACCATAGCATCTGTTTTCTATTTCCATGCAATGTCATAGATTTCATTTCCCTAACATAATCAGGGTTCAATAAATATTGGTTGAATGAGCATTGATAAACTGAATACCTTCAATGAGAATGGCAAAAGAAAAAAATGATTAAAGTTTTACAATATACATATTTTTGTATAATAACTCCAACAAACAATTTTAAATGCCATTTCTATTCATGTCTTATCACTCAAATGAAGTTTTCAGAAATTTGTCTAGTTTCAGTCTTAGCTAGCCAGACATTGTTAGAAATGGTGATAGTGATATCATCTTAGTTCCTTCCTTCTATTGTGAGAGGAAACTAATGTCTAATATAATATGTGTTACAAAAGACTCAATTTATCCAATAAAACTTCAAGACAATTTCAAAGGACCTCTGAAAGACTGATTTCTGAACCACTTCCAAGACATATTACTTAAGACTACAAATGAGGATTTCTGGTTTGCTTTCAAATGGTTCTGATGTTCCTCATTTTGTTATGTTTTTCAGTTGGTGCTGGTATCACTGTACCTCTCAAATAGCTTCCCCATTTTGACTAAGAATGAAGAGGTTCTTGGATAAAGAACTTGTAAAAATCAGGTACAATAATAAAGTTGTGAATGGTTCTTGGAATTTGCTAAAATGAAATGCTGCATCTAAGTGCAATGTAAGTGCAACGTCTTAGCCGTGTAAGATCATTATCATAAAGTAATCATCGTGATTAAAAAAACCCTAATTGAATCATTATTCTTTCCAAAAGATCATAATTCTAAGAATACTTCTCAGAAGCTCTCAAGTTTAATATGGAGCAGGAAATATTGCAATGAGTCCTCAAGAGTGAGAAATTAAAAAAAAAAACAGTTGTGCCATTCTTTCATTATGCTTTTTAATCATTTCATTATTCGTAACTATACAGTACTTATGTGTGGTGAAGGATGTAGTCATAGAGGAATGTATCTGTCAGCATATTGATATATAAAAGAGAATAAAAGTAAAAAAATAAGTATACTCAGTAGGTTCTCATATTTCATATTTGAAACTTTAGATATGTGTTCCTTTTTTGAAACACATGAAAACATTTATTTATTTATGCTATAAATAGGTAAAAACAACTCTTAAATAGATCAGCAGAGCCAGACCAGCGATTTCTTATCTTGACTAAATGGACATACCAACAGCAAAATAAAGTCAAAATAGGCATATAATTTTACAGCTGCATCTATGAGGACACAAATGATATTTTAATATTCAATCAGAAATATTACATACAAAAGTTACAGAAATCTACCACTAAATTTTCTGGTGGTTTAAGATTTTAGTGGAGTCTGTGGGGTTTATACAATTTTAAAATTTCAAATTAATGTGCCAAGTGTGAAGGGGCGATGCATACCAAAGGGGAGAAAGAAATGTAATTGTGAACAACTCAGAAGATGTTTGAAGGATCTATAGAGCTTAATTCTTTACCTACCAGTTTCAGAAATGAAATGCCTAATCTAATATACTTCTGGATCATATTTGAAGATGCTTTAATTTAGCCAATCATTTTGTTTTTCAGTCTCCTCCCATTTTGGCATACTGTGTCCCACCTTGACATTAAGAAGTTATTAGTCAGCATTGGAGAGGCTGTGCTGCAGTAATGAATGTTGGTGGCTTAAAACAGGGCAAGTCTGTTTCTTACTCCTTTTACATGGTGGCTGTAAGTTGACCAGGAACTCTGCTCTACATTTTCCTCATTTAAGGACCCTGGTTGAGGAGGGGGCTCCATCTTCATTCTTCCACAAATACTGCAGCAAAGAACAAGTAAAATGGCAAATAGCACACAGACTATTAAATCTTCTCCCTAGAATGACTATTTGTCACTTCTGATCACACTAATTGATTAAAGCAAATCACATGGCCATGTTAATTTCAAATGGGGTCAAGAAGAGTAATCCCCTCATGTGCCTAGAAGGAAAAAAGCCAGAATGTTTAGTGCACTAATGATTTCCACGGGAAATTTCCATAGGAAAGATTAGAGATGGCAACTCTTCTAACCCATTCTTAGTTCAAGCCAGATTTCAGTGTGGAATTTCTTCCTTTTCTAGTTGTAGAACTCCAGGAGTATAACAATATATGATAACTCTCTTCAAGGATTTATGAGAGAATAGTATATGAAGCATTAGGATCAACTGTTTTACTATTCATTCATTTATTTATATGGTCTTTCTTTTGCCCCCAAGTGAGAGTTGAAGCCAGCTGGACTTCCTGGGTAAAGTGGGGACTTGGAGAACTTTTCTGTCTAGCTAGAGGATTGTAAACCAATCAGTGTTCTGTGTCTAGCTAAAGGATTGTAAATGCACCAATCAGCACTCTGTAAAAACGCACCAATCAGCACTCTGTAAAATGGACCAATCTACACTCTGTAAACTGGACCAATCAACAGGAGGTGGGCAGGACCAAATAAGGAACTAAAAGCTGACCACCCAAGCCAGCAGCAGCATGCTGTGGAAGCTTTGTTCTTTCGCTCTTCACAATAAGTCTTGCTCCCGCTCACTCTTTGGGTCTGCACTACCTTTATGAGCTGTAACACACACCGCTGCGGTCTGTGGCTTTATTCCTGAAGTCAGCGAGACCACGAACCCACTGCAAGGAAGAAACTCTGGACACATTGTAAGGAGCAAACTCCAGACTCACCATCTTTAAGAGCTGTAACACTCACCGGGAAGAAGGTCCGTAGCTTCATTCTTGAAGTCAGCAAGACCAACAATCCACCAGAAGGAACCAATTCCAGACACACAAGGAGGATATAATTTGGTAGAAAATATAGGTCTAGGCTCCATGAATCAATTAGGAGGGTGAGGCTAGCCATCATATCATTCAAGTGAATGGTGATAGGCCACATAATGGAAAAATAAGGACAACTCACGTCTGTAATCCCAGCACTTTGGGAGGCCAAGGCGGGTGGATCATCTGAGGTCAGGAGTTTGAGACCAGCCTGGCCAACATGTTGAAACTCCATCTCCTAAAAAGCCAAAAAAAAAAAAAAAAAATTAGCTGGGCATAGTGGTGGGTGCCTGTAAGCCCAGCTACTCAGGAGGCTGAGGCAGGAGAATTACCTGAACCTGTGAGGCGGAGGTTGCAGTGAGCCAAGATCATGCCACTGTACTCTAGTCTGGGTAACAAGAGTGAAACTCCATCTCAGAAAAAGAAAAAATAAGGACAGATGAAATTACATGAAAGATTAGTGTTAAGTGGAATCAGTTAAGAACATTTTGTTGAGAAAGTACACCATTAAGTAGACACGAAAGACTAGATTTAGATTGATAGAAAGAAGAAAAGAGGGTATTTCTAGTCAGAAACACAGTGACTTAAGAGTCCAGAAATGGGAATGAACAAGGAAGAAACAGAGATGAGATTTGCTCAGTTGGGCAAGGATGAGATTAGAATCGAAGTGGCATATCAATTCAGATCAAGTTTTCTATGAATTGAAACATGAGGCTAAAAAGTTCAGATGTTTAGAAAAGATTTGTTTTGGTAGGCAACACTGACAAACTCTGGATTCAACCAAAGCCAGAATAAAAAAGTGTTTTAAGTTGTAGGAGTTTTATGGGGTACATCTAAAGATGAGACTCCTAAGAGGCTGTGTTTTGTCACAAATCTTGAGAAAGTTGAAAACAGGGTTCCTTTTCAACCTTGAAGAACTTCAGTCTGGTTGGGGAGATAGTGTTTAGTCTTTGAGTGAAAATTTTCAGGTGTAAATTTGGTCATGGAGAGAAACTCTTTCACTTTAAATAGTTAAGAAAAACAAAACCCTAATTCAACTATCCAAAAAAGTTTTGATTATTTTTCCTGGAGATAAGAGGTTGGTTTAACTTATGTCATAATGATAAAAATACACACATATATCATAAAATAGAAAATGTACACATGCTACCTAATAAAAGAGCATGTTGCATTTTCAGATCATAAATACAAATTTATTTTGTTCTGTTTATTAAAACATAAACAATGGTTTCATAGGAAAAGTATGGTCTTTAGAAGGATACAGACCTGACTCCAAATCCAAGCTCTGCAACTTAGTAGAAAAGTAGAGAAGGTTAATTCATTTTATATCCCAAAACCTCAGTTTCCTACCTGTAAAATAGGGAAAATAATTGTACCTGACTCAGATGGTTGTTGTAAGGATTAAATAATAAAACATTCATAAAATACTTAGCACAGAATAGGCATACTGGCAGTAATGATGATGATTATATATAGGCAGTTTCTAAATATTATTTAATTGAATTAAATTTAAGGAAAGGTTTCTTAATGTCTTTATATTTATAAGGATTATAAACTTAATAAATCCTAATTTGCTATTTATTAACTAAAGTTGACTTCATAATTTTATTTATATTTTATTAAACAAATATGTAAAAAGAAATAAAGAAGAAAATAAAGCTTAAGTCAGAGAATACATTGTTATATTTCTGAGGTATTCGTGAGCCTGTATTGGTTTTGTTCCATTTGTTAAGCATTGTATTCAACAAATAGGAATGTTAAGCATTACACTCCTATTTTGCAGATGGGGAAGCTATACAAGATAATAATTGCTTATTTACAAAGTTAGTTGAAAAAGCAGTCGTTTCAACTTTTGCCACTGGTTTGGATTAACTACTATCTTGATTTCTTTTTCCCCAGTAGTTTTATAGTACTTGCCTTTTAGGTTAAAAGTTGTAGTTTTGAGTGTGTCGATTTTCAAATTGTATCCTAACAACTATATTTTAGTCAATCTGAGATTCCTAAGAACTTCACCACTTCACAAAATTGCCTTCCTGGTTCCTTCCTCATATGTGTACTACACTTTAAATATAGAAGAATTGACAGTGTGATAATCACTAAAATGAAAATGAAGAAATAAAATAGAAATTCTTACTTAACAACCTAAAGGTAGTAATCATGAAATTTTAATTTGAAAATGTTCTAAGAACAGCCATATACCAGTATGCACATTTTAATGTCATATATGGTAATAGGGCCATTAGCATAATGAAGTATTAAGGTCTGATATTTCCTCTGATTGGATAGAAATCCACAGTGTGGAAATAATGTTCTGAGTCTGAGCACTTATGAAAAAATAAAAAAAATGCTAATTTTTCTGAAGTATTTACTTTGGTGGTTCCTCAAGAAATGGTCCAGAATTTCTGCTTTCCTGGAGAATCATTCACCCCTTACCCCTCTGGCATTACTGATCCCAGATCTTGAAATGAAGAAAGAGTGAATGTGTAAGTGTATAGGAAAAATGGCTTCAAGTGACAAAGTAAACCCTTTTGTGACTCAGTTGGACCAGGTAAGTATTTATTTCAGCCTTAGTGTTTCACACTAAGGCTGGGCAAATGCGTTTGATAAGCCACCAAGGAAAAGATGGCCTTTGTTGTTATACTTGAGTGCTGTTATGCCATACAAACAAACAGAAATCAACTCCCCCCCCCCCCCAAAAAAAAAAAACAGAGAAAAGGAAAGGAAAAAACTCCACAGCTTAATATAAAGATTTTGTAAGTGTTTGGCTGTTTTATCATTTCTCAGTTGAAACTACAGGTTTTTGTTTTTTTTTTCATCTTTCTAGTTTTACACACAGCCCAAAAGATGGACATTTTGCAAATCATAATAGACTGCTCCTTTCCCAGGTATCTCCTGTTTGTTTCCTTTATCTATGAATAGGAAATGGCTTAAAGGCACCTGTGTGATGAAGGTCCCAGGGGCAGCTGCCTGACTAGTGAATGCCTGATTATGTGTTAACATGCTTTGTCAGATATTGGCAGAATCTGTTCTCTTCTTTTGCCTTTTCAGCGAGGGTACCATTGACAGCCTGGCTACCCATTTATAGAAATGTTGTCCATCAAACTGTGAGGAAGGACAATAGTGTTTTTCTGTGGCCAGTGACTGTGGGAAACTTTTCTTTGGCTATTCAGGCAATTTTTGTAGCTTGCTCTGAAGAGGAGAGACTGATGAGTGCAAAAAGTACAATTAAGCAAAGCCAGACTTCAATTGAAGGCTGTAGTGTAGTCTGCTGCTCTCATTTTTTTTTTCTTTTTTTTTTTTTTTTAGAGGGGAAAAAACCCTATGGGTTTTCACGTTGCTGTGTGGCATTCAGCAGGGGGCTATTACAATCCTAAATTTTTTTTTCTAGACCACCTAATTCTAAGTTAAAATTAAATGTAATGAGAGCCACTTGGAGTTCTGAATATTTTAAAGCATAATTCCCACAGAAGGGATTCGACCTAAACTGCAGTGAGCATCAGTTGGCTAATTATAGCTGCATTTTATATTACAGCAGGTGTCAGATGCAGTCATCTCAATAAAGTCCACATAATACTCTGGAAAATAACAAAGACTTTTCTTTGAATGTGGGTACTAATTTCTTCTAGGTGTCATATAAGCCTTGATACTTCTTATTGGCATTAACAAGAGCACTGCAGCACTCAGAAATGCTTTTTGCTTGGGATGAATTGATACTGTAAAGCACTTACCAGTCAGAGTTGGCAGATGTCAGTAGTTAATACTAGTGTTGCAGAGGTTGGAATATAATGCAAAGAGTCTTATGTAAATACTCTTAGATGATGGGCTGGTTTTGAGAAGGCGCCTGAGCACTGCACCAACTCACTTAATGAAAGTTAAATAGATAGCAGTGGGGTATCTGCATTTACTTTGGCTCCTGCTTTATTGAAAGTCCTCCAGAAGTAAAGGGCAGATGGTACAGCAGTAAACTAGGTGAACAAAATACCCTGGACTTGGATAAGGACTTGTTATGTTCACAGTGCTTTCCTTGAACTTGTGTAGGTGATTCAAATTATTGAAGTGATAGCAAGTACAAAAGCATGCCTGGAGATAAGGACTCCTTATAGTATTAAAAAATAAATTTAATTTAGAAAATATGTCTTCACTTGAAATACAACTGGACAATGGGTTAGGTAAAAAGAATGTTACTTTAAAATCAAGACATTGGTTCTACACTGCTTCCTTCTTCTAGGAGAGTGACAGTTTATCCAACCTGTTTAGTCACATTAGTTCATAGCAGATGAGATCAAAATGAAGGATCTATTTAAAATCGTATTGTGGAATACCAACTAAGATACAACAGATGTGAACTCTTTACACATATTCCGTTCTGGAATCAACTCTGGGTTTTTTGTTTGCTTGTTTTTCCTTTTAAAGCTAATTCACAGCTAGCAAAGCAAAGATGGGTTGCCCTTAATTTTGATCCCCAGAAGCAGCTTTGGGTTCCCATTTTGGCAGATTGCAATTTATATATATCTCATAGCAAACCCTGTAGGGTGTTGTCAGCAATTAACTCTGACATCAAGGAGTTTAACAGTCATTCAACGTTGATCCAATGATTGAGCACTGGTAGGCACAAAGCAGCATGAAGCCCAGCAGTGAAATTTAAGATGAGAAAGATAACACAGTGTCTGTCCCCAGAGTGCTGACTATCTATTCACAAGAGTAATGTCCCTAATAGCTCTTTTGCAGATTTCTGTTAATTTTTGTTTCAATCAGATGTCCATGGACTTTGATAAAAAGCCTAGGACAGAATTGTGAAATAGTGTAAAAAGTCACAGAGAAATCACTCCAAAGGAGCATAGGTAATCTGCTAATGACAAATTGTTTCCGCATAGTACCCACTCTTAGTAATGTTCAAGTATTTTTAACACCAAAAGTCTCAATTGTGAATAATTTTTATTTCTTATTTTTCTTACATGAATGTATGATTTGTTTTTTATAGAACATTTAGGAAACATTTAAAATACAAAAAAGAAAATCCATATTTCTACTACCTAGGCTCAAATCACTTTATTCGTATTTTTGTGTGTATCATGGTTACTTTTTCTCCATTTATATACATATAAAATCCCATTTAAGCAATGGAATTTTACTATTTTATAATCTTTTAAAACAAACCTCATGACATATTTATAATGTCTTTTTAGTACATAGTCTTCCTCAACATCAATTTCAGTGCTTTCATAATATTCTAGTGCATGGATATGCCATACTTTATTTCTATCATATTTTAGAATTTCCTATTAGTGCACATTTACCTTTCAATTTTTTGCTACTATAAATGATACTGTGATGAATATGCATGTAGCTATATTTTTTTTCCGAAGTCTATGATTATTTATTTGCTTGTCACTGCTAGTGGAAATGCTGGATCAAATGACCTCTCCAATTTTAATTGAAGCTACAGATTCTAAGACAATTTTCATAAAGAAGGAAAATACGGTTAGCATGAAATTTTTAATTCTTTTCATCTAGGTCTCATATTTTGTTAATAGACTTTGAATTAAAAATCAAGAGTTTCACATAAAATACTAAATTGTGAGTAAAACAAGATCTTTCAGTCTGACTAGGAAATCAATCAGTTTTTTTATCTGATAAAAAACATAAGGTTTTTGGTATAAATAGGATCTATACACTGCACTTAAAATATGCAGTGCCTGGGCTGGGCGCAGTGGCTCATGCCTGTAATCCCAGCACTTTAGGAGGCCAAGGCAGATGGATCACTTGAGACCAGCCAGGACAACATGGTAAAACCCTGTCTCTACTAAAAATACAAAAAATTAGCCTGGCATGGTGGTGGACGCCTGTAATCCCAGCTACTCTTGAGGATGAGGCAAGGGAATTGCTTGAACCCGGAGGCAGAGGTTGCAGTGAGCTGAGATCGCGCCACTGCATTCAAGCCTGGGCAACAGAGCAAAACTCCATCTCAAAAAAAAAAAAAAAAAACAAAACAAAACAAAAATGCAGTGCCTGGCAGCACAGTGTAAATATCCAAGGTTATGGGGCCATTATTTAGACACTTATGTGGAAACAGTTCTGGTATATATTTAAATGTTATACATGTAAAGAGTCCTGATGTACATTTAAGTATTAGGTGTATATTTTAAAACTAATACTACACCATATTAAATGGTGAGTTCATTTAAAGAGTGAAAAGGCCATTAGGCTTTCACTGTTTCCAGTTTAAGCCATCATTCAGTTGGCCTTAGCTGTAACTTAGGATTCCTTTGGTACATCAGTTCTTCCCATGCTTCACACAAAAATTAATCTAAAATCTTCATTCTTTCCCAGGCTAATCCAAGAAGACTCTGGAATTAGAGAGACTAAAGACATTCATTTCTGTTTTGCATTAATAATAAAATATGAAACATTTTTGCTTTAATAGAAAATCAGGGATAGTAAGTGATGTTGGAAATATTGCTGGGCTTTACCTTCTTTCTGAGTAGGATACTATAACCATAATCATTAATCTTAAAAACTTGGAGAGGTTAATGGATCATATAAATCCTGCATCTAACCCACACAGAGAGCTGAGACATTTCTACTTTGGAATATTTTCAATTAAGCCTCTGTGTCCTGCCTTAGTAATGTCATAATTTAACATAGGCTCTAACTTCCCAAATCTAAGTTATTTCATATAGTAGGCACAAATTGAGAAGATTGCTTGACACTTGACATTTCTGCAACAGCCTGTCTGGGCTATCTGCCACTTGTCTTGGGGGGAACTACTTCTTCCCCACCTCTAGACATTAGTGGAGTTTAACATCTGAGTGTGGTCATGGAAAGAGTGACTGTGGGCATACCCTGAGGTTTCCTCCCTGAAGAGCAACGTCAAAGTTTGAACACTGGGGCATAGAAGGGAAGGAATTCACTAAAATAATCTAGCCAGTCCAAATGAAGAAGCAAATAACAATAACAAAACCCAGAGCAGGGAGAAAAGTACGTATCTTATGTGATCCTCCTTCTTAGACATGATGGTTGATCCAGAGATGGGCAAAATACCAAAGCAGGGCCAAAAAAAGCCTTCCCTGACATGTTTTATGATGGGATATATTGGGTAAGATTTCTCTCCTCTCTTTTTGAGAGGATCTGGGGATGTGAGCGTAGGGCTGCTGGCAACCATGTCGCCCATTGTACACGGAAACTTCCTGCAGTGGGAAACAACAAAGCTAACATGCAGGAGAGAAATAGAGCAAGAGGCAAAGGGTGAGGAGTAAGACCAACAGAGAAAGCATGCAAGAAACAGCTGGGCTCTGCTGTTTGTAGATGGACACAAATTCTAGTTTGGGATAACCTGATTCTAGTTATCCCAAAGGCCAGCTTCAGTGCCTCTCCTTGTGTTGTAGCTGCATAAGCCAAGCACGTCTCCTTTTTTCTGTTACATAAACTAATTAGAATTGAGGTTCTATTACTTTCATACAAAGTCGTAGCTTTAAAACATTCTCTTTCTTATTTATCTAGCCTGAGAAAAATCTCTAGCTTTTATAGTGAAAAAATAGAACTTTCTCTTCCTAGAGCTCTTAACTGGGAGCCAAAGAGAAATCCTGACAGAGCTCACATGTGAGAGTCCACAAAATATTATCAGTTTTGTTTTAATGACTGTGTAATTCTCATGTTTATTTTAGTTCTCAAATGAATGAATTCCATCATTAGTTGTATAATCATTTATTGATGTTTTTCCATGTGTAAGGAGCAGAGGTAAATAAAATAACTCCCCTTAACTTCAAGAGGCTTACAGTTTAGTATAACCATGCTAGCAAATGCATGTCAGGGTATTGCCCTAAGTTTAACTTGTCAATTCCTTTAAGGCCCACAACAATCCTGTAAAACAGGAGTAATTATTGCCTTCTTTTTATGAAGGATGATACCAAGTCGCAGAGATTGTGCATAGCTTGTCCACTGTCCCACAGCTCAAGAATGATGAAGTTAGGGTTTAAAACCTGAGATGTGTGGCCCTAGAGCCCAAGCTCTAAACCTCTGCTGCCTTTTCTAGTACTGAAGACTCAAACTTTATAATAAGGAGTCTTTATATAAGAAAATATTTGAGGTGATGGGTATCCTACTACCCTGATTTGATCATTACACATTGCATGCATATATCAAAATATCACATGTACTTCATAAATATGTATAATTTTTATGTGTCAAAAAATTAAAGAGAAAGTATTATCATCATACTTAATACATCATATTAAATTCTTTATATAGTAAGTTTCAGAAGTACTAGATCCACTTAATTGTACCTGTATAAAATGAATCTACAAGTTGTTAAAATATTTACATATGCAGAAACATCCATAACATGGCAGTAAATAGGTTTATTTACATGTTTAGCAATTAAAGCTTCTTCTCATGAGCACAAGGCTCCTTAGTCTTTTCTAACACTTAACCACTATTTTTTCTGATTCCAGAGATGATACATTTATTTTAAATACATAAAAAATACAGAAAATTTTAAATTACTCGTAATTCCATCATCTGCATATATCCATTGATAATATTTATTATCCCTTTCATGTTATAATCTTATCATTTTAATTTATGTCAGGTAGAACAGTAATACCAGCAAGTTATATTTCTCTATTTATTGCAGATATGAGAATGTTGATTTTAATGCATTATAGAGTTTCTATTCCAATTTAAATTCCAAGAGATGCTTTTCAGTACATTATTGGTTTTTTTTAAAAATAATTTCCATTGAGATTGGTTGATGCAACACCAAGCTACATTAACATAATTCCTAGAAGCTAAGAGTGAGCACTAATTATATATTTTACAGCTATTATACCTCATTTAATTTAATTGCTGGATACCAATAAGCAGGGAAAATAGGCCACTGCTTATTTAAGAAGCATCAATCAAATTCCTTTTCTTCAAAAAACAATTCTCCTTACCTCCTTTCTGAAATACAACTTTAAAAAAATAGACTCACGTGATATTTAAAGGGATTCGATTCTTAAGATTGCATTATTAAAATATGAGTACTCTGAAGTCTTAATAACTCTAACTAATATCAACCAATGTCATAACATGTAAACTGGAAATAGTTGAGTTAGTGCTCTGAAAAAGAAACCAGTTTCTGGGAGTGAGGAGAATGAGAATGAAAGTTTAATAGTCAAGTGGCCTGGGTTCACATCCTGCTTCTACCATGGTCTGATTGTATTTAACTTCTCTGTACCTCAGTTTCCATGTCTGAAGAGCAGGAAACATTATTAATAATTATTTTCATTGATTGTTGTTACTATTAGTGATCATAGGTCAGCATTAGATGAGTTAATACATGTAAGATGCCAAGAATGTTATCTTATTGAATATATTTTTAGTGCCCACTATGTGCAGGACCCTTGAAGGTGCTAAGGATTCAGCAGTGAGCAAAAGAGATTAGGGGAAAGAAGCCTCTGACCAAACACAGTTTGTATTCTGCTGGAGTGAGAAAGACAAAAACCGAATAAGTAAATATACAGTATCATAGATAGTGATGAATGGGGGGAAAAAAAGCAAAAGAGGATAAGAGTGCCGGTTTGGAAATAGAGTTCAATGTTAAATAGGGTGTTAAGGGAAAGCCTTGCTAAAAAGATGATTCTTGAGCAATCATGTGAAGGAGGAGAGAGAGTAAGCCCTGTGACTATCTAGGGAAAGGCAGTTCTATACAGAGAGAAGAGACAATGCAAAGGTCTGAAAAAGCTGCAATTGTGGATAATGCAAAATAACTCTCATATTTAGAAACTCTGAAATGTATATGGGCTATGGGCCATGCTATTCAAAAAGAATGTAGCCAGTTAAGAAGTTAAGCATTGAGTTAGGGAAATGAACTGGCATGATAGCATGAGGAGCTTTGCTGACCCACTTTCCAGTGAAACTGGTTAAAATTTTAAAGACAGGCCGGGCACGGTGGCTCACGCCTGTAATCCCAGCACTCTGGGAGGCCGAGGCGAGCAGATCACAAGGTCGGGCGATCGAGACCACGGTGAAACCCCGTCTCTACTAAAAATACAAAAAATTAGCCGGGTGCAGTGGTGGGCGCCTGTAGTCCCAGCTATGCAGGAGGCTGAGGCAGGAGAATGGCGTGAACCCGGGAGGCGGAGCTTGCAGTGATCCGAGATCCGGCCACTGCACTCCAGCCTGGGGCACAGAGCAAGACTCCGTCTCAAAAAAAAAAAAAAAAAAAAAAAAAAAAAAAAATTTTAAAGACAAACAAAAAATCAACCATTCAAAATATCTGGAAATGGTCCTAAGGGCAAGTGGCAAGTGAAGAAACAAATATTCTATAAACTCTATAGTTATTTCTTGTCTTCTGCTAGCTTTGGGATTTGTTTGCCCTTGGTTCTCTAGTTCTGTTAGTTGTGATGTTAATTTGTTAACTTGAGATCTTTCTAACTTTTCGATGTGGGCATTTAGTGCTATAAGTTTCCCTCCTAGCAGTGCCTTAGCTGTGTCCCAGAGATTGTGGTACACTGTATCTTCGTTTTCACTAGTTTCTAATAACTTCTTGATTTCTGCCTTGATTTCATTATTTACACAAAAGTTACACAGGAGCAGGTTATTCAGTTTCCATGTAATTGTATGGTTTTGAGTGAATTGCAGCACTATTCATAATAGCAAAGATATGGAATCAATCTAAATGCCCATCAGTGATAGACCTGATAAAGAAAATATGGTACGTATACACCATGAAATACTTTGTAGCCATAAAAAAGAACAAGATCATGTCCTTTGTAGGGACATGATTGGAGCTGGAGGTCATTATCCTCAGCAAACTAACACAGGAACAGAGAACCAAATATTACATGTTCTTACTTATGTGTGGGGGCTAAATGATGAGAACACATGGACACATCAGGTGGAACAACACACACTGGGGCCTTTTGGAAGGTGGAGGGTGGTAGGAGGGAGAGGATCAGGAAAAATAATGGGTACTAGGCTTAGTACCTGGATGATGAAATAATCTGTACAGCAAACCCTCATGACCCAAGTTTATCAATGTAACACACCTACACATGTACCCTTGAAACTCTACTCCAGCCAAGAACACAGGGCTCTCTCTCTCCACTGGGTCTCAGGTAGAGTGCTTACATCCTGAAAGGAGCAGGATTTTGGTATTTCTCATCCTTTCCTTAGCAGCTGTTGCTGAGGCTAAGTTCTAGGAGTGCAGTTTAAAATTAAACTTTTTCTCTCACAGATACAGACTCTACTTTGTGTGTGGCATGCTGAGACTACTGGGACCCTGATAGCCCTATTTCTGGCTCCTGAAGTGGTGGTTCCATGCCAGACAACCTGAGAGGACCTCAGGCTGACCCCTACCACCAAGCACTCAGCTCCTACAGCAGGAGTGTAAAACAGAGAGAAGCACTATTCTCCCTGCCTGCAGTTCCAAAGTCCTGTTTCAGAGATTTTGCCTGAGAGTTAGACCCATAAACCAGATTGTTCCTAAACTCTTCCCAAAGGAACTGACTTTATTTGCAAGAGAGTGTGAAAAAATTTAACCTACACATGATCTGAAGAACAGGAGAGATTGTGGTAAAAGGTAATGAGGAGATTTGTTAAACTAATGAAGATAAAACAAGACTGTAGGGTGGCTAGTTTGTAGGAGAAAAGGATGAATAAGATAGCCAAGAGGAGACCTCCTAGGCTCAAAACTAATATCAAATTCTGACAAAAAATATTTCAAAGTAGCTATTGTAAAAATGTTCACAGAGCCAGGGAAAAGCATGATTAAAGAAGTGAAAGGAGGTGTGATGACAATGGCACATCAAATTGAAAATATCAATAAAGAAATTATAAAAAATAACCAAACAAATTCTGGAGTTGAAAAATATAAGAATGAAAATTTGAAGAAGTGCTCAGAAGTAGATTTGAATTTGAGTTGGTAGAGGATAGAGTTTGTGAACTTGTATATAGATTAATAGAAATTATGCAGTCTGAAGAACAGAGAAAAAAGAAAAATGAATAGATTTTCAAAGAAATGTGGAACACTATTAGGTATGCCAATGTACAAGTAATGAGAATATCAGGAGAGGAGAAAGAAAGAGAAGAAAAAATATTCCAAAGAATAATAGCTGAAAGCTCTCTCAATGTATTGAAAAATAATAACCTGTGCAACCAGGAAGATCAACAATCTCCAAGTAAGATAAATGCAAAGAGATTCACAAACAGACCCATTACAGTAAAAAATGCTGAAAGTTAAACATGAGAGAAAATCTTGAAAGCAGCAAGATAAAACAAATGAATCAATTATAAGGGAGCCAATAATAAGATTATCAGCTGATTTGTCAGCAAAAACAATGGAGGCCAAAAGGCAATAAGAGAACATATTCAAAGTGCTCAAAAAAACCCCTGTCAACCAAGAATTTTATATTCAGCAAATGTATCTTTCAAAGTTCAAGATAAAAGAGACTTTCCAAAATAAACAAAAACACAGATAATTTGTTGCTAGCAAACCACCCTGTAAGAAATACTAAAAGAAGTTCTTCATGCTGAAAGTAAGTGACCTCAGACTGTAATTTAAATCCACACAAAGAGCAAAGGCTACTTGGATTAATGTGCCTAAAAATAGAAATTGCTCAAAGAATGATAGAGGTATGTTAAAGAACACACAAGCCAAACTGAAGGGACTTCCACTGGATAAATCGGGGATAAGTTGACCACCAAAATTTTAAAAAATTGATTAATTGATTATAAACTATTAAATAGTGAACCATGAACACACACTGATTAAATACATAACTTTATTGATTGATTGGAAGTGTGATGAGGAATGGGATTTTAACAGTTTTAAAGCATATTTCTACCAAACGTTTATTAATTACATAAAGAAAAAGAGTAAACCCTGGTAGATAATACTTCATTTAAATAATAGATATGAACTCCATAATAGGGCAAACTGAAATTACAAGCCACCATACAGTGTGAAGAACTAAACATCTTTTTGTGGTATTCTGGAAAAAGAATCTTTACCTGGGCATGAGGAATCATGAAAAAACTTTGGACAAATCCGAATGGAGAAACATTTTACAAAAACCTGAATTAAGGAAGATTCTAGAAGGTAATATTCAAAAGTGTCAAGGCCACTATAGTGGATAAAACCTAAGATGATCAGTCTTTCCTCCCTCTTGCCTCCCTAACCCCCACAGTGATCCCTGCCCTTTGGTGTTCATGCCTTTGTATAATCTCCTATCCTTCGGTTTGGTCAGGATCTGTGACTTGCTTTTAACCAGTAATATATGGCATAGGTGATAAATGTCACTCCCATAATTACATTATGATTTTTATATATGTAAAATCATACAAAAAGTGATATATATACACATATATGTGTGTGTGTGTGTGTGTATATATACATGTATAACTCTAGCTTACTAACAGAGGTGCTAGAGAGACAACTCCTTACTGTCCTTGAAGAAATAAGCTCCTGAAGTAAGTGGCTATGTTGGCGAAGCCCACATGACAAGGAAATGTCGACAGGTTGTAAGAGCTGAGGGTGGTGTCTAGAAGGAAACTAAAACTTTAGTCTTGAAGCAGCAAAGAAGTATCTGCTAACAAGCTGAGGGAGCATGGAAGCAGATCTTTTTTAAGTCAAGGCTCTGATGAGACCACAGCACTGGCTGACACAGGGACTTCAGCCTGGTAAGACATAAAACCCTGTCAAGCCTGATCCACAGAAATTTTAGATAATGAATGTGTGTTAAATTTTATCTTAAATAAAAGTTAAGATAATACATTTAAGCTGCTAAATTTATGGTAATTTGTTATGAAGTATAGAAAATGAATGGAGTTAGAAAGTCAACGAAAGACTGAGAAGCTGTTCCAATTAAACAAAACTACAGTAATATGGCAACTAAATGCATTTAATTATTCTGAACTGGATCCTTGGGACAGATGGAAAAACTTGAATGGGGTCTGCGTATTAGATGGTAGCAGTATATTAATGTTATTTTCTTGATTTTGATGGTTGTTTTGCGATTATGTAGAGGAAAATGTGATAGGAAGTAACATAAAATTATTCAAGAATGAAAAATATGTAGTGAGAGTGTTGTTTTTTCCTACACTGTGCACAACATGATTGACCATTTTTCTGATTAATTAAAGAAATAATGTGGTATCCTGTAGACAGAGCTAATTAAGCATTGGTTCCTTTTGCCTTCCTTCTAATGGTTAGAGAAGGGGATAAGATAGCGGGAATTAATATTTGGTGATCAGTTACTATGTGCCACAAGTGTAATATCCATGTTACGTGACTTATCTAGTTCCATCCTCACAACACGTGCTAAAATAAATGTAACTATCCCTCCTTTGTAGATCAAGTAGATAAGACTCTCATCCTCAATTCTTCACTGCCTCCGTTTGCTGTGTGATTTTTCAATATTTCCCACAAGAGAAAACAGAGGCTATTTCTTCACTGCAGTGATGTTGAGATTGGTCATGTAACTTACTTTGACTAAGTATATGTGGGAAGACATGATGTGAACCATAGGTTAAATGTTTGTGTGAATTAGCTTCTTTCATCCTGTGCTTCTGCTGTTCACCGTTTAAAGAATCTACCTGTATTGCTACTATTTTGAGGAGAATAATGAAAAATGTGGAGTAGACCTAAACTTAATTCAGAGACTGAAGCCAAGCCAAACCAACCTAATCCAAGCTGAGCCCAGAACTACAATCCGCCCAAAGACTTGGTGAATGAATAATACATGCTTATTGTCACAAGCCATTGAAATTTTGGAGTTGTTACACAACATTATTGCAGCAATAGCTGACTGATAAACTGGCTTAAAAATCATACTCTCAGTTAATTGGTCTGTTTCACTTTAAAACTTGTCCTCTTTATTACTTACTACACTACTATAACACAATTCAGTCTACAGTTATGAAAAATATTAGTGTTAATTGAAATCTTTTCAGTGTCTTGATTAACTTATTTTTGCTTCCTACATTACATATTTATATATATAAATGTTTTTATATGTATATATATTTATTTGTGTATATATGTATTTATATATCTGTTTATAAATATGTATTTTATATATGTATGTATTTTAAACCATCATCTTTTAATAGTGTCCTTGGGCATTTATCATAAAATCTAATAAACTTGACATATCCATACTGGTGACTTTAGGACTGAGCTATCTTGGTATAGGATATATTGCTTATGCTTTTTAAATGAGAAAAAGACAATACTAGCACTCCAGGAGAATTATTTAGGATATTGCCAAAGAGTTACCCTTCAAATAATTAAATCCCTAGGTGGCTTATGGGGATTTGAAAATTTTTCAGGTTAAATTCATTTGGTATAAGAGAAGCCTCTGGTACCTCATGTTGTATCCTCTCAGCTTATTTCAGCCATGACTGTGGTGGACAGTTGATGCAAGTTTAGTCTTAGTCTGATAGTGTCTCACTTCAAGCATGCACTGTGTGTTTTTCAGCCTTCTGCCCCAGAGTCTTCTCCAAAGATACAGGAGCTTGCGGGACCCACTTGCAAGGGAAGCCTGGAAGTTGGGGAGTTAATGCCGTCACGACACTCTCAACCAGTGAATCATGAGGTTAGTGGACAAATGCTCTAGCTTTCTGCCACTGGGTGGGCCATTCTGGAAGGCATTCTGCTTATTTCTCAAAGGTCCAGGTGTAATTTCTCAAAGGTCCAGCCACCTTTGCCCAGCAAACGCATTGATAACCTTTTATTGATAGCTTCTCCTTCCCTGCCCTGCTCTCTTTCCTCTTTTATTCCTGCCTCCCAGGTTCATCTCCCAAGTAAACTACCTGTACCCAAATACTTCTTAGGCAGGAACCCAAACTAAGACAGAGGCATTTCCTAGAAGTTTAGGAATAAATGCTTCCCTTTTAAACCCCTATCGTGGCAGGGGAGATTAGAAAGGCAAGCTTAGAGCACATTGAGTATGCCCTCATGTTTTGTTACTTGTGTCACATTGCCAGATGGCCATTTGGCACCAGGAGTGCACCAGTGCCACACACTGATCTTGAAAAGGATCTGGACCACATTCCCAGTTATTGGCATGTGCTTACCTTGGTTTTTTATTGAGGAGACATGTTGCTGTGACACAGAACAGCAATGAGGAGGAATGACCTTTAGTGCTCAAAGCCTGACTCTGTGACTCAACAGATACCTTTGAGCCTGTCGCTAAACCTCAGTTTTGACTTCTGGAAAGTGAGGAAAATAATACCAACCGCATTAATTTGTTGTGAAGATAAAATGAAAATCATGTAAATGTGAGGTTTTATAGATTGTAAAAGACCTTAGAAAATATTAGAGTCCCCACTGCATGTTCATTACGAGCATCAGGAGTAAAACTACTTGTGTCCAACTTACTAGTTATGTAACTTTGGGCAGGTTGCTCTTTGTACCTATTTCCTCTTCCTTCAGTGGAGATAATAACAGTACCTACTTCAGAGGGTTCTTGAGAAGATAAAATGCATGGAAAGAATTTAAATGGTACCTGAAACATGGTTAATAAATATTAAGTATTATTATTAATAAATGTTAAGTATTATTAAATGTTGTGTATAATTAAACAAGTTATTGAGTGCCTGAAGTAGGCAAAGTTCTGTGCAGGAAGCAACATTGTTGTGTTGTATAGTGTATTGTATTGTAAGCATCTGATGTTACTTACCTTGATAAATATAGCCCTGTATTCAAATATGTACAGTACCAAGCAGTCTATACAGAAAGCCAATGGAAGGCTAGAGTTGAGCAGAGCAGGCACTGAAGGATGATTACTATTGTGACATATGGAGATGCAGACTGGGTGTTTTGGTCAGCAAGAGGTACAAAAGCAAAGGTACAGATATAGGAATGTCATGGGATTTAAGGCTAGAGAAGTGTGTTGGGTCCAGATTGTAGAGTTCAGAATTGCAGGCCTTGGAGTCTGGATTCTCTCTAGAGAGCAGGAGAGACCCACTGAAGGACTTTTGAGCAATGTGATGTGAACAGACCACCGCTTAAGAAAATCAACCTGACGGTGCCTTGTGTGAAAGAACAGCAGAGGGAAGGCCTAGACACCAAGAGATCAGTTGAAGGAAATGTGCAGTACTCTAGAGGTGAAGTGATAAGGGCCTGAACCAAACTAGGGCAGTGGTAGCAGAAAAGTCAAGATAGATGTGAGAGGCATATTGTTAAACAAGCCAAGAGGATGATAGGTTCTTTACTGGGTACTCAGAACAGAGCTTACCTACCTGGTTCACCTTAACACATAGCATAGTCAATATACAAATAACCAGGGATTCATACACAGGTGCACAGCACATTCATACTTACGGTATACTTTTGTGGGGTTCACAAAAGGTAACCTCTCCACCATGAGGCTTGTGCTTTATCATGCTGAAGTCCTCTGAAAGGTGACACCGGAAACATTTAAAGAGGAGTTAACAATAGGTAGTAGCAAGTGTACACGTTTCTTGAGCAGTAACTATTCCTGCTGATGAATTAATTATTCATGACGTTAGATTGACCCTGTAAACATTACTGCAGAGTCACTGGTGAGTATTATTATTATCCTTATTTTACAATTAAGAACATAATGGTTCAAAATGAGAACGTTATATGCTCTCAAATCCTGCCCATCCTTTCATTCTTTTCACAAATGTCATTTCCTTCCTGAGAAATTTGCAGAGTTGGAAGCAATCTGAACTCACTGAATGCTTATATTCTTTCATCACATATAGAGCTTGCACTAGAGTCATTTGTGTGTATGTGTTATTTCATGTATTAGATTGTAAGTTTCTTTAAGATAGAGGCTTTTGTATTCATTTTTGTATTCCCCATAGAATCGTAGTGCCTGACACATAGTAGGGTACTCAATAAATGTTTGTAGAATTGATTAAAGTGTGAACACTAAAAAGCCCGAGTCTGCTATGGATATGTTTATTTGGATGTATAATTGGTAGTTTCCCCATGGATCCCTTCAAGAGTGTGTTGATACCTTAGCAGCTCTTTGAAGTTATGGTGCATTTAATTAAATGTGTTATCTTTTTAGAGTTCTTGTACCAAGAAAATAGATTGCATATTATAATGTATTCATTGTTCATTCCAAAAAAAGACCCATGCATCTGTTTAAGTATTCGGTTAACAAAGATACCAGAGATGAGAAATAACAGGTGTTCCAAGTAATTACCAATTCTAGTCAACCAAAAATTAGATATTTTAAAATCTTCTGTTTTCTGTTTCATATTCTTTTTTTTTCCTTTTGATCAGAAGTGATTCCTTCCTAGATAATTCCACATGGTTCTGTTTTTCCTATTGTCTTGACATTGTGTAAGAATTTGAAAAAGAATGTTGCAATCTGTTTCTCTGAACTGTGGTTTATCAAGAGGATCTGTTTTAAGCCAAAGAGAGTTTCCTTGTATGGGATCATGCCAGAAGGGTGTGTGCACCTTGCAGGCCTACGGAGGACTGCAGCCTCATGGAGTGATGCTGCTGTGGGGGCTGTAGGCTCCTGGCCCTCTTAGAGGGTGGATACTCCATGACTTCTATCATATAGCCTTTAGCTGCCGGCATCTGCTAGGCTTTGGAATACCCAACTCTGATTTTCTGGGAGGCTTTTATGGTATTACGGCACTGTTTCTTAAATAGGGTTGATCATAAGACCCACTTTGGTTGCTGGTAAAAATGTTAAATCTCAGGCCTTACTCTAGAAAGAAACTCCAGGGGAAGGACCTAGAATGTCTGTTTTGTTTTTGTTTTTGTTTTTTTGTCAAGCGCCTCAGACAAGTCTTATGATCAGGCAAATTGAAACACTTTCGTATACTGGCTTGAAATAACTGGCTGCAGTAACTTACACTTAACTGGCCATGTGAATATTTTCTTTTTCTTTCTTTCTTTTTTTTTTAGACCAGTCTCTCTTGTCACCCAGGCTGGAGTGCAGTGGTGCTCACAGCAACCTCTACTTTCTAGGCTTAAGCAATCCTCCCACCTCAGCCTCCCAAGTAAGCTGGAACTATAGGTGCATGACACCACACTTGGCTAATTTTTTATAGCAACAAGGTCTCACTATATTGCCCAGGCTGGTCTCAAGCCCCTGGGTTCAAGTGACCCCCCTGCTTTGGCTGCCAAAGTGTTAGGATTTCAGGTGTGAACCACTGTGCCCAGCCCCATGTGAAACCCCCACTCACATGGGGCTTTCCAGTCTGAATGAAGAGCAACTTACATCCGCTCTCTAATTTAGTTTCCTCAACTGCAAAATGGGGATAATTATAGTACCTACCTATTGTTAGGATTTTAAAGAGGATTAAAATAAGTGATAATGTATGTTAAATACTTAGCAAATCACCTGGGACAGAGTAAGTACTCAATAAATGTCAGCTATATAGTGAACTCTTCTCCCCTATTATTATATCAGCAAACTTGCCTTCTAGAGGATGTTTATGTACATCCCTAGTTCACTTTATTCAGCAGGAAATCTTTCCTGTCTAATCTGAAAAGATTATTTGAAGATCCCCTGGGAGGTCACAGTATTTTAGAATTGGAAAGGACTTAGATGCCTTATAATCCAGTACCCCAATTTTGTTTGCTCATTTTTGGTCTACTCCCTCTTCATTTTCAGCTAACTTCTGACTCATGTGTAGTTGAAGCTTATCCTTCAGGGACGGTCACCCTCCTACCAGCCACCTAGACTGGGAACCTGGATAACCTTCCAGACAAAGCCCTCTCATGCCCAGAAAAGGCCCTGCTGTGCTGTTCCTTTGATGGTTAGAAGGTTTGCCCATCCGGCAAACGTAGCAGCTTTGCCTCCCTTGCCCAAAGAGAAGTTCTGTAAATGCTTGTCCTGAATTTTAAAAACCAACATGTTTTCCTCACTATTAGCCATCTAAGAGGTAGTCTTACTAAATTTTTGTTATGTTTGCCTAGTTCTCTGTCTACTTAGATAAACCTGAATCAGTGTTATCTTTATTAGACCGTGTATTCTTGAAAATCAAAGATTTCCATTTCTTCCACTGGAAAAATTCTAATTACATCATAAAGGCACAAAAACATAATGCTGATGCTGATGCTGATCATAAATACTCAGACTATTATAATGTCTTTGTCTCAGTAAAATTCTTTTGGTCCTGTGATTCCATCTCATTTTAAAGACAATTTAATGCACAATTAATCTTTGTCCCCTGCATTTCTCGAACCACTTCTTTGTGTGTGCTAATTTGTCAAGCAAAACTTTAACCAACACCTCCTGGAAATTTAGAATAGAGAATTTTGAGGCAGTCATTTGATTTTCTTGGCATTTACTTCCTTAAAGAAGTCAAAAAATTATCGAAGCATGACTTTTTCATTCCAGAGACTGCATTGGCTATCCTTAATCAAGCTGTGCTTTTCTCAGTGTTCCCCATTTAATCTCCTAAAATACTTCCTAAGACGTTGCCCCCTACAATGGAATCAAAACTAAATGGTCTGTAATTTCCTCAAGTGTTCCCAGATCCTGTTGTAAATAATGACATTGTGCTGGCCACTTTCCAGTCTGAATGAAGTGACCTTGTAAAAATGTCTGCTTACTCTTCTATAACGTCTTTTTCTACTTTCTGTAGGGCTCTTGGATAGAGCTTGGCAAACAATACCTATTCCAAGAAACACCATTCTTCACCTCAGTGATGTTATTTCCTTCATATAGGCAGTACTGTATCCAGAGCTAAAAGACTTTTGCTTAAAAGTTAATTAGTATTTTAAAATAAGGAATTATAGGTACGCTGTGGCAGAAGGCCAGCCTGTATGACCTATGAATATTTGAATTGACAGGAAGAAAATCTATTGTGGTTTGTAAACTCTTCAAGAAAATGTTGAACTTCCATTCAATCATTAGATAACTTTTATTGTAATCATGTTCAATATCTTTTTTTTGATTAAAAAAAAAAAACAAACAAAAAACATTTCCTGCGTTATAGCACAAAACATTTAAAATTAATTATTCCAAGCTGGCAGTTAGAAAAGGAGTATTTCACTCTCTTGGTAGAGACAGTTGTTCTTTCTGAGCAATTACATTGTATTCAAATGAGAAATATGTGATTTCTGGTTAAACCAATGCTTTCCCCCTCTTCCCCGCAAAGAGGATCAGGACATCTGGTATTGCCTAGGAAAAAGCAGCTAAACTCACTGAAGGGGCAGGGTACTTCTCACATGAAGACAGACTAAAAATACAAAAACCTATTAGTGTGAAATAACAAAAGCTGAAAGGGGAGAAATAACTAGACCCTCTGAATCCCAAGCTATGTGGGACCACCAGCTAGACAAGCTAATTAAAATTTGCAGCCCCCATTTTTTTTTATGGCCCACATGGGCATACGAGTTTTATAAATTAGATGCAAGTTACTGCAACTAAAAGAAGTTAAATAGATGGAGATATTGGTAGTGTTCAACCCAATGGCAGTGATTTTATTATTTTCTTTAAGAAAAACCAAAGAGTAATAAATTTATGGGAGCATTTTGGACTTGAGAAATCAAATCAAGATTTAAAAACATTCTTGGAAGTTATAAAGCTAACAAATAGACCGGCAAAATTTTTTCTTCATAAGATAAGAGCAAAATAACTATTTAAAAAATGGCTGTTTCTGATTTTCGGCAAAGTGATTACCTTTGCTTGTGCTTTCATAAATATAAACATTACATGCGTTTGTGGGGGCCAGCGTGTACTCTTTTACCTTCCCTTGGCATTGCTCATCTCTATCAAACACCTACAACACAGTGTGCTCCATTATAGGAGACAGGCAGCACGGTTCTATTTAATTAACTAATTGGATGACTCATCCTACACCTAAATTAGCATTATTAGGTCTTTTATAATGATTGTTGAAGCATTGTAAATTAATTTTCTTACTGGCTATAACCATTATTTGCTGCTATCACAATATTAAGAGATAATCCCATGCACAGTGGGAAATCTCTATGGGCAGAAAATCAATGTGGTCATCCTTGGATCACCAATTAGGAAACCTATTGTGTGGCAAAAACATCATTTCTATGCTGTAATATGATCAGATAACCATTAATTACATTCACTAGTAAGAATTACCTTCTTTGTTGGAGAAGTATTGCATTCCATATTATAGTTCAAAAATGTCAGGAGAAACCAGCAACAAAAACATCAATTTCTAAAAATGATACATGTAATCTAAATCATATTAACCTAACACGCTACATGTCAAGTTAAATTAGCATAAGCTTTGTTACAGAACCTGAATAATATAGCTTATCTCTTAGCCCTTAGATGTATTGATTAAATAGGTCATCCTCACCTGCCTACAAATACAAATATAATCAAACTGCACTGTTCTCTAGGGAACTGAATGGCAAAAAACCTCTAGTAAGTGTCCAATCCAGGCCTGTTTCTTTGTCTAATACAGAGATAACAGAATGAAGATAAGCAAGTCCCTGCAGCCTGGTGTGTTACTGTGTGTGTGTGCGCATGTGTGTGTTTGTGTCTATATGTGTAAATATGCATACTTCCTATGGACAGAATCCAGGAGCTTTCTTGAGATTCTAAAGGGGATCTATGACAGACCCCTTGCCCCTCCAAAGTGCGCTGACTTAAAAGGTTTATGGAAGCAGCCACTGTGCCAGACTTCTGCATGATTTCACCATTCAGCAGCCATGAATGAATGCAAGTGCCAACCTGAGGTCTGTCTTGCTTAGCTTGGCCGTTATAGCCTCCCTGGGCAGAGGTATGGTGTGATGGTCAAGAGAGGGAGCCCTACATTAGACTCTAGGGCATGGTCCTAACTCCTACCCTTTATAAGCTGTGCCACCTTAGGCAAGTTACTCTAGCTTCTTTGTGGCTCAATTTTAAGACATTGCTCACCTCAAAAGTTTGTCATGACTATGTATATTCTCAGGGTAATCTAAACACCAGAAACCATAAAATGAAAGTTTAATAAATTTGACTACACAAAATTAAAATTGCTACAGGACTATAATGATCATAGATAAAAATGATACAAAATGATATATTTATTTTAAAATAATTCAACAGGACAGCAGAAGAGAAGCGGTGTGGTGGGAGTGGGGGATGGGTATTAAATGAATTAAGTTTTTTATATATTTTGGTAATGCTGGGTAGGTATTTGAACCATAAGAATTTATTAAGCTATTCTTTCTATTTTGTATATGTTTGAAATTTTCTGACGAAAACATTTAAAAGTAAAAATAAAGCATTTAAAAACCATAGACAATATCATAAGAATAATGACAAATTAAGAAAAAAGATATTTGTAAGATATATAACACCTAAGGGACACTTCTCTAATATATAAAGAAGCCAACAAATCAATAGGAAAAAGAACAACAAAGTGACATTTTAAAAAGAGAAAATGGCTAGGCACAGTGGCCTATGTCTGTATTCCCAACACTTTGGCAGGCCAAGGCAGGAGGATCACTTGAGGCCAGGAGTTCAAGACAAGCTTGGGCCACATAGCAAGACCCCATATCTGAAAACAATAAAAATAATAAGTTAGCTGGGCATGGTGGCTCAAGTCTGTAGTCCTGGCTGCCTGGGAGGCTGAGGCTGGAAGATTACTTGAACCCAGAAGGTTCAAGCTTCAGTGAGTCATGACTACACCACTACACTCCAGTCTGGATGACAGAGTGAAACCCTGTCTCTCAAAAAGTTCAAATTAAATTTAAATTTAAAAAATAAAAATAAAAACAAAAGAAGTGCAGTCGATTTACAGAAAAGAGGAAAACTACATCAAGTAATGCTTATTTTATTTTTATTATTTTAATAAGATTTAGATATTATTTCTTTTAATTTAAATACATATATTTGTTATAAATTTCTATTTATAGTTTTGTGAACTGAAATTTTATTGTATTTAAAATACATTAAGTAATGATCATTTTATTCATAACAGGAGAAATACAAATTAAAACAGTGAAAGCTGACTTTTGACTGATCAAATTGACAAAGATCAGAAAATTTGATAGTACATTGTAGGCGAGTATAACTTCTTTGGAGATCAATTTTATAATATCTGTGAAAAGTTAAAAAGCACATTCCTTTTAACTCATAAATTCCATTTCTAGGAATTAACTTCATATATACTCACACATGAATTCAAAGCAAAACATATATGGATATTCAATACAGTTGGTTGTAACAGCAAAAGATCTGCAATATTCTAAATATCTGTCAGGAGGGAAGTGGTTAAATAGATTATAGCACATCTGTAGAATAGAATACTAAGAAGCAGTTTTAAAAATGAAGCAGCTCTACAATAGCAGTATGAGCTGATCTCTAATACATTGAAAATGAAAAAAGCAAGAAGTATAACAGTATATTAGTACATGGTCACTTGTGTAAAAACATATACATGTATATGTTTGCATATGCACAGAATATGATGTATCTCTAGAAGGATATACAAAAAGTATAGCAGTGGTTGCCTTAGGAAATGGGAAATGAGGTAGGGAAAGATATAGGCATGAGAGGTAGTCTTACCTTTCACTCCATATGCTTCTGTTCTTTTAAATTTTTTTTTTCACCATGGTTTTATATTAGCTATTTGTAAATTTATTTTTTACATTTAAGTACTTAGAATAGTGTTGGTATGTATCAAATACTCAATAAATGTTATCTACTCTTATTATTATTCCACTGTTACTCCAACCACCATTTCTGGCCCTATCTTTCACTACATCACTGCAAAACCTTTTTACATTAAATGTAAAAATGTAAAGGGTTTACATTTTTACATTAAACCCTTTACATTAAAGCGAGTAATAACCAGTCCCCAAATATTCCATATGGTTTGCTATTTCCATGCTTATATTCACGTGCTTATGTCTACTTGGAAGGCCATTTTTCCATCTTTACCTGTTGCAATTCTACTCATCCTTCAAGGTCCAATTCAAATAACACCTCCTTCTAAATTGTATACTACCCCTATAACCTTGAAATGTTTATGTAATTGTATAAGTCTCAGTTTTCTTATCTGTTAAATGAAATATAATAGAAACCATAAAGATTAAGTGTGATAAGGTGAGTAAACCTACTCATGCATTTATTCAACATCTATTTCTTGGCTGGGCATGGTGGCTCATGTCTGTATTCCCAGCACTTTGGGAAACTGAGGCAGGCAGCTCGCTTGAGCCCAGGAGTTCAAGACCAGCCTGGGCAGCATCATGAGATCTTGTCTCTACAAAAAGTACAAAATTTAGCCAGGCACTATTCAGGAGGCTGAGGTGGAAAGATCACTTGAGCCTGGGAGGTTGAGGCTGCAGTGAGCCTTGAGAGGTTGGGGCTGCAGTGAGCCTTGATCACACCACTGCACTCCAACCTGGGCAAGAGAGTGAGACCCTGTCTCAAAAGAAAACACACACACACCCATATATTTCTTGACCAACTATTTTATATAGGGATTACAGTATTCACTAGGGCAAGAACCATGGAAAAGTTGACAATATCTCTGCCCTCATGAAGCTCACAGTCTAGAAAGGAAATTTGAATACAGTTGATAAATGCTATGGCAGCTTTAAGCATAGGGTATGGAAGTACAGAGGAGGGGCATCTAACCAAAAAAAAAAAAAAAAAAAAAGCAAACCCACAGGGGAGAAATAGTTGGGTTAGAAAGAAGGCCAGAAACAAAATCAGATTTGTTTTGCTTCAGAACTTTGAGTGATCTTAAAGAAGTTACAAGCAGGAAGCAGCAGAGAATTTACAAAGACTAGTCTTGGTACCTCTCAGGGTCATTTGTCTCTGTGCTTCTGATAATCTAAGGAAATTCACAGAAAACAGCCATTATCCACCTGCTCTTTGCCCTGACAGTTCTCAAGGAAGTGGTCCTCCTGCTGCCCCAACCTGTCAGCCTCCGTGAAACCAAACCTTCCAGACTATAATACACAAAAGTAAAGTCTTTGACTGAAGAATCAGGCAGATGTAGTGTAGTAGTGTAGCTAGGAGAAATAAAAGTTGAACTTAACTGTTCCTTTGTACCAACCAAGGAATGGGGCCTTCCAGTATTAGGAGTTCTGACGGATACCCCTCCTCGGCTCTCCAACCTGCTGGCTTTTGCCAGAGGGGCCCTCCTCATCTGAGCTCCCTTTCCTCCCTCTGGTTTCCCCACCCCTCCTCATCTCAGATCTGTCTTTAAGTTCTCAGTTAGGTGACCCCAGTGCTCTCTGGGAGAAACTCTGCCTTTTTCCTCAGGAGGGAGCTACTTTCTATGGCTCCTTCTCATACTTGCAAACTCAAGCAGGGCTTCAGGTTTGGTCCGGACGTAAGTTGAAGTTCCCCACTCAGTCTGTAGCATCCAGAAGACTATTTCTATTCCCTTAAGAAAATTTACAGAATTTGATAAAATCTGCCTGCCCCACAAGTGTACAACTGATAAGCTGTAATACATTTGAGCACTGAATTTTTCAGGAATATGTCTCTCCTCAGTTCCAATCCCTTAGGGCCATCAGGTTTGGCAGGCAAGCATATTGAAGACTGAGTATGAAGTTTGTTTTTATTAAATAGAACATCATTAGCATTTTCTTCCAAGATAAAATGGCTACATAACTAGATATGTCAATTCACAAAGATGGAGATAACAGAACATAAGGTGATATGGTTTGGATCTGTGTTCTCATACAAATCTCATGTTGAATTGTAATCCGTAGTGTTGATTGTGGAGCCTGGTGAAAGGTGATTGAATCATGGGAGTGTTTTCTAATGGTTTGGCACCATCCCGCTAGTGCTGTCTTGTGATAGAGTTCTCAAGAGATCTGGTTGTTCAAAAGTGTGTGGCACCTTCCCCTCCCCTCTCTCTCTCCCTCTCTGTCATATGAAAAAGGTGCTCACTTACACTTTGCCTTCTGCCATGAGTGTAAGTTTCCTGAGGCCTCCCCAACCACACTTCCTGTACAGCCTTTGGAACTGAGTCAATTAAACCTTTTCTTCATAAATTAAAAGAAAGAAAGAAAGAAAATTTAATGACAGTCTAGGCTCCCCACTGGTGAGACATGTGTTCTCAGTGAAGTAAGTGCAACTTGTAACAACAATCGTTCATCTTCCTAGACTCCATAAAGGAAAGAACGTTGTTTTTAGCTTGGTTTTGACCTTCACCTTTAGGGACCACCACTACCATCAGCCCCTGCCATCATTATGCCAAGAAACATTTTTCTCTTACAACTGAGACCTGACAGCTTTACAGAAGCACCAAGTTAAGCTTGTTGAAAGAATGGGTGCTAGTTCACAGAGAGTAGCTCTGATGAGATCCTTTTGACTCTAGAGATCCTTCTGGTGGAGGTGAAGAGAAAGTTTTGCCAGTTCATACAGCTACAAGTTGAATAATTTCTCTTTCAAGTATTTAAGTTTGGTTTACCTTTTTCGGGGAGGGGAGTAGAGTTTCAAAAAAAACCAACAAACAAGAGAAAACACAAACAAACCAAAAACCGCCAAACAAATATCTCTAAGCCAAAAATGAACCTCTGTGATTCTGCAAAAAAAATCCTGGACTGGCTCGGGTATCTCCCCATGGCCTCTACAGCCATGCCCAGCTGAAACAATAGGCAAGAGAAGCTTGTATTAGTTTTGATCAAGAAGCCATGAGCTGGAGATATGATCTGGTTCAACAGCATGCACAATCACATGGCGTCCCAGTGGCACTTGTCAGACACACCCCCGGTTTCCAGTCTGCCTTTCATTCAGGATGAAGCCCAAAGCCTCTCTGAGCATGTGCAAGGCAACAGATTTATGCTGCCCTCTGCTGGTGAGCAGCTCTACTGCAAATCTTTTACAAGGAGGACTGAGTCTGGGTTGGTTGACTTCTTCCCTTCTCCCAGCCCCACCTCCTAGTAGACGCAAAGATAAATAACCCTGCGAGACTTAGAAGTTGAATTCTGAGTGGGGCTGAGGTAAGAGTAGAGTGGTGGAGAATATAGACCAGGAGAAGCAGAAAGACCACAAACCAGGGATATGTCACTGTCAGAATCCAATCTAGCCTAGGGGGCTCATCTGTGTATTTGCTTTCTGGGGGGAAATTTTCATTCGAACTCTCTCATGACATTTGAGTTACTTAGTACTGAATGCATTTTGTGATGTATTCAGAAAATGCATTTCACTAATGCTTCCCTAATTCATGGGGGCTGCTGTTTTACCAGTCACCATGATCCTTAATCAGTGGAGTTGTATAGCATGTAGATAGTCTGTAAAAGTGCTTAATAAAAATCATTTAATTCTAAATTACATGAGTGCACTTAACCCTAAAGATATTAAAACTGATTGTTTGATGTATTGCCATGAGTAGGTAGAAATTCAAAAATAAAAGCTTCCTGCACTTAAATCAAAGAGCACCAAGCTCATAGTCACTCGCTACAAGCACATGCATCAGTGTCATGAAGCTGGGCTATGATAAACTAACCCATTTTGGGCTTTTAAACTGTAAATATGAAGTACTTGAATTTGATCAGAGATGAGATACATAAGTGAGTTTTTCTGAGCAAAGTACTGTGTGTGACCTGATAGTTTGCTAAAAGCCTGTGGAGAGATCACCTGTCACTTATTTGCAGACTTGGTGAGGGTGGCAGTGGGGCAAGCTGCTGATGTTTGGCAGGGTTAATGTGCACTGCTAGTCTAGACCCTAGGCTAGAGGCAGGCCTAGTGTGAGCAAATAGGAGAGTGGTGATTTTCATTGACTGAGTTGTTATCCTTGGGTTCTCATTGTAGCTACATTCACAGTTGCTTAACTTGCTCAGAACAGCCCTCAACACGATGCCATGTCCACAAGGAAACTTAAATCAGTCTTGATTATGGATCACAATAAATTTTGGAGGGATATGTCTGTTAAATTTGAGGGAATCTCAATAATTTCCATGGTTTAATGAGTGTGGCAAAAGAAAGATAAAATGCATACAATTTCTCATTATCTCTCTCTTTCTGTTCTAGATACTAAGTATGCTTACACTGAAGCATTAAAGGTTTTTTCACAGTTAAGAGACTAGCTTTCTGGGTTTTTTAAATAAAAGCCTTCTTCTAAGTGGTTAACCATAGATGAAAAGAAAAGGTGTATCTTCTTTTCTCCTTCCCTCCATGTTAGCAATGCTTTATGTTTGACTTTCAAGGCTTCTGTGAATCCTTGAAAGAAAGGTGGAGATTTCTAGAAATATCAGGGACAATATATGGATCTCATACATCCTGTTGAGAACCAAGCACAGAGCTGGCTAATAAAGTAGCCATTGCAAGTTATCTATGCAGTACCGGTTGAGTGCACTATAATATGGTAGCTGGTAATGCAAGGCATAAATAAAGAAATAGAAAATAAGATACCATATTTTTGGAGAATGCAGTCTAACAGGTCTAATTCTGCTAGAAAAACACACACTCTGTTAAATTATCCTGTAAGTGCATTACTTTTATTCTCATCTGACTATCTAAGGCAGTTTCTTTGGAAACAGACCGAATTGAAGATTGTGGGCAGGAGGTTTATTGGAAGAGTATAGGAAGTGAGAGAAGCAAGATTGGGCAGAGAAAGAAGTTGAGCTACGTTGCAGTTTCAATAGAGGTCTCAGCTGGTCTGATGGGGAGCTCTGGGGCTAGGATGGTCTTTCAGAGTGGTCTCAAGTTGAGGCAAATGAGCCTGGATTTTGTACTTCCCTGCCTTGACTGGTCACTGGATGCAGGCTTCCCCATAGAGGGAGCATAGTCTTGAGTGAGACAGTTCCCTTTGGCCCAGGGAAATTTCCAGAGAGAGAGTTAGCCTTGAGGCTTCAGCAGGCAACACTCCCAGCAGTTACAGGAAATGAGGGCCTTGGTCCTGAAGGGAGGTTTCTAGGTGGTGCATGATAGCAGTAATCCCCAACCTTTTGGCGTCAGGGTCCAGTTTCATGGAAGACAATTTTTCCACAAACCAGGGAGCAGTGAGGATGGTTTGGGGATGATTCAAGTGTATTACATTTATTGTGCACTTTATTTCTATTATTATTACACTGTAATATATAATGAAACAATTATACAACTCACCATAATGTAGTATCAGTGGGAACTCTGGGCTTGTTTTCCTGCAACTACATGGTCCCATCTTGAGATGATAGGAGACAGTGACAGGTCATCAGGCATTAGATTCTCATAAAGAACACATAACCTAGATCCATCTCATGCAAAATCATGATAGGGTTCACAACCCTATGGGAATCTAATGCCTCTGCTGATCTGACAGGAGGCAGAGCTCAGGCGGTAATGTGAGCAATGGGGAGCCTCTGTAAATACAGATGAAGCTTCACTTGCTTACCTGCTGCTCATCTCCTGCTGTGCGACCCGGTTCCTAACAGGCCACTGAATGGTGCCAGTCCATGGCCTGGGGACTGGGGACTTTTGCACTATAGCATCCCCAATAGTCCAACCTGTATGCTTCTTGGATTTACTTGCTTCTTACAGTAAGTTTACTTTACGTGGAAACAGCTTCTCCAGGGTTCTGGTTGGTGTTGCTTCTTGGGTACACTTACAGAATGAAAATAGGAAAAAAATGGCATTTCCTGCTGCTGCAGCAGCTGGTCTCAAAGATCATATCTGATACTCTTTGTCTTCCTCCTCTATTACCCATTCTAGATTCCTTTCACCCTTGGCTAGCACCTCTGCTGGTCTAGGGAGCTTAGTTGGTGGGATAATCTAGACTCTCAACACTGTGGGGGATGAGCCCCTGGTCACCATGCACTTCTCTGCCACATCGCTGCTGCATGTGTCCTTTTGCTGCCAAAACTGGGCAGGGGAATTCAAAAATACACCACTGCCCCTGCATCCTTTATGTCATTCTCTCCAGGATATGATAATGCTGTTGATTAGTTGGCAAGTGTGGAAACAGATTTAAAGGCTTCCACTTGGCCTTCCCACCTATAATAGCTCTTACTCCACAGAAGAATGAACCACAGTCAGAGTTCTAACTACCAAATATGTTCACTACAAATGAGCATTCAAAGACTTGCAGGCTAGGTGCAGTGGCTCATGCCTGTAATCCCAGAACTTTGGGAGGCCAAGGCAGGCAGATCACTTGAGGTCAGGAGTTCGAGACCAGCCTGGCCAACATGGTGAACCCTGTCTTTACTAAAAATACAAAAAATTAGCCAGGTGTGCTGACATACACCTGTAGTCCCAGCTACTTGGGAGGCTGAGGCACAAGAATCGCTTGAGCCCGGGAGGCAGAGGTTGCAGTGAGCTGAGATTGCACCACTGCATTGCAGCCTGGGTGACAGCAAGACCCTGTTTCCAAAACAAAACAAACAAACAAATGAAAACAAAGACTGGCAAAATGAACACTAGCTAGGTCAGTCTCAGTGGTCCTACAGTGAGCTAGTCAGGACCCCATTTCTTATCTAGTCCCAACACATTCCCCAGTAACAAAAGGGTTATTCAAATATTTCAGATCTCAGTTTTCAGTGTCAGCTCAAACCCCATGTCTAACTGTCATCAGAATGTCTAGGTATTCCCCATATCTGCTCTGCAACTCCCTTAGTATTGATATATGGTCTTAAGTCCCTTTGGGGAAGGACTAGGGGAGTCATTACTGTATGTACCAGCTGTGATGCTGCAGTGTCGTAGCCCCTTATTTAACAAATGGACTTCAAAGTCTGAGAACTGGCTCAGGTCCAGAAACTAGACAGGGGATCATGGTTGTTTTTTTTTATTCGGGTGGTTACCCTGAGCTTCTTGGTCATTCATCCTTGATTTCTGCTGAGTGTATAAGTTAAGTAATATATTCGTCAGCTGCTCATCTGTCGGGCAACTGTCTCCTTAATTCTCTGACCACCCTGGTTGCCACTCTAACATAACTGTTCATTATAAGAACTGTGTTCACCTTGCTTTTGACAGCTAAGTGCTGCCACCTAGCCTCTGCACCTTTGGGATATTATTAGCCCCATTCTACCATTACCAGTTTTGTAATAAATTTCCTACCATGAGCCATGGCCTACAGAAGACAGCCATAATCTCTGAGAGTCTCAGCAATGCTAGCCTTCCCTCTCACCAGCATGTTCCTTATCACTTTGGCAAACAGAGCGCCCTCCAGGCCATCCCATAACACATTGTCTATTGGTGCTTATTTCTGGCCCTTTGGAGTATGTCTGCTGTGACATGTCCCTTTCTCTGTGCTTTTTGAACCTATCCTCCACCAACTGTCATGGACTTCTCATTTAATGTGGGCAATTGCTTTTTCCCAGATTCCCACAGCATACTAGTGAGGTCCTTGTCAGAAATTAAATCCTGTGTCCCAGGTGAGTGTTCCCATACTGATACATTCTCCTTCATACAACTTTACATTCCACTCTTCTTTATCCAGAGTCTTCAGGATCCAATCTTATAATACTGTCCTGGCTTCTGCAAGTACATTTTGTTTAGATTGCAAAGATTCTTAGTATATAGGCTTTCCTTTCTTATTGGCCCAGCACTTCCTCGGTTGGGTTATGTTGTGACTTGATCCTAGTTATTGGCCTGGTGGTCAGGAGGGAAGGTGAGGGTAGACCCTGAGCAGGATTTGTGTGATCTGGCAAGCAGAGGCCTGCGTCATCTTCAGTGAGGGGTGAGGGTGCACTGGCCATTAGTGGGGAGGAGTGGTCTCCTGCAGGCCTACATGGTTTAGGCTGATCTGTTTTTAATGTTCTTGAGAACAATGGCCCAGGAAGTTCCAAGATCCCACTCCTCAATCAATCTTGGTGTAGGAGACTTGGTGGGGTTCAGAAGTTAACCTTCTCAGGGACTTTTCCACCCTTAAAACTGGGTCCTGGTCCTGATCCTCAGCATTGTCTGCCCTCCAGCTGTAGGAAATGAGAAACTATATATGGCCAAGGAGACCTTCTGACTTTTACACTTTGCCTTTAGTTGGTGATTAATTATCCTCTGTTTTTCATTGTCTTTCTTAAATATATTGATAATACCCAGCACCAATCAACTGGTTTCCAAAAAAGTACTATAAGTAGTACTGTTCCTGTACCTCTCAAACACCTAAGATTTTGTACCGGTCAGTACATCCCCTTCCGCTACCTGTGAAAGTTCTTACTCACTACCTGTAAAAGTTCTAAGAATTGCATGGATACAGCATGCCAGGGCCTACCAGTACGTCACTTACTACAAGGTATGGTGTCCTTATTACCAGTTGGACAGTGAATCACGCAGCCAATTGGAAGCCTCAAAATTCTATTGTACAGGAAGTCCTAGCCAGAGCAATCAGGCAAGAGAAAGAAAGAAAGAGCATCCAAACTGGAAGATAGGAAGTCAAACTATCGCTGTTTGCCAATGATATGATCTTATACCTAGAAAACCCTAAAGACTCCCCTAGAAGACTCCTGCATCTGATACATGAATTCAGTAAAGTCTCAGGTTACAAAATCAATGTACATAAATGAGTAACACTGCTATACACCAACAATGACCAAGCTGATTATCAAGTCAACTCAATCCCTTCTACAACAGCTTCAAAAAATAAAATAAAATAAAATACCTAGGAATATAATTAACCAAGGAAGTGAAAGATCTCTACAAAGAGAACTACAAAACACTGCTGAAAGAAATCATAGATGACACAAACAAATAGAAATACATCCCATTCTCATGAATCGAAATAATCAATATTGTGAAAATGACCATACTGCCCAAAGCAATCTCCAGATTCAATGCAAATCCTATCAAATGCCAACATAATTTTTCACATAATTAGAAAAAAAATCCTAAAATTCACAGGCAACCAAAAAGAATCTGAATAGCCAGAGCAATCCTAAGAAAAAAAAATTCTGGGGGCATCATACTACTTGACTTCAAATTATACTGCAAGGCTGTAGGAAACAAAGCAGCATGGTACTGGTATAAAAGGAGATACCTAGGCCAATGGAACAGAATAGAGGATCCACAAATAAAGACAAATACTTATAACTAACTTATCTTTGACAAAGCATACAAAAACGTAAGTTGGGGAAAGGACACCCTATTCAACAAATGGTGCTGGGAAAATTGGATAGCCACATGTAGAAGAATGAAACTAGATTCCTGTCTCTTACCATATACAAAAATTAACTAAAGGTGGACTAAAGACTTAAATATAAGACCTGAAACATAAAAATTTTAGAAGAAAACCTAGAAAAATCTCTTCTGGCATTGGCTTCTGGCATTGGCCTAGGCGAATAATTTATGACCAAGACTCCAAAAGCAAATGCAACAAAAACAAAAATAAATAAATGATACCTAATTAAACTAAAAAGCTTCCGCACAGCAAAAGAGGTAATCACCAAACTAAACAGAAAACCTACATAATGGGAAAAATATTTGCAAATTATGCATCCAACAAAGAACTCATATCCAGAATCTACAAGGAACTCAAACAAATCAGCAAAAAAAACAAAAAAAAAGAAAAGAAAAAATCCCATCAAAAAGTGGGCTAATGACATGAATAGACATTTCTCAAAGGAAGATATATACAAATGGCTAACAAACATATGACAAAATGCTCAACATCACTAATCATCAGACGAATGTAAATTGAAACCACAATGAGATACCACCTTACCCCAGTCAGAATGGCGATTATTAAAAAGTCAGAAAACAATTGATGTTGGCATGGGTGCGATAAAAAGGGAACACTTATACACTACTGGTAAGAATGTAAATTAGTACAACCTCTATGGAAAACAATATATAAATTTCTCAAAGAAGTAGAAGTAGATCTGCCATTTGATTTAGCAATCCCACTACTGGGTGTCTACCCAAAGGAAAGTCAGTCACTGTATAAAAAGACACCTGTGTGCATAAGTTTATCATAGCACAATTACAGTTGCAAAGATATAGAATCAACATAAGGGCCCGTCAATGGATAAATGAAGAAAAGGTGGTTATCTATCTGTCTATCTATCTATTCTGTCTGTCATCTATATATAATTGAATACTACTCATCCATAAAAAGAATGAAATAATATCTTTTGTAGCAACTTGGATGAAACTGGAGGCCAGTATTCTAAGTGAAGTAACTCAAGAATCAAAAACCAAATACCTCATGTTTTCATTTATAAGTGGGAGCTAAGTTATGGGTATCCAAAGTTAAAATGGAGTGATATAATAGACATTGGAGACTCAGAAAGAGGGAGGTTGCGAGGGGGCTATGGGATGCAAAACTACCTATTGGGTACAGTGTACACTATTTCAATGATGGGTGCACTAAAAATCCCAGACTTAAGCACTATACAATTTATCCACGTAACAAAAACCCACGTGTACCCCTAACGCTATTGAAATACAATTTTTTTAAAATTCTATTTTATGATCAGCATCCTAGGACCATTCTTGGTGCCATCTGTCTTAGATCAGGTTTCAGGAAATAGACTGTGAGACGAAGAGTTGCTTGCAGGGTGTTTATTGGAGATATTATTGAAACAACACCTGTAAGAAAGTGAGGGAAGCAGGATTGGGCAGAGGGAGAAGCTGAACTGCACTGTGGTTGCAATAGAGACATCAGCCAATCCCATAAAAAATGCTGGTGCTGGGATGGCCCTTCTGAGTTATCCCAAACTGAGCCAAGGGGACCATGTTTTTGTACCACTGCACTAGATGTGGACTGGACCTGGGGAGGGAGTGTGACATTGGGCAAGACAGCTTCCTTTGGTTAAAGCAGGGTTTCTCCACAACAATACTATTGACATTTTGGACCAGACAGCTCTTTCTTGGAGGAGGGAGGCTATCCTGTGCATTGTAGGACACATATCAGCAGCTCAGCCTCTTAAGTACTAAATTTCAGTAGCATTCTCCCTTGATAATCATAATGTCTACAGATATCACCCCGTGTGTGTGTACATTTGTGTTTGTGTGTGTGTTTCCCTGCCACGTGAGGACACATAAAGAAGTATCCCTCTGCAAGTTAGGAAAAGGGCCCTCACCACAATCATCCACCACCTTGATTTTGGACTTCCCAGTCTTCAGAATTGTGAGGCATACATTTCTGTTGTTTAAGCCACCCAGGCTGTGGTATTTTTGTTATAGCAGCCCAAACTGACTAAGGCAGACCTTCATCATTTTTCACCTTGATAACTGAAATAGCGGACACTCTCTACAGCTTCGGGAGACCACTCCCCATACATCTTCCTTGTGTTCTCAGAGTATCTTTCATAAATGCAGGCATGAGCATGTCACTGCTGAACTAAACACCTCTCACCTGCTGTAACATTTTCCAAAATGGGGTGTGCATCTGGTATGCTTTTCAAAAATGCTGATTCCAAGTCCTAACTCATCAGGCTCAAAGTCTCTGGGCGTATGGCACTTAAAAATTACAGTTAGACAACCTTAACTCCTTTTTATTCTAAGTGCAAACTCCTTTTCATGGCACAGGGTACCCTTCAGAAACTGAAATCTCAGCCTATCTTCTTGGCTTCATCTCCACCATTCACTCTCCTGTTTGTACTAAAAGCTGTGCCCAGCTGAACTACTTGTGTTTTGTTGAAACATGCCAAACATGTCCCCATATCGGCACCTCTTCACACATTACTCCCTTCTTTTCCTCTAACTGCTAAAATTGCTGTGTGTTTTAAAACTCAGCTTCTCCTTGAAGCCTTCCATGATTATGTTCTTCACCAGTGTCTTCCTTTCCTTGGGGCTTCCATAGCGCTCACCCTGTTATTCTGCATGGTATTCTGTTCCTAACCTCACTCCTGGGCTATTCCCCTGTAGATACCTGCCTCTCTCCTGGAATGGCAGCCCTCTGAGAGCACAGCCCGGGTCTTTATTCTAGCATGTTAGTCACTCAATAAATGCTGGCTGAGGGAATGAATGAGCATTATGATACTCACTGTGGGTCAGTACTGTCTAATTGAAGTATAATGCGAAACGTGTGTGATTTTAAATTTTCTGGCCACCACATTAAAAAGAGAAAAAGAAACAAGTGAAATTAATTCTAATTATGTTTTTATTTAATCCAATCTATCCAAAATATTGTTATTTCAACATGCAACTCATACAAAAAAGTATTGATATATTTTACATTATCATTTCCTACTAAGTCTTCAGAATTCTAGTATGCTTTCATACTGAACACGTTTCAAATTCACATGCTCAGTAGCCACATGTGGCTAGTGAGTACCGTATTGGAATCACTAAACAGCATGATTCTATACTAGAGAGGATGCTATTGAGATATCTGTGAGAGCTTTTGCCTATAAAGTAAGCAGTAGTCTAGTCCAGGGTTCATACTTGGTGGTTACATGGCACTTGAATGGTTTTTACCAAGACTGTGTTAACCTTGGTCTCCTTTGTGTGCTGCATGTAAATGCAAGAGCAGGTCTGACAGAGAGACTCCTGCGTGTGAGCTATGCACGGCCTACAGAAAGTCAGCAGGACTGTCAGCAGCTAACAAACCTACTTCTCAACCAGGCAGTTGGAGCTGAAATGCACAAACAACCTATTTCGGGAACATTAAAGGCATTAGATGAGAATGCGACATTCTTTGGCGTGCAAAGCCACACCCTTCAAAGCCATCATCAGTGAGGTTCTACTTACCAAAAGAAAAAGCCACAGAAATGTAAATACAGTTCATTTGTAGATGCCTTGGTAGAGGTGTATCCACACCCTCTAGGGACATCATTCCATCTAAGGGAGGAGATAAAGAACATTTCTTAAGCAGGAAACTTAGAACCATTTCAAGATGTGAACTGTTTATCTTGCTCAGGCCTGTCTGCTGGCTCCATCTAACTCAGACGGCAGTGAGTGTTTGCTGGGCCCAACCTCTACTCTCTTGGAGTCAGAACTAAAAAAAGAAAGTGATTCTCCAACTCCCGGCCCCACACTCTGGTGACCTCAATTGAGAAGCCTGGTGCCAACTGGCACCAAGCATAGGGTGGAACTGAGAGACGACTTGGCACTCTCATCCTGGCACCCTCTTGGTGGGCAGGAACCCAAAGCAGCCTTTCCTTCTGCTTCTGCTCCCTTAGAGCAAGAGGCCTCATTTCAATCAAAACAGTCAGATACACAAATTAGCATCAGAACCAAAATGGTTTCCTGGGAAACTAATGACAAAAATTCCAATTTTAAAACATTTTCTTTGCATCCTAGAGAGAGAAGCCATGTTTTTCACAAGGACAAAAGTCCTGCGCCAAAGAACTCCATCTCATATAAAGAAGTGTCATTGACCAAAGACTCTGGAATAGATGAAAAGTACTATTTGAGGCTTTCAGGACATGCTTTATGTATTTTTCTATACCTCGTTCCCATATAATCCTGACCCATTCACTCATGCCTGTTTTTACAGAAGTGAAACATTTCCTCATTAATTTCTTTTCCCAGCCGTCCTTTGTCCTGTAAGAAATTGAACTTTTTAGCATGCAAGCAGCTGGAGAACAGGTCAGAGATTTTTAAAAATTATTAGTAGGTAGAGAAGACTTAGAATATCATACCTCTACCCATCAAAACCTATCCCTTGGAAATTATCTAAGAAAATAATTCGCATTCCGATGATAATAATATACATTTGTAGAGTGGTTGATAGTCTACAAAATGCCTTCACATATATTTCCTCAATTCAACAGTTTTCTACTCAATAGTTTGAGTAGAAATACAAGGTCTAATCTTTATGTTCTGTCTCCTAGGAGCATTTATTCAACTGACAAACACATACTGAGAGCCCTCTCTGCGCCTGGCCTTGAGGAATGCGCTGGGGAACAGAGGCATCGGGTATCCTGCCTTCTGGGATGAGCTGAGTCTTGGGAAAATAGAAAGCAATTAAAATTCATTAAAAATCAGATGTATATACAGCATGCTGCAGGAACACACAAGAAGGGCCCTCAATGCAGCATTTTAATATTGAGAAATCTCTTAATCTGAAGAAATTAAACTCCTTAAGGGTGGAATTTCTGGTATCCTAAACAACCAGTAAGGGAGGTATTGGCAGGGAAGCCTTCCCAAGGCCCTCTAAATCACACAACATTGGCAGTGTCTTACCTGAGGGTATAACGATGGTATGTGTATAACATGTGCAACAGGCACACCCCCTTTTATTGTGCTTCACTTTATTGCATGTCACAGATATTGTGGTTTTCACAAATTGAAGATTGTGGCAACCCTGCATCCAGGAAGTCTATTGGTGCCATTTTTCTAGTAGCATGTGCTCACTTCCAGTCTCTGTGTCCATTTTGGTAATTCTGTTAATATGTCAAACTTTTCCATTATTATATCTGTTATGGTGATCTATGATCAGTGATCTTTGATGTTAGTTACTATTGTAGTTGTTTTGGGGCACCATGAACCGTGTCCATATAAAATGGCATTCTGACTGCTCCATCCACCAGCCTTTCCCCATCTCTCTCCCTCTCCTCAGGCATCCCTATTCCCTGGGACACAACAATATTGAAATTAGGCTGACTAATAACCCCTACAATGGCCTCTTAGTATTCAAGTATTCTCACTTTAAATTAGAAGTTAGGAATGATTAAGCTTAATGAGGAAAACATGTTGAAAGCTGAGATAGGCTGAAAGCTAGGCCTCTTGTACCAAACAGCCAAGCTGTGAATGCAAGGAAAAGTTCTTGAAGGAAATTAAAAGTGTTACCCCAGTGAACGCATGAATGGTAAGAAAGTGAAACAGCCTGTTGCTGATATGGAGAATGTTTCAGTGGTCTGGATAGAAGATCATACCAGTCACAATATTCATTTAAACCAAATCCTAATCAACAGCAAGGCCCTAATTCTCTTTAATTCTATGAAGGTGGAGAGAGGTTAGGAAGCTGCAGAAGAAAGTTGGAAGCTAGCGGAGGTTAGTTCAGGAGGTTTAAAGAAAGAAGCCATCTCTATAACATTAAAGTACAAGTGAAGCAGCAAGAACTGACAGAGAAGCTATTGGAAGTTATCCAGAAGATCTAGCTAGGATCACTGAGGAAGGGGGCCACACTAAACAACATATTTTCCATGTAGACAAAACAGACTTATATAGGAATAAGATGCCATCTAGAATTTTTATCACTAGAGAGAAGTCAGTGCCTGGCTTCCAAGCTTCAAAGGACAGGCTGACACTCTTGTGAGGGGCTAGTGCAGCTGGTGACTTTAAGTTAAAGCCGATGTTTCTTTATCATTATGGAAATTTTAGAACTCTTAAGAATTATGCTAAATCTACTCTGCCTACGCTCTATAAATGGAACAACAAAGCCTTGGTGATAGCACATCTATTTACAGTATGGTTTACTGAATGTTTTAAGCCTACTCTTGAGACCTATTGCTCAGAAAAAAAGTGATTTCCTTCAAAATATTACTTCTCATTGACATCGTACCTGGTCATTCAAGAACTCTGATGGAAATGTACAAGGAGATGAATGCTGTTTTCATGCCTACTAACACAACATTCATTCTGCAGCCCATGGATTGAGCAGTAATTTTGACCTCAAGTCTTATCATTTAAGATAGGGATATTACTGCCATAGATAATTATTCCTCTGATGGATCTGGGCAAAGTCAGTTGAAAACCTTCTGGATAGGATCCACCATTTTAGATGCCATTAACATTCATGATTCATGGGAGAAGGTCAAAATATCAATGTTGACAGTTTAGAAGAAGTCGATTACAACTCTCATGGATGATTTTTTTCTGGGGTTCAATATTTCAGTGGAGGAAGTCACTGCAAATGTCATGGAAATTGCAAGAGAACTATAATTAGAAGGGGAGCCTGAAGCTATACAATCCCATGATAAAACTTGAACAAATGAATGGTTGCTTCTTATGGATGAGCAAATAAAGTGGTTTCTTGGAATGGAATCTATTCCTGGTGAAGATGCTGTGAACCTTACTGAAATTACCACAAAGAATTTAGAATATTCCATAAACTTAATTGATAGAGCAATGGCAGGGTTTTAGAGGAGTGACTCCAATTTTGAAAGAAGTTCTACTGTGGGGGAAAATGCTCTCAAACAGTATCACATGCTAAAGAGAAATCTTTGTGAAAGGAAGAGTCAATCGATGCAACAAACTTCATTGTTGTCTTATTTTAAGGAAGTGCCACAACCACCCCAACCTTTAGCAACCACGACCCTGATCAGTCAGCAGCCATCAACATCAAGGCAAGATCCTCCATCAGCAAAAAGATTACAGCTTGCTGAAGGCTCAGATGATCATTAGCATTTTTTAACAGTAAAGTATTTTTTAATTAAGGTATGTACTTTTTTTTAGATGTAATGCTACTGCAAGCTTAATAAGCTATAGTATGGTGTAAACATACCTTGGCCTTGGCCACTGAGCCCGGCCAAGCAACTACTTCTGAATGTAGATATTGCTTAAAACATTTTATAATACCCTTTTATTGGCATTCTCTTCAGAGTCTAGAGGTAGTCTTTCTCCTATTCTTTTTCTCTTGTTTTTTTAATTGCACGGGTAATGCACATACTCATGTAAACAATTTATTATTACACAAATATACAATTTTAAAAACAAAAATCTCACAGTCATCTCCCCAAAAACAATTAACAGTGTGTGATATGTCCTTTCAGGGTTTAAACATGTCTCTGTTTACGCATATTTTTTAGGCCAGAATGGAACCACATTGCACAACTTCCTTAAGAGACATACAGCTCAATGCTTATCTTAAATATAGATATCTTTCTGTGTTGGTAAAGACATAGTATTCTTTTAGATGACTATATAGTCACTCAATATATAGATGCACCATAATATATTTAAGAAGTCTTCTACTGATGAACCCTAGGTTGTTTTTATGATTTTTCATTCTTATGAACAAAACTGTGACTAAAATCCTTATACATATTGATTTGGACATTAGTTTGAGTATTTCTAGAAAATAAATGATTAGGACAAATTCCTAGCATATTCTTTGCAGATCCTCAATGTGAGCAAAGCTTTAAATTTAAGACTAATAAGTCATTTAAAAGTATTTTTGCTCAAAATAAAACTTGACAGTAAGTGGGGTGACTAGGGACTAGGCATATTGAGCAGCTAAGATGCCTATACCTCTCATGCTGCTAGAAACTAGCATTATCTCATCACCCCTGGAAATTCTGACAATTGTGGCATTACCGTTCCCATTTTAGAGATGAAGAAATTGAGACACCGAGAGGCTAAGCTTTTCCAAGGTTATGCAGTTAGCAAGGGGCAGAGCCAAGACTGGACCTAGGTCTTTCCAATTCTTTTGACTATAGCACCTGCCTCTCAGTAGTATAAAGCCATGTTACTGGTTTCTTGGTTTAAATTCCAACTGTCTCTAAAGAAAATATCAAAAGTGTTTTAGTCAATTTCAGAAATGCTGAAATAAATAATCTTTCCAAATCTATATATAAAAATACTTTGCATTTGAATACATTAATTTTTCTATGTTAATTATAAAATGTCTCAAGTTTAGTCATGTCATCTCCCTTTTCTTACTGAATAACAGTGCTGTACTATAAAAAACAAGGCACCCAAATACATACATTTCTTTATTCTAAAATGTTTCAGGTCTGGATTTATACAAATTCTATTATTCAAAATGGATAGTAAAGAAGCAAGCTCATTACGAAGTCAATTTGGCTGCCAGCTTCATTGTACTTAGAACTAACCTGTCATCTGAGAGTCTGTTTCTTGCTGTTTAATTACCTCTTCCCTTTCAAGCCCCTTTTGAAAATTCACCAGTTCTATAGTATTTTTCAGAACTTCTCTCTAGGGACAGGCTCCTCTGGAAACAAAATACAGATACCGTGAGAAAAGGTGGGTTAAAAAAAAAAATAGGGAAACTAGGAGGCCGAAAGAACAATATTCAAATGCTACTCTTCAGAATGGTTGTATTTCAGTTGCTTCATCTTGGATTGTCAACTCACAAGGCAATACTAATGTTTTCCAATGAAATGGTTTAATTGTATATTATGTGCTCATTAGCACTGAGTTCCCCCTTTGTCCTAGTGTCTTTCCTGGTACCTCATGCGCTCCCATAGCACACCATGCATGCACTCATCATATCATTGACCACGGTTTCTCATCCTCCTTCCTCATTAGACTGAGAGTTTCTGGATAATATAAACCATGTTTCTGTTATCACTACATTCTTAGTTCATAGCACAGCATCCAGCTCATGATAGCTGCTCATTTCATTTGTTGCTCAAAAAAAAGTCAGAAAATTTAAGGGCAGCTTTTCCCAGATGCAGTCTCTGTTTCTACCTTTCACCAATATTAACACAAAGCTCAACACCTTTACATTCCCCCAAAAACAATTCATTCACACCACGACCATTAGTGAGCAATGTGGATTTTGCTAAAGATTTTGTAGGCATATTAGGGGAGGGTGAGCCATGTAAAACTCAGGATCTAACATATTTGTTTCCTGCAGTTGTTTTTCCCCATTGTACTTCAACCTCACAGGCTTCCTCTTCCTACTAGAAAGAACAAGTCAGTGCTTTGCCAAACTCTTCCTCCAAACTCGCATAGCCATGCCCAGCAGAGCCCATGGTAGACACATACCTTTAGAAGTGGTGGGTGGCTATGTTTAAAAAAAAAAAAAATTCCCTATGACATCAGCATTTGCAGCTATTAGTGCTTAGATTTTCCAAAAAGCTTTATGATATCTAATGTAAGCAAAATCATGCCTCTTCCAGGCATACCATTTTGAAAGTCATCCTCCACCTCTCCAATCCAAAGAGGAACAAGTCATTATGAGTCAAGTGAGGTCCTTCCTGCTAGGCCCTCAGCTGTGTTCACATCCACTACCCCTAGTGCTTCGTGGTTCCTGGTCTCCAAGTAAGAAGGCCTCCTCACCTGAGGGCCTGAGCTCACCATGCCAGCCGAGGCAGAAACGTCTCACCTTATGACTGATGTTTCCCTCTCTCTGACCTCTAGGAAATCTTCTTTTCTCTTATTAATTATAATTAATTAAATTTATATATAATTATATTAAATTACATCATTTAATATATATAATTATTATATTAAATCCATTGTTATATTAAATATAATTAATAGATGTAATAATATATTATGCTGCAAATTTACTAATCTGCTGCTGTGTGCCAGACACTGTGTGCAGCACTTCTTTATAAGTTGCCTCATTTAGTTGCCAGGGCAACCCTATAGATGGTTACTACTGCTCCTATTTCACAGATAACAAAACTTAGGTTAAGGAAAATTAAGTCATTTGCCTAAAGGTGTTTAACTCATGTGGAATTTGAACACAGTGTGTCTGCAACACCTGTGTATGCTTTGACCCCTCACTCCCTGTATAGACCCAGCATTACATCCCTGCTACAAGCACAATCTGAGTGTTCCCTTTCCTTTTTCTATCTTTTGTGGATCTAAGAACCTTGCCCTGCCCTGCAGGCCACCTCTGCCATGGTCAACTGTCTTGCTGTTAACTCAGGCTGTGTCTCCCCTCAGGATGTGGTTTCCTCCCTAGCCATTGTCATAGCCAGCCCTGAACTCTTCTTTTTCCTTTTTTTTTTTTTTTTTTTTTTAAATTCTATGGCCTTGGCTGATTTGCTCTCATCTTTTTTCTACTTCCTCTTCAGTATTTCTACCAGTTACTGGATACCTCCTGAGAAAGAGTTCTGGCTCTATTCACATCCGGCCGAGCCCCAAGAAACTTCCCAATTTTCCTTTGTTATAGCATCTTGGAAAGTTCCCTGCAGTTCTTAAAGGTCTCCCAGTATTTAGTCTTATGGTTCCTAAAGAAGAATAATTTTTATCAAAAGTATAGTAACTGAGAAAAGATATCTCTAAGTCATATTATTAAGTGAGAAAGACAGAGTGCAGAAAAGTAACTATGATATGCTACCAACCACATACAAAGGACAGAAAAGCTACCTGTTTTGGGTAGTTGTGGAGTGAGATGATTTTTACTGAGCAGATGAAGAATAGGAGCAGGAGGAGATTTCACTGTATATCTTTTACAGTTGATGTTTGAACCATATGAATATATTACCAATGTCAAAACTAGATGACTGATTTCTTTTCCTAAAGAAATGCAAGTAATTTTCCTGATGGGGAGGAGAGGGCATTTTGCTACAGTAGTTTATGAAAAATAATAAATGAAAAAATAGTTTTGATAAGGAAGACAAACAACTTGTTCCAGAAGAATGTTCAGGTCAGTGAATATTTCACATAAATCTGGCAATCCAAAACACCCAGCATTATGGGTAATTTGGACAATGGTCTAAAAGCAGTCAGTTAGTTGGTAATGCAAAGTACCAATCCAACTATATGTGTCCTGTTTCTTGCACTGTACACGCCTAGGGGTTAGGAGGTTTCCTCTCTCATACAGCTAGAACTCAGTAAGTGTTTAGTGGTAATAGGGAAAAATTGCCCCACAGAATCCCTTCAACACTAAGGGGAGCAAGGAGCCATTTCAGTGTGATTTGTTGAGTCCTAAAACACAACAGAAACTTTTAAGCACAATCAAGTTGACGTCAATTCAATCTCTGCTTAATAGCATAAAATAGAGGGCGGTTGAATAAGCAACTGTGCCCTCGCTCACATTCCTAACCCTATTCTTGGAGAATGCATAATAACCATGCTCTAGCCCAGTCCCACATAGTAACCAATACATGTGACTGAGGAAGCTAGGGTCAGTTCTCAAGAGCCTGAAGACTATTAGCATTCACTTCTTACCTCCAAATACTCTTGACCACATCTGAGGATAGAATAAATCCCCAAAGCCATCCCCCAAAATGACTGGCCTTCTTAGTTTTCTTTGGTTTGGAGATGACCAAGTGTTGACCTCCACCCTGAGATTGGAATAGGTTGGACATGACTCCAGGCCTTTTCTACATTTAGATCCATCTTCCTGGGAGCAGGATAAATGGTAGCCTATTCCTGTCACATTATTCTTCTAGCAGATGGGATTTCATCCAGATAGTATTTTTTTTTTCTAAGCAAGGGAAAAGATTCCTACTTTTTTTCATACCATAGGTGCAATTTACACTAAATTGGAAAAGCACAGGGACGCCTCAGCCTTTTATTTTTAAAAAGTTTTAATTGACAGATAACAATTATCGTATATATTTATTGCATGCAACTGGTTGTTTTGAAGTATGTATACATTGTGAAATGGCTAAATTGAGCTAAATTAACATATGCATTACCTCAAATACTTATCATTTGTGTGGTGAGAGCACTTAAAATCTACTTTCAGTGATGTTCAAGAATACAATACATTGTTAGTAACTATAGTCATCATGTTGTATAATAGATCTCTTGAACTTATTATTCCTAACTGAAATTTGTATCCTTTGACTAACATCAGAGAGAGATGTTGGGCAGATAGTGTTAAGCCTTATTTTAGACATCTTGAAATGACTAAAAACAATAGAAGCTATGTGGGTAGAAAGCTGACTTTCAACTCTCCCTAATCCTAAGAGTTGTAGACAAAGTCTAATGAATTAATCGAGACCCAAGTCATTCCAGACTAGGAACACATGGGAAATTGCCAATGGATAGTTGGATCCTCTCATTACAGAAACCTAAATCTGAGATAGTCATTGAAATGTCTAATCACCAATCTGAACTTTTTTTAAAATAAGAAGACTTTAAAAATAAAACAATTCTACAAAATCTATATGAGGTTGTGTGCAGAGTTTATTGTAGGGATGCTGTCAGTAATAGTACCTATAAGGGAGTGAGGGAGACAGGATGGGGCAGAAGGAGATATTGAACTATAATTCAGTCACAACGGAGACTTTATCTCATCCCTTGGGAGGCTCTGAACCTAAGATGACCCTTCAGAGCTTTCCAAAATTGAGATAGGGGGTGTGCCTTGTACCACTCGATAGACCAATCACTGGATATGAGCTGCCAAAGAAAGTGGGTATAACCTTGTGTAAGGCAGCTCCCTTAGGCTGAAGGCAAATCCTGGGGAGGGACTCAGCTGCAGGTCTTCCCCAGGCAGTGCTCCTGGTGGCTGTGAGAGTAAGCTGGTAGCTTGGTCCTCACTGGGGATCCTTGGCAGTGTGCAAGATCCACTCCATAATCAAATGCCAAAATGAATACCAAACAAAGGCATCCTAGTTTTGAAAGTTAGCCCAGAAAATACAGTAGTATGAAATTCAATGGAGTAGTGCCCTGGCTAAATATGTTAGTAAAATTCTTGAAGCCATAATTGTCTGTGTATGATTACCTTCTGACTGAAATTGCCAGTTCAGTAAGCAAAAGGAGGCTGATTAAAGTCATATCTATTCTAAAACCCTCAAAGGCGGGGCCTCTCAGGAACAATTCAAAAGGATCCTTCTTACTACAGATTCTTCCACATTTTTTTCCAGTTCTGTGTATTCGATGGGCAGGTGGTCACTACCTGCAGCTGATAATTACAGGCTTTCTGTATGCTGCATTATGAAAGGAACCTGTTTATGCTGCCAGGGCTGACAGGGAAGCATGCAGCATATGTTTGACCCTGTAAAAGGGGGGAGACTCTTCTTTTATTATGGGCCATAGGGTTTTCAAGGCTGCTATCCATGGCAAATGTTCACCATGTTCAAGGGCTAAGGGCCAAGCACATGACCTTTTAAGAGCTTGTCAGCAGAAATTCCTTTCACTGAAAGCCTTGGCTGTTCCACACAATCGGCTAGTAATCAGAGTTACATTGTGCACCCTCTTTGTAAGAAGGCAAAAGTTCTATAGCTTCCACCACTGAAAATATTTAATATTGCACCTTTAATTTTCAATAATAATAACAACAATAGATAAAATGCTGCCATGGACTTCGTAGATACAAATGGAGGTTTTGATCTTCAGTGAAACATTTCCTCTTCTAGAATGGAGCAAAGCAACCATTTTGACAATAACTAAGAAAATTACACAGAAGTTCTGGGCAAGAATGTTGTGAAAATGCCACTGAAGCTGGGCACGGTGACTCATGCCTGTAATCCCAGCACTTTGGGAGGCCAAGTCAGGTGGATCATGAGGTCAGGAGTTCAAGACCAGCCTGGCCAACATGGTGAAACCCCATCTCTACCAAAAACTACAAAAATTAGTTGGGTGTGGTGGCAGGCACCTGTAATCGCAGCTACTTGGGAGGCTGAAGCAGGAGAATCACTTGAACCCAGGCAGCAGAGGTTGCAGTGAGCCAAGATCTCACCACTATACTCCAGCCTGGGTGACAGAGCGAGACTCCGTCTCAAAAAAAGAAAAAAAGAAAAGTGTCATTGAAGCTACAAGAACAGTTAAAGAACTGGTCCCAACATGGGTAGTTATGTCTTCCCCTCTCACCCCACTCCCAATTCACATCCACTGATAGCCATCAAACTGACGTTTATTTATTATGTGTACTGAACAATATTGCATTATTGTGTTATTATGATTAGAGTGTTTTATTCAGTATTAATAATCAGGTCATTTATAATAAGATGCTAAATTAGGTCACAAATTGATAATAGGGAAAAGTGGAGTGAGTGTTTTCTACTGTGACAGCAATAATTTTGTTCTTTCTGATTTCTAAAATGATTACTTGAAAATATGAGAATGTGCTGAAAAATCACATACTATTTATTCAATCATATGAATATTGGGGGGTTTAAGACAAAACCGTGAAATTTTAGACTTATAGGTTACCTTTGAGATTACTAGGTACAAGTCCATCTTTTACAAATGAGGAAAGAGGGTTTGAATTGCTCGGGTTTCTATTCTCAGGACAGTGATCCAGGCCTCTAGTTCCCTGGCAATCGTCTTTCCACTGGAAGAAACATTTGCTCTGGTTATTAATATTATATGTACATGTTAGTGGAACATTCTCATTGGCTAAAAATAAAAAAAAAGAAAGGCTTAGATGCCTTTTGACTAGACTAGGTTCAGAGAAAACTCAGACAGTGTGAATCTCAGATTGATTTGACCCTTAGGCACACCTGATTACTACCTTGACTCAATAAAGTTCATTGACATGTGACTCCCAGCATACAGGCTGGAAATTTCAGCATTTCTGGCTTTCACATCCCAGTGACCAGAATCCTTGCGGACCTTAGAGGGTGGTTATGACAGCATCACCTAGTGAGACTTCTAAAACTTCTAATAGATACCAATGTATGTGGAGATTCCTGTGTCTCATTTTATTTAGATTCCCACATAATGGTAAGCATTCATTCTGCCATGGCTTGGATGGTTTCTTCTACCAAGAATCTATCATTCTGCTATCAATGTGTTCTGCTGAGGCTAACCCTACAGATCCAGCTCTGTATACTCCAATGTCTAGAATGGTGAAAAGACAGCCAGAAAGGTCAGGATACAAGTAACTTGTATGAAAAAGCTCCCATCTTTAGTGTATAGCCTTGAAAGTGGTACAGAGACCTTCAAAATAAAGCACTAACCTTGAGAGCATATTTCTTACTTTTTATTTCACAGGACTTTTCCATAACTGCTAAGTTCCCAGTTCTCTGTATGTCTTGAAAAGTCCAGTTTGGGAGGTGAAGGTGAGCATGAGATTCAGGCATTTCCTCTAGAATGATATGCAGCTCATCCTAACTAATCCACCTGCTCTGCAATACCAGATGATAGTGCATGTTGATTAGTAAGCAATGTGCGTATTTCTTTAAATGAAGGAGTTGCAGATTTGTGTTGCCAGAGACAGATGACAAAATCTAATGGCTGGTGACTGATGCAGTACCAGTTGAATTTGTGTTAAGTCTGCAAATACTGACTTAATGTGCCTGTATCTTCTGACAGTCTGCAGTTTTCACAAATAACCCTTCCTTTCCCTTTCCTTCTTGCTTGTTCCAGGGTCTCTATCATGAAAAAGAGGGATCCCTGAGAGAGCCTTCTGACTTGTGAGTGTGAACTACAGCCAGAACATTTCAGCCATCCTGAGCTTCACATGAAGCTGGGATCTTGGCATTAGGATTTGTAGTAGGTTCCTAGTACTGCTGTAATAAAGTACCACAAATGCGGTGGCTTAAACAAAGAAATCACTTGTCTCACCATTCTGGAAGCTAGAAGTCCAAAATCAAAGTGTTGGCAGGATTGATTCCTTCCGAGAGCTGTGAGGGAGAAACTTTCATGTCCCTCTCCTGGTTTCTGGTGGTTTCCTGGTAATCTTTGGCATTCTTGGCCTGTAGATACATCATCCCAGTCTCTGCCTTCATCTTCACATGGCATTCTCCCTGTATGTGTGTCTGTTTCTGGGTCCAAATTCCCCCCTTTTATAATGATACAGTCAATTGGATTAGGCCCAATGCTAATCATCTCATTTGAACTTGATTATATGCAAAGCCCTTATTTCGAAATAAGGTCACATTCACAGGTTGGGAGCTAGGACATTAAAATCTTTTGGGGGGACATAATTCAGCCCATAACAGGGCTTCTAATGTAGGTCCAAGGAAAATGATATAAGCCATTGGATTGTGCAGATCCAGCCTTAATCTCCCACTTTCGTGCCCTGCCAGGTGTTTCTTTCTCTACCCCCACCCAGCCATCCCATGGATGGGCTTTCCCAAATGAAGCCTCCTATTGGCTTAGGCTGGAGGGGAGCTTCCCTCTGTCTACTGAGGCCTTGGGCCTGTTGCCCAGATTCTAGGCCTGGATTCTGGCTCTGCTAATACCCAGCCTCTGCCTATGCTGCTGACAGGTAGTGGTGTGGAAGAATTGTCTGTTCTCCTGGCCTTTTTCATCTAAACTTATACATGATATAATATAACCTAAGAGCTAAGAACATGGACTCTGAATCCAGCATCTCAGCTCTGAAACTTCCTAGATGTGTGACCTTGGACAAGTTCCTTAAGCTGTTTGTCCTGCTTCCTCATCTGTAAACCCATCACCTCAAAGATTTGTTAGGATGATAAAATGAAATAATTCATGTAAAGCAGTTTGAACAGTGCCTGGCACATAATAAGCACTCTCTAAAGTTAGCCGATATTATTATTAGCTTTTCCCTGACCCAGTGAATTAACACTGGTCCTTGGAAGGACAGGCCAGGCAAGGATGACAGGGGAAGTGGGATGAGCAATGAAGAAGATGATCCCCTTTAGGGCAAGCATCTACAGTGAGGATTAGAGGAGGCCAGGCCTTAGCAATGAAGGAGTAGAGAGGGCAGCAGGGCTCAGGGCCCTTCTGCGCAGTGGACTCCCAGAGGTAGCTAAGCAAAGAATCTGAGGAAAATCTCCAGGACTTCTTGTCTGCTTCCTTACCACAAACAGAATGACCTCAAAGTGTGGGCAAGCTTGGGCCTCAGCAGACACACATAGAGGTAAATCAGTAGCACAGGTATGTGTGTGTATGTGCATGTGCATGTGTGTATGTGCAGAAGTCACCAGGAAGTTCTTTGTCCCATTACCCTATTACCTGAAGTGCTGTCCTATATTCTGTACTTACAGTTTAAGAAGACTTTGGGGACCATCCTCACCCTTTGAGCTTTCCCTTCACTCTCCTCAGTGTCAAACCCATATCTTTCCCTCAGGACAGCTGCCACCCTGGGCTGCTGCTGCCAGCAGAGGTGCTCTGCTTGCAAAATCCTCTGTTTAGTTGTCACTGTTTGGTTATTACCCTACTGCAAAGGAACAACTCAACAAATGACTTTAAACTATTCACTTTTCAAATATTAGGTTAAGGCTATCTGAAGTTTGATCAAGATATGGTGGATAAGAAATCACTGCCCTTCCTAAAAATTTAGGTTATGATTCAAGTGCTCTTTTAAGAGACATTTCAGAATGTTGACTGTGTGCATTATCCCAGTGCCCAGCAACCGTGGCATAGCTACATTTAGGCAGTCTTTTGTGATGAGACATATATATGGGTGAAGCATTTGGTCTTTCAAAAAAGCACCAAACTTCCCCTAACCCTGCTGTTACCTTAAGGTACCACCCTAGCTCTCACTTTCTGCCTACTCCCCAAATTGTCAACTAGTCCATACTTGCTGTTTCCACTGCCTCCCCACCCACAATCACACTGGACTGTATAATTCTTAACTCTTTGCATCCTCATCACCCAGGTATAATTGCTCTTTGGAAGTGGTCTTTACCTGTCTCATCACCAAATCCAGTGGCTACACAATAATCTTTAGGCCTCTTAACTACTCTGTACCTTTAAAATCCTCTTGTCCTGAGGCTTCAGTGACCCCGAGCCACCCTAGGCTTCCTGTCTTCCTGGCAGTTCCTTCTGTGGATGCTTCTTTAGCTCTTCTTCCTTCTTCCTCCTAAATGCAGGTACATCCAATGGATATGTCCTCATGACCTTCTTCCCTCTCCTTCTACCATCTTCCTAACTATGTTTAGTTTATTGGATATGGAAGCCCTCCCCCAACAGTGGGCTGTTGGAAACACAGACTATCCAAAGCCAGATACGTTTAGCCATGAGACTTTGCAGAATCTCCTACCAGGAAATGAGAGTAGGCACTGGCCCAAACACCAAAGCAGAAGAATCCAGCATAACAGTGCAGCCCTGGGACACCATGCTGGATGCAGCTTAGGACAGGGGATGGGCACAAAGGGGTTTGACCATAGAATAAAGGAGAGGTCCAAAGCTGTAGGTCAGTCAGTGTGCTTGAAGAAGCTTATTTCTAATGGTTGTATATAGTAGGCTTAAGTGTTCCCCAATCTCTTCACAGGGGTTAGGTATCCCTCTTGTACTTCTCCATCATGTCCTTTATCACACTGGATGCAGGGTATTGTATATTTGCTAGTCTATATCCAGCTCTAGACTATAAGATTTGGAGGGCAAAGACCATATATATCTTTATCATCATTATAGTTCCAACACCTAGACTAGTGCTTGTCCCAGAGAGGGTGCTAAATGAATTTTTATTGGAAGAGTGAATGAACAGGATTTTTAAATTTGGGAATTAAGTTAGTGGGAAGTATGGGAAAGAAAACATACGTAAACCAAGATAAAATTTGTACAAAGTGCATACCATACAGTCATGTATTATTGCTAGAGGTAGACTGCAAATTTCACTCTGAACTGCCTACCAGTGAAAGCAAAGAAAAAATATCAGTGATAAAATTTATAGTGACTGTAGGATTTTAAAAGATAAGCTGCTCAGATGAAGTATAAGTATCACTGTGTTAACTTAAGAGAAATGTCTCCATGGACCCCAACAGAGTGTTACTGGCTTGGCCACAGACAATGTCTAACAGGCCATCTTTATAATAGTGAATGCTATAGGGCTATTTTTTACAATGTCCTTCAATATAGGCTAATCACATACTATAAATTTAAAGTAATTCTATGAGAAGGGAGACCAGAGTAAAGTAATCAAGTGCCCAGAATGCTGATGACCTGGCATAAAATTTAGAATATCCAGTAGTATAAGGTGTGTCCTGAGGCACATGAGTATTTTCTTTCTTTCTTTCTTTCTTTTTTCTTTTCTTTTCTTTTCTTTTTTTTTTTTTTTTTTTTGAGACAGAGTCTTGCTCTGTCACCCAGGCTGGAGTGCAGTGATGTGATCCCGGCTCACTGCAATCTCTACCTCCAGGTTCAAGCGATTCTCTTGCCTCAGCTTCCTGAGTAGCTGGGATTATAGGTGTGTGCCACCATGCCCAGCTAATTTTTGTATTTTTAGTAGATACAGGGTTTCACCATGTTGGCCAGGCTGGTTTTGAACTCCTGACCTCAAGTAAGCTACCCGCCTCGGCTTCCCAAAGTGTTGGGATTACAGGCATGAGCCACCACGCCCAGCCACACATGCATATTTCTCATAATATTATCTAAGAGCTCTGTGATCAAGTACATTTGAGAAATACTGCCTACTCAGATTCTTATTTCTTGGATATTTACATGTACATTGACATATACTAATGTTTCAAAAAGTTCTTCAGTAAAGAAACTTTGTCTAATCTAGAGTGTTACCAAAACAATTTGATCATTTTATCATATACTACCTGTTTACATTTCAGGGAAATTTAAGGATGACACTTTGGGAAACAATCTTCTAGGGAAGTTATGGACTGCACGTCTACAGACAACCCTGTGTGAATGTTGTTTCTCACAATTAAGTTCTTGATAAGAATCTGTCCACAGAGTGTTCCAAGTGACAGTCACTTGGCAAGAACTTGGAGTGCAGATAATCTGTGCTGTTATTTACAAATGGACCTTTGACAGTTAACTGAATGGCAGGTCATCTGAGGAAATTAACAGCTTCTACTCAATCTTTGTTTCCATACCCTTCCCAGGGAGATCCCAAGGGAAGCTGAGTATTATGTTAGAAAACAGTCATGACTCCATTCTACTGAAACCCAGTGAAACCATCTCAGTAGAGAACCATCTGAAAATCTAAGCGAGTCTGAACCGCAGTAATAGTATTCTTCCCAAGAACTTCCACGTGCTTCTAGAAGTGGTGAAGAACACACTGCTGTTGTTATTGAAAATAACATCTATTGATGATCTTAATCAATGACTATTCTCTATGGGTTTATGTGCCAATAATTTAGGCTGCTCAGTTTTCTCCATTGAAACTTAAGATTTAAATCACTAGATCATAAAAAAATCATACAATGCATTGCCCCTTCTATCTGGGCAGGCATGCTTCAGATGAACAACAGTGGGAAAATATAATTTCTATGACAAGAGGGAGGAGAAACAAAGTTTATGTCCTGGTATATTCCTTCCTTCTAACTAGCTGACAACTTCCCTCTGTAATAGGTCAGAAAACCGTCAGCTAAATGAGGAACCAGAGAAATACACAGTCCAGATCATCTGAGCTCTTAAGAAAGAGGAGAAAGAACTAACCTTCATTTTTTTGTTACTAATCTCCTTAAAACTTCTAAAATATTTTCTGCTCTAACTTACTAGGCTTCATAGAATCAAGAAAGGTAAAGCATCATATAAAAGTGTCACATAAGTGAGCTAAAAACATTTTACATTTCACTCTAGAGTTCATTATATTTTTGGCAGGAAATTTATCTTCCTAATTATGTTTTACTTATGTTGAAATTAATTTTAATTGGTATTTCCTGTGAACACACTGAGTAGAAAGCAGGAAAGCCTGTCTAAGATTAAAAATTGGCCTTGGATAATCCAAAATTCACACTCATTCTGAGTGATCTCATCTATGCCCACAATTTCACCTATTCCTGATGCTCTGAGGACTTCCACATCAACATCGCTCCTCCAGTCTCATTCCTGAGCTATGCAGTGCATTTGAACAGACTCTCGGGCAACTTCGCCTATATGTTGACATATGCAATGTGAATTCATCTTTCTGGCCATTTCTTACCTCTGTTCCCCTCTCCCTATAATCCCAACTTCAATGATTAGATCCACCTTCCACCCAACTGCCCAAGTCAAAATCTAGAAGCTTCTCTAGACTCCTTATTCCTACTCACCACCCTTCTTGGGACTAAAATCCTTATCCCTTGGCATGACATTGAAGGGCCTTCACAGTTTAGCCCCATGTTTCCCAATGAAAGCAGTGTTGGCAATTAGGGCACAACAGTTCTTCTGTTTGCAGGATTGCCCTTCTCATTTCTAGTCCCACCCACTAAATGCCAACAATCCCCATTCCCCATCATAACTGGAAAACAAATAAACAAATTTAAAAAGATCATCTACATTTCCTAATGCTACTTGTAAGGTAATACAGCCTCTAGCTGAGAATCACAAGTCTAGCTTTGCCTACCTTTCCAGCCCCATCTCTCCCTGCATTCCTCCATAGACTTGACATTCCAGCCACACTGAATGATTTGCACTTCCTGTGTGTGCTGTGCTCTCTCAAGCCAAGCCTCTGTGCCTTTGCACATGCCGTTTTCTCTGTCCCTCGTGTCACCCCTCTCCGTACTGAGGGTGATGGCTAATTTTATGTGTCAACCGGACTGAGCTAAGGAATGCCCAGATAGTGGTAAATCATTCTTTCTGTGTGTATCTGTGAGACTGTCTCTGGAAGGTGTTACTCTCTCTGAGCAGAGAGTAGGCTGAGTAAAGAAAATCCACCCTCACCAATGGGGGTGAGCATAATCCAATCTGTTGAGAACCCAAACAGAACAAAAAGGTGAAGGAGGGGCACATTGTCTCTCTTCTTGAGTGAGACATATATCTTTTTCTGCTCGTGGATGTCAGAGCTCCTCATTCTCAAGCCTTTGGACTCTGAGACTTACATCAGCAGCACCCTCTCCTCTCAATTCTCAGAACTTTGGTCTTGGACTGGGAGTTACACCATCAGCTCCCCGGTTAAGATTTGGACTGAATTACACCACTGGCTTTCCTGGTTCTCTAGCTGGCAGATGGCAGATTGTGGAACCTCTTGGCCTTCATAATCATGTGAGCCAATTCCTGTAATAAACTGGTTTTGTTTCTCTGGAGAATCCTGACTAGTACATTGGGCCAACCAAAAATCAATACCTCAAGATTCAATTCAAACCCTTTTGTCCTGGGGAGTCCCCTGCCCACCCTCTACCACAGTAACCTCTTGTCCCTGTAAACTGTAGCTCCCCTTTGGACTGACCTAGACAGACCAAGCTTCAAAATACCTGCCATAGGCTGGGTGTGGTGGCACATACCTGTAATCCCAGCACTTTGGGAGGCCAAGACGTGGGGGATCACTTGAGGTCAGGAGTTCGAGACCAGCCTGGCCAGCATGGCAAAACCCCATCTCTACTAAAATTACAAAAATTAGCCAGGTGTGGTGGCACGTGCCTGTAATCCCAGCTACTCAGGAGGTTGTGGCAGGAGCGTCACTTGAACCCAAGAGGCAGAGGCTGCAGTGAGCTGAGATTATACCACTGCACTCCACACTGCAGCCTGGGTGACAGAGAGAGACTCCGTCTCAAAAAATAAAAATGAACAACAAAATACCTGCCATGCCCACATCCCACTTTGGGAGAACTGCCCTCTCTGTAGCCCTGCCCTATGTAGATCAGCCCTTTGTAAATACTGTGATATCCTCACAGCTGATGGACCAGGAGTGGTACCTGAAGCAAGGGTGGCCAACCCATAGGCCAGTGCCCTATGATGTGCCCTAGCTTGAAAAGATGAACTGGGTCCATCAGATTCTCTTTCTCTTTCTCTTTCTCTCTTTCTTGGAAATTTCTAGGAAGAAGCACTGTTTCTTCAATTGATTCATACTGTTTGTATGAGTCAATTGTCAGGAGCTGCTATCACTGAGGAAAGGGCCCTAACTCAAGAGTCTATGTGGGCCATGAGAGTGATGGGGAGACCAGCAGTGTCACACAGGTAGCATGTGGACTGGACTCCTCTCCTCTATTGCTTCACCAGTCCATGGAAACACTGCCAGTAGTATCGGGGGACCCCAAGGAGAAAGAAGCACAGAAAGAAAACAGGGCACCAGGAGAACTGAGCAGCAGAGAGTGAGCCCTATACGTAGAGACGACACTTGTCCCTGATCTGCCTCCAAAGAGCCTCCCAAACCCAAATGTGACAGGGCTTTATTGTACTGTACTGACCTACAGAGGAAAAAGTAGACTGAAGGGGTAAGCTGTTTCCTAGTTCTGCTTCCACCAATTTCAAACCCCGTGGCCACAGGCAAGTGTTTCTGGAGCACTCTTCTGATCTGTAAAATGGAGGTTCTAGTTTGTTCTCTACTTTAAGACCTGTTCAGTGATTAATTAACTGTATTGTCCTCGGACAAGTCATTTGGCCTCTATGAGGCCAGTTCCTGCAATTTTAAAATAAAATCAATAAATTTCACTTTGCAAAGAGGTGCAGTAATCAACATAATATATATAGAAAGTGTCTTGTACTATGACTTCTTTTTCCAAACATTGCAAAAATCATAGAAGACATTTTTGTTGGTATCTATAGTTATAAATATGTATATATAGCATATTGATTAGCATTATTCTAAAATCTTACTGAAGTCTGCTGATTTGATGTTACTTAAATCTTATACCAGTTACAGCTCTTCTAGAATTTGTCCAGCAGTTCTCCTGGATTTTACAGGAAAACCCCACACAGCAAAAAACAAACAAACAAACAAAAAAGCCCACCTTACACCTACTTTTATACTATTCTGTAACTGAAGAATTATCATTACAGTTGAGCAGTCTCAAACAAGGGATTGCTATACTTCTAAAAACCATTTATCACTTGCTTTTTATTGCAACACTTTGAAATCCTTCTGCAGGCTATAAATCAGTGCTCTTTTTTCTGCTTACTACCTACTATTTCAGTTTTACTATTAATAATAGCTTTAAAACCCTTATAATAGCTGTGGAACAATTTTTCTGAAACTGCTTATTATATGATTTCCATTAGTAACAGCTGATTTTTTTTCTAATCCTTTTGGACATCTAGAACTCTGAGAGTCCCTGAAGTCTGGGGACTCTTGACCTTTCTCTTTCCCACCATCCAATCAATTATCAAGACCTGTTTTGCCTGTTTTAAAAATATCCCTAAATGAGTGCACCGCTATTAACCTAGGCCCAGACCAGCAGTACCTCTCACTTGAATGATTACAGCGGTTCCCTAACTGGTCTCCCTACATTCAGTCTCTCGTGACGGTGCTCTGGATATGCCAGTGAGTAACACAGGCAAGGTATGAATTTCCAGTGCCATGGAGCTTTTTTATACTAGTGAGAGAAAGACAAAAAGGGGTTCCTCAAGAAAACCCCAACTTGCAAATTGTCATGAGTGCTATATAGGAAATTAGCAAAGTGCTGAAACAGAGAATATGGGGAGAGGGCGTTGTAATTATGAGGTGGTCAGGGAGGACCTCTCTAAGGAGGTGACTTTCAAGGTAAGACTACAAGAGTAAGAATGAGTCAACCAAGTGAAGAGTATGAGCACTGCAGGCAGATGCAAAGGACCCAGGAAGAAAGGCATGTCTTTTTGACTCTAAGAGAAGCCAACTTATTCTCTATGGCAATGAGCAGGGTCAGCACCTCTCCACCCTCCAGCACAGACAACTAAAGTGTGGAAATGAGAAGCAGCATCCTACCTAGATGGATGAATGCCTTTTCTACAATATAAATGTGATTAGGTACTTAAAGAGCTTCATGATTTCCCATAACCCTTAAATGTTCAAGCAATTTAATTTGTAAGAACCTTCACACTCAGGTCCCTACCACTTTCCCACCCTTATCCATACCCATTTTCCTTGTCACCCTGCAATGATCACCTTTTGGTTCCTTGAATGCACCATGCTTTTCTGTGTTCAGTACTTGCCTCCTCTGTCCCACTGACTGAACATGATTCCCCTTGCCTTCATTGATGGATCCTTTCTCACTTCACCTTTGAAGCCTCAGCTTAAACATCACTTCTTTCAACAATGCCTCTTGTAGCACTGTGTGTCTAATTCCAGTCATGAATTAACTTCAGATATCTGGGAAGGAACTTCATCGTGTCTTATTACGACTGCCCCTGGTGTGATTAGCATTATATTCATCAACTATTCTTTGGCCGAGGATCCCAAACTGCTCTATGACCAACTCATTGTTTTTAAAACCCTTTTAGAATGCACAGATGAAGTACACTGTACCTTGCCATTACAATATTGAGAATGGCGTGTCTATCTAGGCTCTAATCCAAGGTGGTTACAGATGTACCAGAAGAACACCCTCCTTAAGTCAACCCAGGGACAGAGTATGGCTAGAATAGCTTAAAATTAGCAAAGTCTGTTTGGAGGTTGCAAGCAGTGGAAGGAAGAGAAATTAATCCAGGTTTCTAAGATCACATTCCCAAGCTAAACACAGAAAAAAATATTCTAACATTCACTTCTGACGGCAACCTTTTACAGACAGAATCCAAAGGCTAGGAAGGTGGATTTCAGCTGCTTAAAATCCTGCTACAGTGAAACAATGATTTATATTAATTTTCTTTCACTAAAATTTATATGCAACTAGCCCTCTTCTAAAGCAACTGGTTATCAGAAATATGACAGCATGTTTATATGCCCACATCTTTTTTTTAATCCACTTGGCTTTAGATTGCTTGAGACTAAACCTTGAAATAATATAGAATGTTTGTAGTTCTGAGCAGAAATGCCATAAAGTAATGCAAATTAATCATTTATTAGTCAACCAGTACCTCATGCCTGACAGTTTGCTATATAGCATATGCAGAAAAGACAAAAGAGAGTATGATGATGTGTAGCTAGCTGCCTTAGGGGACTCACATGATCTGAGAAGCCTGCCTCCCATCGCTCTGGTAGGAAACCACTTCCATGTTAAATTCCAGAGGTGGCGTATAAAAGATTTTCCTACTGAAATGTCAAGCTTCCTACGCTGGTTCTAAAGCCACCAATCGCATGAACCCTATTTATTTTATGTATATCTGGCTTGTTATAAGAAAGAATTTGAGATGATATATGTGTATGTGTGCAACAAGATCAAAAGTAAATTAAATAAGGAAGAAGAGGCAGAGATAACGGAGGGTAGAAAAGTAGGATGAAGCTGGGAATGAGGCATCATGTTATTTCCATGTCTTAAGTTTCACAACTATTTGGCAGATTAATTTATATATATATGTATATATATGTGTGTGTGTAATCAGATTTGTTATTATTTCCACATTATATATACCCTTAAAAAAAACAGAAACAAAACAAAAAATCCCTCTTTTTAGAATTTATCAGGTGGACACAGTGGCTCACACCTGTAATCCCAACACTTTGGGAAGCCAAAGTGAGTGGATCATTTGAAGTCCAGAGTTTGAGACCAGCTTGGCCACCATGGTGAAACCCCGTTTTTACTAAATATACAAAAATTAGCCAAGTGTGTTGGCGCCCACCTGTAATCCCAGCTACACAGGAGGCTGAGGCAGGAGAATCACTTGAACCTGGGAGGCAGAGGTTTCAATGAGCCGAGATCGTACCACTGCACTCCAACCTGGGGCACAGAACAAGACTCTATCTCAAAACAAACAAACAAACCAATAGAATTTATCCAGATCTTTTTCTCTAATTTTGTTTGTAAGCACCTAAAAGTAGACTCTCACTGATTCTACTGTCAGCATTTGGTTCATCTAGAGCAAATTTTTTCCAAATTCCTCTATCTATAATAATACAGTCAGTGAATGTAATATTGGTGATATTTTAATAGTACTCTCAATCATCTGAATGACATTCCCTGTTAAGGGGAAAATAAATGAGACACTGTTAGTCAGATAGTTTTTTTTTCCAAACAAAACCCCAAAGCTCCTAATTTATGACAGGTGGGCATCAACCCTAGGCAGAACAGACAACTTCAGTGCTGCCTACAGTGTGGCATCATGTGCTCTATTTCCCAACAAGCAGAAGCTCAAAATTGTGGCCAGGTTTAAAGGCACCATAATGGCAATTTCCTAGAAAGTCACTAGGTGGAAGGGATTTTTATTATGTCTTCTTTCACAAAGACCATTGTTCTCTCAACCAAAGCCATCCCCTCCAGTGTACAAGAGTTTTAGATTAAGTATTTGTTCTGATTTTTTCATCACTGCATTTTCCAGATACATTTTTTTTTTCTATTACAAAGAGACTCGCTCTTTGTAAGGAGTATGTCAGCACTTTCTCACCAGTTACCCCGAAAGAGGAAATGTACTTGAAATGAGAAGCAGTAATTATTGAGATCTGTCTGCTTCTCACATGCTAGGGCTGTGTTCAGGATACTCTGTTGGTTAAAGATCAGCAGTCAGGTTGCATGTGACCCAGGAAGGTGGAGTCCTCATGGCCATGGAAAAGGTGCTTCTAGAAGCAATGAAAAATTGCTTGAGGGTATTAAGAGTGTGTTGGACAACACTGCCTGATGCGAATAGTATTAAATAGCAATATGAGGACAAAACAAAAGGAAATGATGAAAGCATTTACACTTTAACTATAGGAAATAAGAAAAGAAAGATGTTGTTCCTCCTTTGTATCCCATCTCCTGTCAGTATCAAGACCCATGAGGCAAGCATGTAGGCCTTAGGGTAGCAGTCTTGGACTGCAGGATTTGGTTCAATGAGCTAAGGAGGACTTCAGAGATTCCATGGTTCGTTTGGGGGTGTTTAATCCCAGCCTAGGGAAGTCTTGTCTAACTGGCTCAAAATACAGGCATTTTCCCCAAGTTTTGTTCTACATCCTTAGTTTCACATTAATTGTTGTCAGCCTACACATTTGAAAAAAGTGATGAGCAAGTCTGTTACAAGATGACCAAATAGGAACAGCTCCAGTCTGCAGCTCCCAGCATGATCAACACAGAAGACAGGTGATTTCTGCATTTCCAACTGAGGTACCTGGTCCATCTCACTGGGACTGGTTGGACAGGTACAGCCCATGGAGGGTGAGCTGAAGCAGGGCAGGCTGTCACCTCACCTGGGAAGCACAAGGGGTCAGGGGATTTCCCTTCCCTAGCCAAGGGAAGCCGTGACAGACTGTACCTGGAAAAACGGGACAATTCTGCACAAACACCATGCTTTTCCCACAGTCTTAGCAGCTGGAATACCAGGAGATTCTCTCCTGTGCCTGACTCGGCAAGTCTCACACCCATGGAGCCTTACTCACTGCTAGCGCAGCAGTCTGAGATCAACCTGTGAGGCTGCAGTCTGGCGAGGGGAGGGGTGTCTGCCATTGCTGAGGCTTGAGTAAGTAAACAAAGTGGCCAGGAAGCGCGAACTGGTCAGAGCATACCGCAGCTCAGCAAGGCCTACTGCCTCTATAGACTCCACCTCTGTGGGCAGGGCATAGCTGAACAAAAGGCAACAGAAACTTCTGCAGACTTAAACATCCCTGTCTGACAACTCTGAAGAGAGCAGTGGTTCTCCTAGCACAGCATTTGAGCTCTGAGAACAGACAGACTGCCTCCTCAAGTGGGTCCCTGACCCCTGTGTAGCCTAACTGGGAGACACCTCCCAGTAGAGGCTGACAGACACCTCATACAGGCAAGTGCCCCTCTGGGACAAAGCTTCCAGAAGAAGGATCAGGCAGCAGTATTTGCTGTTCTGCAGCCTCCACTGGTGATACCCAGGCAAACAGGGTCTGGAGTGGACCTCCTGCAAACTCCAACAGACCTGCAGCTGAGGGACCTAACTGTTAAAAGGAAAACTAACAAAGGAATAGCATCAACATCAACAAAAAGGACATCCACACCAAAACCCCATCTGTAGGTCACCAACATCAAAGACCAAAGGTAGATAAAACCACAAAGATGGGGAGAAACCAGAGCAGAAAAGCTGAAAATTCTTAAAACCAGAATGCCTCTTCTCCCCCAAAGGATTGCAGCTCCTCACCAGCAATGGAGCAAAGCTGGATGGAGAATGACTTTGACGAGTTGACAGGAGTAGGCTTCAGAAGGTCGGTAATAACAAACTTGTCTGAGCTAAAGAAGGATGTATGAACCCATCGCAAGGAAGCTAAAACCTTGAAAAAAGATTAGAAGATTAGACGGATGGCTAACTAGAATAAACAGTGTAGAGAAGACCTTAAATGACCTGATGGAGCTGAAAACCATGGCACAAGAACTATGTGATGTATGCACAAGCTTCAGTAGCCAATTCGATCAAGTGGAAGAAAGGGTATCACTGATTGAAGATCAAATTAATGAAATAAAGCGAGTAGAGGAGTTCAGAGAAAAAAGAGTAGAAAGAAACAAACAAAGCCTCCAAGAAATATGGAACTATGTGAAAAGACCAAATCTACATTTGATTGGTGTACTGAAAGTGATGGGGAGAAGGAAACCAAGCTGGGACTCACTCTTCAGGATATTATCCAGGAGAACTTCCCCAACCTAGCAAGGCAGGCCAACATTCAAATTCAGAAAATACAGAGAACACCACAAAGATACTCCTCAAGGAGAGCAACCCCAAGGTACATAATTGTCAGATTCACCAAGGTTGAAATGAAGGAAAAAATATTAAGGGCAGCCAGAGAGAAAGGTAGGGTTACCCACAAAGGGAAGCCCATCAAACTAACAGCAGATCTCTTGGCAGAAACCCTACAAACCAGAAGAGAGTGGGGGCCAATATCCAACATTCTTAAAGAAAAGAGTTTTCAACCCAGAATTTCATATCCGGCCAAACTAAGCTTCATAAGTGAAGGAGAAAGAAAATCTGTTACAGACAAGCAAATGCTGAGAGATTTTGTCACCACCAGGCCTGCCTTACAAGAGCTCCTGAAGGAAGCACTAAACATGAAAAGGAACAACTGGTACCAGCCACTGCAAAAACATGCAAAATTGTAAAGACCATCAATGCTATGAAGAAACTGCATTAATTAACAGGCAAAATAACCAGCTAACATCATAATGACAGGATCCAATTCACACATAACAATATTAACCTTAAATGTAAATGGGCTAAATGCTCCAATTAAAAGACACAGATTGGCAAATTGGATAAAGAGCCAAGACCCATCAGTGTGCTGTATTCAGGAGACCCATCTCACAGGCAGAATCACACATAAGCTCAAAATAAAGGGATGGAGGAAGATCTACCAAGCAAATGGAAAACAAAAAAAAAAAGCAGACATTGCAATCCTAGTCTCTGATGAAACAGACTTTAAACCAACAAAGATCAAAAGAGACAAAGAAGGCCATTACATAATGGCAAAGGGATCAATTCAACAAGAAGAGCTAACTATCCTAAATATATATGCACCCAACACAGGAGCACCCAGATTCATAAAACCGGTCCTTAGAGACCAACAAAGAGACTTAGACTCCCATACAATAATAATGGGAGACTTTAACACACCACTGTCAATATTAGATGAATGAGACAGAAGGTTAACAAGGATATCCAGGACTTGAACTCAGTTCTGCACCAAGCAGACCTAATAAACATCTACAGAATTCACCACCCCAAATCAATAGAATATACATTCTTCTCAGCACCACATCGCACTTATTCTAAAATTGACCACGTAATTGGAAGTAAAGCACTCCTCAACAAATGGAAAAGAACAGAAATCACAACAAACTGTCTCTCAGTCCACGGTGCAATCAAATTAGAACTCAGGATTAAGAAACTCAAAACCACACAACTACATGGAAACTGAACAACCTGCTCCTGAATGACTACTGGGTAAATAATGAAATGAAGACAGAAATAAAGATGCTCTTTGAAACCAATGAGAACAAAGGCACAATGTACCAGAAACTCTGGGACACATTTAAAGTAGTGTGTAGAGGGAAATTTGTAGAACTAAATGCCCACAAGACAAAGCAGGAAAGATCTAAAATCGACACCCTACCATGACAATTAAAAGAACTAGAGAAGCAAGAGCAAACACATTCAAAAGCTAGCAGAAGGCAAGAAAAACTAAGATCAGAACAGAACTGAAGGAGACAGAGATACAAAACCCTTCAAAAAAATCAATGAATCCAGGAGCTGGTTTTTTGAAGAGATCAACAAAATTTATAGACTGCTAGCAAGACTAATAAAGAAGAAAAGAGAGAAGAATCAAATAGATGCAATAAAAAATGATAAAAGGGATATCACCACCAATCCCATAGAAATACAAACTACCATCAGAGAATACTATAAACAGCTCTACATAAATAAAATAGAAAATCTAGAAGAAATGGACAAATTGCTGGACACATACACCCTCCCAAGACTAAACCAGGGAGAAGTTGAATCTCTGAATACACCAGTAACAGGCTCTGAAATTGAGGCAATAATTAATAGCCTACCAACGAAAAAAAGTCCAGGACCAGATGGATTCACAGCCGAATTTTACCAGAGGTACAAAGAGGAGCTGGTACCATTCCTTCTGAAACTATTCCAATCAATAGAAAAAGAGGGAATCCTCCCTAACTCGTTTTATGAGGCCAACATCATCCTGATATCAAAGCCTGGCAGAGACACAACAAAAAAGAGAATTTTAGACCAATATCCCTGATGAACATCAATGCGAAAATCTTCAGTAAAATACTGGCAAACCAAATCCAGCAGCACATCAAAAAGCTTATTCACCATGATCAAGTGGGCTTCATCCCTGGGATGCAAGGCTGGTTCAATGCACACAAATCAGTAAACATAATCCATTACATAAACAGAACCAATGACAAAAAACATATGACTATCTCAATAGATGCAGAAAACACCTTCGACAAAATTCAACAGCCCTTCATGCTAAACACTCTGAATAAACTAGGTATTGGTGGGACATATCTCAAAATAATAAGAGCTATTTATGACAGACCCACGGCCAATATCACACTGAATGGGCAATAACTGGAAGCATTCCCTTTGAAAACCAGCACAAGACAAGGAATCCCTCTCTCATTACTCCTATTCAACATAGTGTTGGAAGTTCTGGCCAGAGAAATCAGGCAAGAGAAAGAAATAAAGAGTACTCAATTAGGAAAAGAGGAAGTCGAATTGTCCCAGTTTGCAGATGACATGATTGTATATTTAGAAAACCCCATCATCTCAGCCCAAAATCTCCTTAAGCTGATAAGCAACTTCAGCAAAGTCTCAGGATACAAAATCAATGTGCAAAAATCACAAGCATTCCTATATACCAGTAACAGACAAACAGAGAGCCAAATCATGAGTGAACTCCCATTCACAATTGCTACAAAGGGAATAAAATACCTAGGAATCCAACTTACAAGGGATACGAAAGACCTCTTCAAGGAGAACTACAAAGCACTGCTCAACAAAATAAAAGAGGACACAAACAAATGGAAGAACATTCCATGCTCATGGATAGGAAGAATCAATATCGTAAAAATGGCCATACTGCCCAAGGTAATTTATAGATTCAATGCCATCCCCATCAAGCTACCAATGACTTTCTTTACAGAACTGGAAAAAACTACTTTAAAGTTCGTATGGATCCAAAAAAGAACCCACATTGCCGAGACAATCCTAAGCAAAAACAACGAAGTGGGAGGCATCATGCTACCTGACTTCAAACTATACTACAAGGCTACAGTAACCAAAACAGCATGGTACTGGTACCAAAACAGATATATAGACCAATGGAACAGAACAGAGGCCTCAGAAATAACACCACACATCTACAACCATCTGATCTTTGACAAACATGACAAAAACAAGAAATGGGGAAAGGATTTCCTATTTAATAAATGGTGCTGGGGAAACTGGCTAGCCATATGTAGAAAGCTGAAACTGGATCCCTTCATTATATCTTATAGAAAAATTAATTCAAAATGGATTAAAGACTTAAATTTAGACCTAAAACCATAAAAACCCTAGAAGAAAACCTAGGCAACACCATTCAGGACATAAGCATGGGTAAGGACTTCATGACTAAAACACCAAAAGCAATGGCAACAAAAGCCAAAATTGACAAATGGAATCTAATTAAACTAAAGAGCTTCTGCACAGCAAAAGAAACTACCATCAGAGTGAACAGGCAACCTACAGAATGGGAGAAAACTTTTGCAATCTACCCATCTGACAAAGAGCTAATATCCAGAATCTACAAAGAACTTAAACAAATTTTCAAGAAAAAAACAACCCCATCAAAAAGTGGGCAAAGGATATGAACAGACATTTCTCAAAAGAAGACATCTATGCAGCCAACAGACATGTGAAAAAATGCTCATCATCACTGATCATCAGAGAAATGCAAATCAAAACCACAATGAGATACCATCTCATGCCAGTTAGAATAGTGATCATTAAGAAGTCAGGAAACAACAGATGCTGGAGAGGATGTGGAGAAACAGGAATGCTTTTGCACTGTTGTTGGAAGTGTAAATTAGTTCAACCATTGTGGAAGACAGTGTGGCAATTCCTCAAGGATCTAGAACCAGAAATACCATTTGACCCAGCGATCCCATTACTGGGTATATACCCAAAGAATTATAAATCATGCTACTATAAAGACACATGCACACATATGTTTATTGTGGCACTATTCACAATAGCAAAGACTTGGAACCAACTCAGATGTCCATCAATGATAGAATGGATTAAGAAAATGTGGCACATATGCACTATGGAATACTATGCAGCCATCAAAAAGGATAAGTTCATGTCCTTTGCAGGGACATGGATGAAGCTAGAAACCATCATTCTCAGCAAACTATCACAAGGCCAGAAAACCAAACACCGCATGTTCTCACTCATAGGTGGGAATTGTACAATGAGAACACTTGGACACAGGGTGGGGAACATCACATACCAGGGCCTGTTGAGGGATCGGGGACTGGAGGAGGGACAGCGTTAGGAGAAATACCTAATGTAAATGACGAGTTGATGGGTGCAGCAAACCAACATGGCACATGTATTATACCTATGTAACAAACCTGCACGTTGTGCACATGTACCCTAGAACTTAAAGTGTAATTTGAAAAAAGAAAAAGGGGATGAATGGAAGAAGGATGCCAAGGTTGACAAATGTTCAGATCAAAGATATTTTGCTACGTGTCAAAAGCTATTGATGCTTTTCTTAAAAATCCACAGCATCTCAGCTTACCTGATTGACTGAATGAGACATGACTGAGGATTAAAAATTCACTGGTGTGAACAGGGTACCCAAGCCAACCAAGACAAGTTTTGGGCTTGGACTTACCAGGATGTCTGATATGTGAAAAGCTATTATAAAACCCTTGTTGAGTCAGAGAAGCTTGAATCCTTCAGCTTCAAATTCAGAAGTATGACAAGTCAAATGAGCTTGGACACAAAGTCTGAGGCCCACTTTATTGTATGCCCCTGGGTATAACAAAAAGCAATCCCCTTTTCTTTCTCCCTCCAGGTATGGGAAGTAAATTTCACTAAGTAACAGGAGGTTGTAAGGAAGTAGGATAAGGGAGAGAGTGGATGGGAGTCTCCACTTGGAGGTGAGGTCCATGTAGGGGAACAGCTAAAGCTGTGCTACTGAAGGCTTTCCTACTGTCAGCTCCATTGGCTGGTATGCCTTGTCTGACTCTCTCTGCCTCACCTCAGAGCAGGTACAGGACTCCTATATTCTCACAGCCAGGAGCATCCAAAAGCTGATGAGACCTCATCCAAGTTCTGGCTGCAGGACACTTCCCTCACAAGAGCATCAGCTGTTTCAGCTTATTTTCACCTAACTGTAGAGGGATATAGAAACAGCATAATACAAAATGCTTACCCTGTAGAATTTACGATCTAGCTAGTGATGTGGAATAGAGAACAGATGACAATCTATGGTCATGTAAATTTAATGAGAACAGTACAGGCAGTCTAGTCCATACCTGCAAAGTACAATGAAGTCAGTCAAGGAAGGTTTCTTGAAGACATGAATTTTGGGTGCTGTTTTGGAGGATGATTCAGATGGGAGCAGGAGATTCCTTGGGGGTCAAAATGGAACTTGCCAAGGTCAAATCAGGGGAGTGAGGAGGCTCATCCTGCCATGGCACAGAACAGCTGTTTCTGGGATGGAGGCAAAATGGGCTCTGGAAATACACTTCTAGCTCGGCTGGCCAAGTTCAAGATGGAAGTGAGAAGGACATCAAGTTCTAGGCAAGGTGGCTGTCACCCGGTATGAACCTTGAATAATGCTGGCCTGGTTAGGGTAGGGGAGAGGTCTACATTGAGAAACAATAAAAGTAGCAGTCACTGTGGAGGTTAGAAGGTTGGCCTGGCTAAATGAGTTTAGATTTCAAATGATTGACACTAGGAAGCCCATGGAAGTTCTTGAGAGAGAAGTGACATCATGCAAAAGGGTCTAAAGAAGCCAATTCTAATAACTGTGTCCAATGGGTTGAAGAGGAAAGACTATGTGTGTGTAAGGGTAGAAAGGGCACTAGCTCAGAGGTTGGCTTTGTAGCCCAGGAGCGCAGTTGTCCATCTGACACTAAAGCAAGTGTTTGCTGATTTGGGACCAAACCACAGGATTAAGCTTTCTGGTGTAGTATAGTAGGCATCAGTTTTTCAAGTTAAAAAAAATTGATGCAATCTATTGATCTCTTGCCTCAAGAAATAGGGTAGAAAAAAAAAAAAAAAAACATGGTAGGAAAAAAACACCATTGAGATTGTGGCTGCTTGGGGTCATCCATTATGCCAAATAAAATGTTTTTATAGGGCCTGAAGTTTGCTAAACATGACTGCTAGTGCTCTGTATCCCTGCTGAAATAGAATGTTTATCCAGAGGGGATAAATGACCTCACAAAAAGGTCAATTGCATTAATTAAGAGGGTTCTACTTTTGCTAGAGTGGGCAGTATTTTGGTAAAAAATAACACTATTTCAAAAATAAGCCCCGAGCAGTAAATTTACAAATCCAAGAAAGCAATGACTATATTCCATATATGCAATCAACCCACGTGTAGTCTTGTCGCCACACTGTAGCATACAGCTGATTGACACTCAGCAGGGCACAAAAGCACAAGTGGAGCCAAAGATGTAATGATGAGGGTCTCCAGTGCCTATTTTTGCTTAGACTAGTGATTCTTAGCCCTGGTAGGGGCATCCTAATCTCCTGGGGAGCTTTTCAATGATAGAGGATGCAGGGCCCTTGCCAAAATCTGAATCTCCAATGATGGAGCCTAAATGTATCTATGTGTATGTCATCTTTTTAGGTCCCCCAGAGGACTCTGCCATACTGCTGGAGTTGTGAGCCACTGACTTAGACGGTAAAGCTGAAATTGTCTCCCACAAAATTGCATATGCTTGAGCGCGTGCACGCACACACACACACAGACATCTGGGAAGGCCAATCAATCTTGCTCATTTTTTCATACAAACAGAAGTGTTTGTTCACAGATATTCTGGGGATATTGGTGTCTCAGAATCTTTACATTCTTCAACCATTGTAAGATCAGTCTCCAGGATTTTCTTAAACCTGAGTACTATTGTGACATAGGATTCCCAAACACCATGACCTTCTTACAGATAAGTTTTCCTGAGAGTAGATGAGCCCTCCCTCACTGTCCTGTGGGATAACTGGAAGGAAAACCCTTCATTTGCATTCTATCCTCCGCCCTGCAGTATTCTCTGGAATCCACATTCCTTCCTGATCCCTCTTCCAAGAAATAAGAATGGGGGAGGGAAATAGTCTCTGAGGGAAGAATCTGTGTCCCAGGAACCAAGTCACAGAGGAGCTGCTGAATTCCCTGAGGTAATCTCCATTGAATCAAAACACAAAGAGGGAGGTTAATTCAATTAGCAAGTGATGCCTTCTCCTAGAATAAACTTTTTGGACTAATTTGGGGAGGGAGCCCCGAAGACTGGTACCCACACTGCAAACAGAGAAAATACTGGAAATGCTTAGAGTCTGCCATCCACCTGGCAGTGGCTGTTCACCTTAATATTATTTCTTGAAAAATGGCCAATGTGTTGGACTCTCTAGGACACAGAGCTGTGGTCACAAGATAAAGTACACAGATAAGACATGGAGATATGGAAGGGATAAAAATACTCTTCAGGTCTTCAGGGAAATGGGGGTCTGCAGTACAAAGGTTGAGAGCTTTAGGGGAACATTTCATGTTCTGGCTTTTAAGTACACTAAAAACACACTTCCTGAAAGAAATGCATCTTGAGAGTATACTCAGCAAGGAGGAAGAAATTCTTATAAGACAGTTTTTGGGAGGAAAGGAAGGTTATTTATTCAAGTCAACATGGTGTTTTGCATGTAATAGAACCAGAGAAATATTCGTTAAATTGAAAGTTATTTCAGTATAGATTGTGGTCATGTTTTCATCCTATAATTTGAAAAAGATCCTCAGAATATTAGAGATGAAAAGGATCTTGATATTGTCAAACGTCTTTTCCAGAGCCCCAGTACTTACTCGATTCAGGTGGGATGAGCATCTCACTGAGGGTCTGGGATCTTCCTGCTGGGTCTTCCTTCTGCAGTGGCCCCTGAGCAACCTTGAAGAAGCCCAAAGGCTTGGGCAATCATGGTTTGGAAGCCTTCAGTCTAGCACCTCAGTTTTTACAGATGAGGAAACTAAATTCAAAAAGTGTGAGAGTCTAAGCCAACTGCTCTTTTCACCATATCAAAGTGAGGTTCTGCTAGAGGTTCTGTCCCTTTCTTTTCCACACCTGTGGATATTTTGCCCTGGACTTGTGAAGCAGGAATGCAGTGAAAAGAGTATGGGCTTGGTGATCAGTCAAACCTGGGTTTGAATGTTGGCTGTGCACTTATTTGCCCTATATTCTGGGGCAAATTATTTATTTATATTTTATAGTATATATGTTTTTCTTTTTTAAAGCTTTTTTGAGGTACAGTTGATAGACCTAAACTGCATGCATTTAATGCATACATCTTAATGAGTTTGGACAAATGCATGCACCTGTGATACTATCACCACAACCAAAGTATTAAACATGTCCATCACTTTGAAAAATTTCCTTGTGTTACTTCCGTGTGTGTGTATGTGTGTGTGTGTGGTTTTATTTGCTTGTTTGGTAAGAACACTTAATATGAGATTTATCCTCTTAACATATTTTAAAGTGCACAATATTGTGTTGTTAACTATAGGTACTATGTTACGTAATAGATCTCTAGAACTTATTCATCTTGCATAACAGAAACTTTATAATTGAGACAAATTAATCTCACTGAGCCTTCACTTCATTTATCAAGTGGGGATAAAATTCACATTTTAGGTCTTAGCAATGTGTAAAAAGTGCCTGGTGTGTGATTTGGGCTCAGTATGCATTAACACCATCTTTCAGGCAGGCAATTGAATATTTGAACATAGAGACAAGAGAGGTGGGGGTGCCGTCATAATAGTAGTAATAATAATGATACATAATACTTAATACTATGCACCAGGTTCTACTCTTGGCACTTCACATAGATTAGCTCATTTAATCTTCAGAACAACCCCATGTAGTAGGTACTATTCTTTAATCCCCATTTTACAAGGAATAACACTGGGGCACAGATTGGTGAAACTACTTGCTCAAGGTCACGAAGCTAACAAGTAGGGAAGTTGGAATGCAAATCCTAATGTGGCTCCGAATCATATTCTCAATCAGCATATACCATGTCTGCAAAGGTGCAGGTAGAAGACAAGAGAGGGCCAAAGTAGGGGGGAAATGGAGATGATGCATGGTTGGTTTGGTGAAAGGAACATGTAGACTTGGCATTAAAAGGCATCTTTCCATGGACAGAAACATCTACAGAGCAGGGAGTTCAGAATTCTAAAGCAGGAAAAACTGCGACCTCTCTTTCTCTGTCTCTCTCCAAATATGTATTCAGTCATGTGCTTCATAACAATGGAATGCATATGCAATGGTGGTCTCATAAGAACATAATGGAGCTGAAAAATTCCTATCACCTAATGATATCGTAGCTGTTGTAACACTGTAGTGCAATGCATTATCTTTTTTCCATGTTTAGATATACGAATACTTACCATTGTGTTATAATTGCCCAGAGTATTCAGTATAGTAACATGCTTTACAGGTTTATAGTCGAGCAGCAATAAGTTACACCAGAGAATCTCAGTGTGTAGTAAGCCATACCATCTAAGTTTGTGTAAGTGCACTCTACGATGTTCGCATAATGAAGAAATCACATAACAATGCATTTTTTAGAACATATCCCTGTTATTAAGCAGTACCTGATGGTATAGTTTATATCTATCTATCTATCTATCTATCTATCTATCTATCTATCTATCTTCTATCTATATTTCAGTACTTCAAACTATCATATATTGAGCACTTACTATATGTCAGTACTTTCATGTATTTCCTTATTTAATCTTCACAACAGAATCCTGTGAGATAGGGCTTTTGTCCAGACCTTAAGAGGTAAACTATCTTGCCCACCACCACACACTTAATAAATAGTGGCGCTAGTATTTAAAGCAGCCAGTGGGCTTTAATGCTGTGTGATCTCCAAGTGTTTTTCCCTATACTAGTTATGAAACTACTTTTCATACCCCTTCTTTACTTCCAAATTATTTTTATCTACCAGCACGAAAATAGTGTATCAATGTCAATGGTTATATAAGTCTTCACTTGTGGCCTCCCAGGCCCTATTCTAAGTTTACAAATGACATTTTAATATTTCCTTTTCTAGGGAGAGCCTCTCCTAGTGGGCCACAGTCTCAAACTTCTTTAAACATATGACCTTTGCCCTATTGTCACTCTTTTGTACAGCACCACAGTGGGTCAAATTATCTACCCTGTCCATAAACAACTGCACTTGTGAAGTAGAAATGACTATTAAAAAGAGTGGTGGGACCCCCGTTGGGAACTCTAATAGGCTCTGCCAGGGACCAGAGAACACTACTATCACATCCATATGTGTCCTCTTACCAGGGTCAGCCTCATGGAAACAGGCACAATAATAGCTTCAGACAAAAGCCGGGGATGATATCGAACTGACTTTCCCGGGAGAATCCTTTCTCAGAAGGCCATCACATTCTTGATTAGAGGCATTGAGTCAAAGAGGAGGAATGGATGTGAGGTTTTATTTTCCATATTTAAAGCTGGTGAAATTAATTCGTACATGCTCTCCCAGGGCTCTTTATTTTTTTTAACTGAGCCTTTAGTTTGATCACTCAAAGTGAGGTGCTCATTCAACACAAAGCTTGTTCCTTTCACTGTGAAGAGTGTAACAGAAAGTATGTTGTTACTGGTATCTATTGTTTAAGCAAGACAGGCAAACTAAAAGCTCTACAACATCAGTCATATCACCCACCTTCACTTTCATCATAGTTTTACAACTGCATGCTTTTTATTTGACTGATTGGAGGCCAGGTTTACAAAAACTTTTTAAAACATAAAGCAGGTATTTGCACCTAGATTAAAAAGACCATTTGTTTTAAGCTTAGGATGCTAATGATGATGGAAAATAGAAGCATCTTCATTTCTATGGAACACATGAAGCAATTCCACAAGGACATTTTCTATGTGGATCCAGTTTTCTTTTCTGTTGCAATGAATGTAATTTTATTGTCGTGTGTCAAAGTTTATACTCCTGCTGTAAAGCATCTCTTCAACTTTAACAGCATAAGTGAAATCACCCAAGTGTATGGCCTCACTAGTAATATGGCTTTTAAAATATTTAAGCCCTTCTCCTTTATACCCCTTGTCATTAACTGGTAAATTACTAATTTATTTCCTATTAGAATTTATATAGTTTGCAGCAATTAAGAAGAAAGGGATAATTGCTGACAAACCCAGGGCACTATTTAAATCACTTCCTTGTTGACAACATATTTCTCTTTCCTCAAACTGAATGTCACTGAAATCTGATTTGTACAGAACCCTTGTGGACGAGCATGCTGCACCTGTCACCTGGGCGCTAGCATTCTGCTAAGGATCAATTTACATAACCTCATTTAATGGTTCATAAATCATACCCATTAAGCCCAGCTAACAGGAACCAAGGGTTCTAATTTATGCTGCCTTTCATAGCAGAAAATTGGGAGGCTGGAGCGTGTGGATAAAGAACCCAGGTCTTGCCTTTGATTGTTGATTGTGATGGTAAATGTATGGATGATGAGAACAGATTTTCACTTTATTGATTTCCTGCCAAAGCACAGCATGCTTTATTGTGAAAGGGCGCCTTTTGGCAGCAATGCTAAAAGTGGCAGTTGTTTAGGAGCCCTTTGCCAAGATGAGGTCTAAGACAATACAGAGTGGTAAATACTAAAATAATATCAAGATGAAATGTTATTCTGTAAAAGAAAAAATAAGAACCTCTAACCTTTTGGAAATCAGTGACCTTTTCTCCTCAGTAGCGCCCCTCCCCCACAAAAGCATGTACATCCAAGAATCAGGACAAGATGGTTTTAAGAAATGAAAAAAAGCAATGTTTCTATATCCTGTCCTAAGTTACTTGCTGATGGTGGCTCATGCAAAATAATGCAGATGTCTAGAATCCTTCAGATAATGACATTTCAGCCAGCATGCTCTACTGGGCCAAGTCTGCAGACTCCGCACTCTCTCTTCTGCCATGTACTGCTTTTTGGTTGAAAATCCGGAAGAACCATTTTTCTTTCCATTTCATTTTTCCCTTTTAGGTCAAAATATTGTATCCAACTATATATAGTTTTCTGCAAAATGCAATATATAAAAGGTCATCTTCTCACAAGTGCTTGGGCTGGATTTCAAAATAGCAAAAGTGGTTCTAAGATCATTTTCCAGATGAAAAACATCTCTTAAGTATTGCTGAGGCATATTGATTCCCTTCTCTCATCTCAGTTCTGCCCTATAATGGACAATGTATATTCTCATTTTAGCTGGTTCTCAAAATCTTTGTTAAACATGGTGATTTTTTTCTGATAAAATGTAGTGCCTTCTTCCCGCCCCCGCAATCCCCATTTCTCTCCTCAATACAGGCTTTTCTGAAACACTTTGACTTTTATTACAGGTTGGACGTCACTGAGGATAGTCACTGACATGGATTACAAACACTGTGGACTCTGCCCCACCCCTATCTTTAGATTCTGAACCTGCTCTGTAGAATATTGGTTGGAGCCATGCAAGACAATGGAAGCAAGCTTGGCAATCACTTCTGTCTGCTTTTCTGTCCAACATGAAATGTCTACTACTTTGTTACACTGATCCTTCTTCATAAGAAAAAAGTCAATGGTATCTACATCTTCTCTGCTATTTCAGTGGTTTATCTATAGTTAAACAAACCCTACAGCTAGTGCTACGAACAGAATGTAAGTAGATATCTGGAGTTTTAGTGTATCCAGAACAACTTACCTCCACTTTTCTGGTAACAGAACCCTCTTTTCCCAGAGGACTTCATTCTATATGATGATGACATTGGCCCTGCTCTCCAGCACCATCCAAAGGGATAGTGACTGGTTCAGGAATGGGCACTGGACATGACCCTAGGAATTATCTGGAATTGCTATCAGGAAAGACCAGTCTGTTCTCTGGAGTTACTAGTCTGGCAGTGAATAGAGTCTGTCCAAGAAAGGGAAGGAGAGTGGTAGAACTTCACGAATGTCATTTGAGCCTGTGGATCCAGCCATATCTAAAATTAGAGGCACCTCTGAACTTGCCAGCTTAATGAATCCATAGATTCTACCTTTTCTCTTTTTTATTAAGCTAAATTTGGCTGGGTTTCTGTCATGTGAAATGCTAAAAGTTTGACTTAATTCAGAAAGAAACTCAATACAGAATAATTGAATAAGTGTGGAAAATTGAGCTTTTTTGTACTAGGAGTGAAAATACAGATTCCAGTCATCATATTGTCAGTAGGTTGCAGTTTTTCTCATTTTAAAAAAGAAAGGGCCATACTAGAGAATGTATAAGGTCCTTCAAATCTACTTTACTCATTCATTTATTCATTCACTCACTTATTTAAAAAATGTTTAATACAGACTATTGACTGGCACTATAGTAAGCACTAGAAACACAGAAATGAATAAAATAGAAAAAAAAATTCTGCCCTCATAGCACTTACATTGAAATTAGTAGTGACAGATAGATAAATAATTAAGTAAGTATCAGGAAACAGTTGAAATTTCAAATCGTGCTTCAATTATCTATTACTATATAACAAACCTCCCCAAACTTCGTGACTTAAACAAGTATTTGTTATTTTTCCACAATTCCATGGGTCAATAATTAGGACTGAGCTCAACTGAGAGGCTTTTCTGCTGATCTTGCCTGGGGTCACTCATGTGACAGCAGTCATCTGGCAGCTTGGCTGAGGCTGGAGAGTCTAAGATGGTCTCACTCAAGTGCCTGGGGCTTGATGCAGGCTGTCTGCCAGGCCTCTCCCTTGATGTAGCCTCTCATCTTTCAGCATCTAGCCAAGCATCCCAAGAGAGCAAAGGCAGAGTCTGCCAAATCTCTTGAGGCCTAGGCTCTAAAACTCATAAGCATCACTTCCACCACATTCTGTTAGTCCAAATGAGTCACAAGGTCAAATAAGATTCAAGTGATGGGAAATAGATTCCACCTTTTTCTGAGAGGAGCTGCAAAATATGGCCATGTTTTTCAATCCACCACAGGTAGCGTGGCCAGAGAAGTCCTCATTGAAAAAAGTGATCTTTGTATAAACTCCTGAGCTATGCCTGTATCTGGGGGAAGACCATTCCAAGCAGAATGAATGAGTATAAGGACCCAAGGTAGAAGCAGGAATGTATTAGTTCATTCTTGCATTGCTATACATACCTGAGGCTAGGTAATTTATGAAGAAGAGAGGTTTAATTGGCTCATGGTGCTGCAGGATTTACAGGAAGTGTAGTGCTGACACCTGCTTCGGGTGAGGGTTTAGGAAGGTTACAATTATGGCAGAAGGCAATGGGGAGCCAGTATGACACATGGTGAAAGTGGCAGCAAGAGGGGCGGCAGGAGGTGCCACATACTTTTAAACAACTATATCTTGCATGAACGCAGGATGAGCACTCACTCATTACCAAGGGTAAGGCACTGAGCCATTCATGAGAGATCCACTCCCATAATCCAAACACCTCCCACCAGGCCCCACCTCAAACACTGGGGATTACATTTCAACATGATATTTGCAGGGGAAAAACATCCAAACCATGTCAAGTAGGAGATGCGGGAGGCAGAGGAAGAAGGCCAGTGTGGTGGAATGAGCAAGGTAGAAAGTAGAAGCCTATGAGCTCAAAATGATTTTGGGGAGCTGGGCCTTGTAGAGGGTTTTAAGACCTCTGCCTTTGAGTCAAAGGAGAAGCCCCTGGGTTTTTGAGCAAAGGAGTGATATCATTTGACTTACATAGTGGAAAAGGATCGCTCTAACTACTGGGTTTGCAAAGATTAAATGGATCAAGAGCAGAAGGGAGATCAGTTAGGAGACTATTGCTATGAAACAGGAAAGGGAAGAGAAGATAGTGACATAGCCTAGGTAACCATGGTGGCAGTAATGAGAAGTGGTCTGTTTCTGGGTATATAGAATTAATATAATTTGCTGATACAGGGTGTGAAGGAAAGAGAAAAGTTGAGAATTTGTGTAAGGTTCTTAACCTAAGCAGCTGAAAGAATAGAATTGCCATTCATTGCAATGATAAAAACTATAGGAGGAGCAGTTTGGGGAGAGAAGATTGGGAGTTTTGTTTTGGACATGTTGCATTTGCGATGTCTGACGGGGATATCAGTGGTGCTGTTGAGTAAGCAGTGGCTGTTTCATCAGATTATTGTGAACGTCCACCCTAATAGCTTTGAAAAGTATGATCATGAAAAAATGCTCATCATCACTGGCCATCAGAGAAATGCAAATCAAAACCACAATGAGGTACCGTCTCACACCATTTAGAATGGCGATCATTAAAAAGTCAGGAAACAACAGGTGCTGGAGAGGATTTGGAGAAATAGGAACACTTTTACACTGTTGATGGGAGTGTAAACTAGTTCAACCATTGTGGAAGACAGTGTGGCAATTCCTCAAGGATCTAGAACTAGAAATACCGTTTGACCCAGAGATCCCATTACTGGGTATATACCCAAAGGATTATAAATCATGCTGCTATAAAGACACATGCACACGTATGTTTATTGCAGCACTATTCACAATAGCAAAGACTTGGAACCAATCCAAATGCCCATCAATGACAGATTGGATTAAGAAAATGTGGCACATATACACCATGGAATACTATGCAGCCATAAAAAAGGATGAGTTCATGTCCTTTGTAAGGACATGGATGCAGCTGGAAACCATCATTCTCAGCAAACTATCACAAGGACAAAAAACTAGACACCTCATGTTCTCACTCATAGGTGGGAATTTAACAATGAGAACACTTGGACACAGAAAGGGGAACATCACACACCGGGGCCTGTCGTGGGGTGGAAGGAATGGGGAGGGATAGCATTAGGAGATATACCTAATGTAAATCACGAGTTAATGGGTGCAGCACACCAACGTGGCATATGTATACATATGTAACAGATCTTCTCATTGTGCACATGTACCCTAGAACTTAAATTATAATAATAAAAAAAAATTTTTTAAGTATGGTCGTCTATGCAAATACAATTTTTAAACCATATTCCTATAAACACAGTAGAGCCCATGTGTTTATGTCAGCATTTTCCAAAGGGGCACATCCATCTGTTACAGGTTTCCAGGTACATCTGCCTATATATTTCATAAGCTTTTAAAAACTTGCCAATCACTCTAAAAAAATTATCATATTGCAGTTTTTTATTGCCACTCTTTAAAATCAGCATCTGTTGATTTTTTTTTTCTTTTAAAATCCTCCTTGTCCAACTATTTCTTTCCCTAGACTTAAATGGGAAAGAAAAAGTAAGGTGAGCCAGTGAAGCATTGTGTTACAGAAGACAAACCCTCCCAGGTAGAGGGTAGAGATTTTTCATAGAGATTTGGTACTGTGGATTGTGGCTTATGGGTGCTTATTCTGTGCCAGACTCTTGATAAGCACTGGGGATATGGAAGTCAATAAAATGGTACCTAATCTAAAGGGCTCACATTGTGGTGGAAAAGACAGATAGTAGTAGATGATTATAATATTTAAAATTATTACAGCTGTGGTAGAAACATGCACAGGGAGAACAGGAGATGGATAACTTGCCAAGCCTGTGAAAGGGTCTAGTTAAGGAAGTTTTCCAAAAAATACAATGCCTGAACTGAGAAAGGGTAAATGGAAATTAGCCAAGGGAAGTGGGTATTCCATGAAAGGAGGACGGCCCAATCAAAGGCCCAATGACAAGAAGTAATCTTGTGTATTTAGGAAACTGTAGTTCAACACAATAGAACCAAAAAGTTGGAGACAGGTGGTAGCACAAGGAGCAATTTGAGAGGTAGGCAGGAAGCTCACCATGAAAGACCTTCTGTGCCTTGGGAAGACCTCGACTTGTATCCTAGAGGTGACTGGGAGACATTGAAGGTAGAAAGAAAAGGAATAAAATGGTAAGATTTCTATTTGGGAAAGATCACTGTGGTGATTAGATTGGGGTGGAGGTAAAGGTGTCAGAAAGTGAGTGGGGCTGCTGCAGTGACCCTGAGGAGAGAGGATGAGATGGGTCTGGAGGGACTGCTATACAGAATTGAGAAAAGGGAAAGAACCAAGAAATATTTAAGATACAAAATTGTTAGGACCAAGTAACCAATGGGAGCTAGGGGCTGAAGGAGAGAATTTCAGTGGATATTGGTGCCCAAACTGATACAGAGAATTTGGGAGGAGGAACTCATTCAGGAAAAAGGAGATGAACTCAGGTAGAGACAAGGGTGAGTTGGGACATCCATGTGCAGCCTTTATTCAATCTGTACAAAAAACTTGCATTTGAGGCTTAAAAATGGTGAATAGATTTGCCCAGGTTTACCCAGAACCAGGATTACCAACTCAGGCCTTCTTGACTCTAGTCATCACCATCCCCTCACCTTGGCCTACAAGTACATGCAGCACCTTGAAGGTTTTGCAGAGCTAGAATAATAATATGATGATTCATTGAATACTCATTCAGCCCCTAAAAATCTTAAGTTGCTCTGGTAACCCAAAAGTGAATTGGAGACAGTCTCTATCCGCCAGAGTTCATACTATATTGAGAGATAAGAGATATAGATAAATTATTATGATACAATAGAAAAGAGAAGTAGAGAAAAGGAGTCACAGTGTTGTATCAATGTAGAAAGGAGAAATTATCTTATGCAAAGACACTTGTGAAGTGCTTAATGCTAAGTACTAAGCCTTATGGATATCCAAGCATACAACACTTGTAATACCTATGCTCAGTGGTTATTCACCTCAAACTTGTGGGAACAGTGGTAAGTCTCGAACAACATGTGGAATTTAGATACAAATGCAGGATGCAGATGGGGTTAGAAAAGGCATTCTGATGAATGGAGCCCAGGAAGAATAGCATGGAGATGTGAATACTTCCCAGTGACTTTGGCAGGTGAAAATGCAGGAATGCAGAGCTGTCGGATTTAGCTGGCATGGAAGGAGCATTGAAGGAGAAGAGTGAAAAATGAGCTCCAACAGTAGTTTGGAGCCAGTTTGTGGAATATCTGGAATGCTAAGGAGTGGGTTAGCATAGGCAATGTGTTCTTCACAGTTTGAATTCTGAATTTCTTGTCACACACAAAAGAAATAAAGGAGGACAGGTAGTGGGGAATAGTTTCAGTCTGTGAGTTATATTCACTCTTTCAGAAAGTTTAAAACATTAGTTTTTTCTTTTGCTTTTGGTTAGAATTATGTATCACCTTTTCCTTAGGGAAACTCTGGTTAGATCCTGTTGGGAGAAGCTTGGCTTGACCGTTACTGGCTTCATAGGCATTTGTGAGATGGGATTGGGACACCTGGCTGTGTTATCCTACCAACAGGCTGGCAGTCACTGCAGAGCATTTCACAAGCAATAACTTCATTGCTTTTTCACATTGTAGGTTAATTATTTTACATGATTGTGCAACTCTGATAGCCATTGGTTATTCATGAAAACTTGACTTGATATTTAAGTGGAAAGTACGCCAACACTTACTAAATGCTGTTTGTTTGGTACATAGCTTTCAGAACATAGTGTCCATAGGCAGTGTGGATGTTGTCCAGGAAAGTAAGTGAAAGAGGTCCTAAGTGGAAAAAAAATTAGGTAACACTAATATATGCCCTGCCATGGGGACATTTCATAAGAAACCTTTTAACTTAAATTGATTGCTTTTAGTTTAAGAGTAATAATGGAAGATACTGATCCTTTATTGTAATTCTTGTCGGACCTAGATGAGGCATAAGTTATAAATAACAATGTCCAATATGTCTGATTTTTTAGTTGTTATATAGTTTTGGTATCTTAGGGGAGAAAATAGAGAGAAAACAGTCTTCTTCCTTTTGATTTTGATCTATGGACAATTTCTTAGAGTCACTAACCTGATGGAATTACTTTTCAAGCTATGGAAACTTTCAAAGGTCATAAATATGTAACACTAGGGGATTAACTGATATATTATGGAACATCTGTAATGGGAATACAATATAGCCACTAAAGATGATTTTGTAAAACATTTATTGAGGAAACAAATTTAAACTGCAAAACCTTGGACATTTTATGATTACATTTTTTATAAATGTGTATGTATGTGTAAATGTAAATATACACATATGTGCTTTGGAAAAATAGATAATTGTTAACAGTAGTTATTTCTAGGTGGTGAAATATAAGGGCTTTATTCTAAAAATGTATATATATATTTGTGTATAATGAGCATGTGTTTGTATAATTTTTACTGCTTGATACAAAAAATTAATGAAGAAGACATTAATATGGTAAATTTATCTTTTACACCAGCTATCTTAACTTTGGCTCATCAGGCAAGATGAGTTATTACAAAAGGCAGCCGAGACCCTCCCAAGTGGTTCCTTCAACCACTGTGTGTGACAGGGGTCTGAGGAGTGCCTTTTGGCCATCTGGAATCTCACATTGAATTCTTTTTTATAAAACATCTATTAACATCATCAAGGACTGGGGTTCAAAGAAATCCAATTGGTGAAACCCAATCTAGACATTTTCAAAATTGCAAATCACGGCTATCGAAAGCTTTCTAGAAAACGCGTTGCAACAAGACTGATTAAATACATTGCAGTGGGGAAGGAAGGGCTGGCAAAGGTGAAGGAGGTGAAGAATTTTTAATAAAAATTATAATTGAGGAATCTGAAAAATAGAAACCCTTTTCTTATTTGTACTTATCTTAATCTTATAAACCAGAGCAACAACACATCAATAAAAGAGATTTGGTTGAATCTGCTAGATTGAACTGTTAAAAACTTTTATTTAGGAAGCTTTGTAATAATAAGAGTTAACTTCCATCTCCCTTTGTAATAGAAGCACAGTTTTAGATTTAGATTTACTGCCAGTCTTCTTTATTCATGACCTTATTCTCTTGCTTTCTGCCACATCTAGAGAGTATAGTTATGGGTTCCTTTGAATCAAGAGGCTAAAGAAGTACCTGTAGTTCTCAGGAGTTGAGTTATACTTTGGAACAATGCAGAAATGAGTTGCATATGCTTTACCCTTACTCTGATGGCATTCACTTAGGGCATTAGCACTATGTTTGATATCATCAAATAAATAACATTCTATATTCATACGGATATTATTTTATTAATGTTGATTGTTCTTGATCATGGGAAATGCAGTCTTTCTCTTTAGGGAAGGATTTTTGGCCAGCTGATCTTGTGAGAATGGAGAGGTTTAAGAACAATGATGTCTGTGTTTCCTCTTTTAAATCAAAGTAGCCTTGATATCATTTAGCAATTGGATTATATGAAAAATCCCAACACGGCATAGCTCTTCTGTTGAAATTGGATTGATTTCTTTAGAGACCATCTGATCTCAACAGCAGTCTGTAAAAAATCCTCTGGACCTCAAAAGAAACTAAAATTAATGGATTTTTAAAAACCTAAGCTCTCAGTTTTTTGAGCATGAAAAGACCCCTCCTCCCAGTAATTTGCATCTAAAAACAAAAGTGAAAGTGTGCGTGTCTGTACATATAAAAAACCTAATATTTCACTCTTACCTTGTGCTGAATTTTTTGATTTCTCTATTTACTGAAGAGAATAGCCATATTTTCAAACATACTAAAAAATGTTTTGAAATAGCTCATCAGCTCCAAACTCCAAAGTTCTCTGAATTGCATATACTTTTTAAAAAGTGAAGTACATACTTTTGTATTGCTTTGTTTTGTTTTTTGAGACAAGGTCTCACTCTGTCACCCAGACTTGAGTGTGGTGGTGCAGTCACGGTTCACTGTAGCCTCAATCTACCAGGCTCAAGCAATCCTCCCACCTCAGCCTCCTGGGTAGCTGGAATTATAGGCATGTGGCACTACAACTGGCTAATTTTTGTATTTTTCATAGAGGCGGGGTCTCATCATGTTGCCCAGACTGGTCTCGAACTCCTGAATTCAAGCAATCTGCCTGCCTTGGCCTCCCAAAGTGTTAGGATTATAGGCGTGAGCCACTGCGCCCGGCCTGCATACACTTTAGAAAAGGAACTATAATGTGCTGGTGCAGAGACTCATTAGGTATCCTTCCACCCTACATTAGGACTCTAAATTGGAATGCATATGTCCTTCTCTTAAAGCAACTTCAAGTCAAAATATGAAAATTTGAGACTTTACTATAAAGTGATTATATTATATTAATAATTCAAGTTACCAAAAGATTTATTATAGTTTTTAAAATTAGTGACCTTCCCTAAAAATTTTAAAGCAATTTAATTTAATTTGGAAACTTTTTGTACTTTTTAGAAATACATATATTGTGTGACACAACATTTCCCAAACCTCCATTTTTTGCATATCACGTTTTTTATGTGTGTGTGTGTGTGTTTTGTTTTTTGTTTTTTTGAGATGGAGTCTCGCTCTGGCACCCAGGCTGGAGTGCAGTAGCACAATCTAGGCTCACTGCAACCTCCGTCTACTGGGTTCGAGCGATTCTCCTGCCTCAGCCTCCCAAGTAGCTGGGGTTACAGGTGCCCACCGCCATGCCCGGCTAAATTTTTTTTTTTGTATGTTTAGTAGAGAGGGTATTTCACCACGTGGGCCAGGCTGGTCTCAAACTCCTAAACTCAAGCGATCCACCCGCCTTGGCCTTCCCAAAGTGCTGGGATTACAGGCGTGAGCCACTGTGCCCTGCTGCATACATTTTTTGCCATATCTTACATCAGTCATTTATTATTTGCATTATGGTGTTCTTTAAAAGGCTGTTAAACAAAGTCACTTTTGTTATTGTTTTGTAACTTAGACTCATCCTAAGAAATAATATCCATGAAAGTATGGGTTTGATTATGTTCATTATTAATTCTTCTGATATAAAATAAAATAAAGATGTAACCATTAAAATAATTATTTTCATGGATATATACTCTCAGGAACCAATGATATACATATTCTAGTTTGGGAAATGCTGGCATTGAGAAGCTACTTCTGTATCTCCTTGCCTTTCTTCAACAGTAACATGAGTTTTCTTGTTTGCCGGTGGCATATGTGGGTAAGCCTTGTCCTAAACCTTCCACAGTTAACTAAGAGTTGCAATTCAGTCTGCCGTCTTTGGGCTAGAGGCCCACAGTGAGGTCTTGGTATGAAAGACCATATTTCCCAGCATTCCTAGAGTGGGCTCTGCACACCACCTGCAGTTCTCCACACCTGCAGCTTCTCACTGCTCAGGACAAGGAGTCCCACTTACTTGGACAAGTGTCTCACTTTCTTATGGTGATTTTGGGTCTATACGGAAAACTAGAGTTGTCGGCTTTTCTAGATCTCTGGAACTGCCTTGAATTTCTTTTAAAATGGATCCAAATGACCTTGGCAATATGTATCAAAAGCCTTGAAAATGCACGTGTTTTTTGACCTGGCAATTCCACTTCTTTTTTTTTTTTTTTTTTTTGAGACGGAGTCTGGCTCTGTCGCCCAGGCTGGAGTACAGTGGCCGGATCTCATCCCACTGCAAGCTCCGCCTCCTGGGTTTACGCCATTCTCCTGCCTCAGCCTCCCGGGCAATTCCATTTCTAAGACTCTGTTCTGGGAAAGAATCAGACATTTGGACAAATATTAATTTATAAGGATGTTGATTGCAGTATTGTTTATACCAGTGAACATAAGGAATGTGAGAAACAATCTGAACTACAGATTGATTAAAGTGCTGTTCATACATGTGATGGCATATTATGAAGATATTTCAAAAATCAACTTACAGCATTTACAAAAATATTCATGACATAGCAAGCAATATATAAAGGTCAGGGAGGGATATGGGAACTCTCCATACTTTCTACTTATTTTTCTGTAAACTTAAAATTGCTCTAAAAAGTAAACTCTATTTTTTAAAAAAACTCTGTGAACTATAAATAAACAAATGTTACAAAGCAGTATGTTTTGTATGATTCCTTTTTATAAAGTCAAAAGTCTATGTTTTGTGTATATATATTTTGAGACGGAGTCTTGCGGTCGCCCAGGCTGGAGAACAGTGGCACAATCTCAGCTCATTGCAACCTCCGCCTCTCAGGTTCAAGCAATTCTCCTGCCTCAGCCTCCCTAGTAGCTGGGATTACAGGTGTGCACCACCGTGCCAGGCTAATTTTTATATTTTTAGTAGAGACAAGGTTTCACCACCTTGGTCAGGCTGATCTCAAACTCCTGACCTCAGGTGATACGCGTGCCTCAGCCTCCCAAAGTGCTGGGATTACAGGCATGAGCCACTGCTACTGGCCTATATTACCAAAATATTAACAGTGGTTTTCCAGTATTACAAGTGATAATGATTTTCTTTTTTATATATTTCTACATTCTTCAAATTTCCAAATGATAAGCATAGCAATTTTAAAATCAGAAGAAAACTAGACAAGCAATAAATATTATTTTTTAAAAAGTAGAGTGGTCGTAGGTTCGGAGAGACTGTGTCCGGGGTGGCTAAAAACTAGTCTAGACTTTAGGGACCAAATGGAGAAAACTCAGGACTGCGTGAGCTCTGCCACTGAACTTAGTGAAATTTATCAAGGGAAAAAAGGTCTTCAGAACAACAAGTTATAATTCCTAGAGGAATCCTTCAGAATGTCACACTACTCTAAAGACCAGGACTCTATTTCAGCTCACCTCATACCATCTGTAGTATCTTAATCTACACCATCCTTTCTTGCAGTAACCTCTCAGAAGATCTCTTCAAGGAAATTTTCTTGGGCAGCAAGGACAGTCTAGAGAGCTAGGAGCCCATGAGCAGGATATAGATTTTTAAAGTTTTGCCCTGGGCTTAAGGGAGAAACTCTAGTTTCCCTCAAGGATGCTCCCACTGGTTCTTCTGAGAAGCAATGAAGGCCAGGGTTTCTGGCAGAAGCCCTGTTCAGAAATGAAGTTTGTGTCTTTGATGCAGATGTTTCTGTACTGATTTGGAAATATGTACAGGGTACATTGTTAAGGAAGAAAAATTGGGCTTAGAACAACATAGAGTATGCTAATTTTGGCTAAGAAAGAAAGTAGAAAAACAAAATAACAACAAATATACATATACACTTACATTTCCCTAAAGAAATATTGAGATAATATACAAAAACTAATAAAAGGATTTATCAAAGGGGAGATGGGAAATAGAGTGGGCAGAGATGCAGCTATGAGCTATGAGCAAATTTTCTCAGTGAGTATCTTTATATCATTTTGATTTTTGAACAACATTGTCTATTCAAAATAAACAAAATTCTGCCAAAGATCAGGGGGAAAATAAGAATTATCTCTCTGATGGGGATGGCCATGTGCATATCTCTCAGATATCCCACATGGGGAGCAGGAGGCTAGGACTTCCAGGTGGCACAGCATTTTCAACACAAGTCATTTTCATCACAACGTGGGGGAACTATCAGAGGGTTCTTTTGATGGATGGGATGTGGAGGTGGTCACTTAGGGTCTGGAGGTCAACCTCACAGTATGCTGGGAATCTATTTGGCATCTTACCAGATTCTGACCGTTGTTGCCAGCCAGGTATTTGGACCCATAGCTACTTCTCCACAAGAGAGGCCAAAAAGGCATGTAGTGCCTGGGATACAAGCTACTGACCTGTAACTCTGGGATGCACAGAACCGGGGATGTGTCTAAAACAGAGCACCTATAGCTGGGCCCAGATTATAGGCCACTTCCAGTTTAAGAGGCCATGACCTGCAGCTTCCCCTGCTAATTCAAAACCGCCTAGGGAATCTACTACTGCCACTGCACCTTACTTGTTCATGAGCACAAAAAGATTGGAAAATGTGACTCATATACCCATAGGTATATGTGTTATGTTTATATCGATAGTCAATTCTTGGTTACCTACAAGTGGAATTGTCTGGCTGGCAAGAATATGGTCAGTCAGAAGAAGGTTGGGGCTGGATATGACAAATTGGAATTTGTGTATAGGAAGGATAAAAAAGTGAGTGTACTGAGGAGGAAGGAGAGAGGGATTAACTGCATGCCAAAAACAATAGAAAGAGTTCTGCTTCCGTTTTCATTAACCTGGATATGGAGAGGTCAGATCAGACACCAGAGAAGTTTAGGTGTTGGAGGGATGTTAGAAATCAACTAGTGGATGTGCTTCATTTTATAAATGAGGAAACCGAATATAGAACATCCATGCAGTTGGTGAAGGAAGGTGTATACGTATGCACAGAGATAGAACACGTATGTATTGTCTACTCAAAGATACATCTTAGAGTGCTTTCCCACTTCTCAGGCAACTTAATGTATCCTCAGTTTCCTTTACAATTTTATTATTAGCTCATTCTCATTGCCAAAATGAGTCATGAATACCAGGTTTCAATGTCCATTTATTATTTTGAAGCAACTGCCAAACCCTGTGGAAATGGTTCCACTTACCTCCAGAATTTGCCAAAAGAAAAAAAAAGTCCAATGATGACTGAAACCAGTAATGACTATTTTCTATTTTCTTTTCCCTAAGTAATTGACCATTAATTATAATATCAATAGGCAGTGGGTAAGGAAAGCAGACCCATGTAAGGGCTACATTTCATTTGTAACTGTTTTGTATATATCATAAATCTCTAATATTGGGCTATTGTCACCCTTGATGAATTATTGTAAGCATGTCAGCACATGGTGGAAGTCAAGTACATTCAAATACTACTCAGTCAGAATTGAATTTGGCATGATAGTCTCATAAAAGGGGGCTCAATTGAGAGTTTCCACTTGCCTGCTCTAAACTTGTCACTTGTAGGTGCTAAAGAGCTTGTTGTGTTGGTTTAATTAGTCAACAAATCGGTCCTTACTTGATTGCGTGGTCGTATCACATATGTTAACACTTCAGTGTTTGATGGAGATATTAACAAGTGACAAGAGTCTCTTGGTCTGTGGACTTTAAAGAAGAGAAGCTCTTCTATATTATTTCATTTGGCCCTGCCAATATTTATTAGATCATGCAGCCCGCAGGCTGCCAGTTAAAGAAAGACAACACAAACATTTTTCAGGGTTATGCTCATCTGTATCCCAAAGAAGGGTCACAGAACAATCGATGGGAGAAGAGCATAAGAAAGATAAGTGTTTTCTTCCACCGCTTACAAATTCATTATTTGATACAGTTTGCTGCAGACCTCCTTTGAGCTTTTTTCACTTAAAGATAATTTATGACAAGAACAGAGAGGTTCTTGAAAATGCTATAGCAACTGAAGCTGAATGATACCACTCTGGTGCAAGACGCAGCACCAGAGGCTGGTAAATAGGAAGTTTGCATTTGCATGAGGAACTGTGTTAGTTAAGCATTCACTCATGGTGGATAAAACAATCATATTAATAGTCAACAAGAGATTAAAGGGAAACAAATTAATAATCAAAATGATTATTTCCAGAAGTGGGGGTAGGAAATAAAAAGTCAGCACCCTGAAAGTTTGCAAAAGACCCGTCTATTCATTTTTTTCTATAGCAGAACAAACAAAAAGGCAGTGCTTACTTTAAAGGACAGGCTTCATTTGTTCCGTCACTGTTCTGTTATGACTTTTATCTGTGCATTAGCAAGAATGAGGTCTCCACATCATGTGCAGTCATGATGTGTAGTCATGATGTGTAGTCTATGGACCAGAGCCACCAGATAGTTCCTTTGGGCAGGACATTGCTTTGCAAAAAACACTTAAATGACTGCCAACAATTCGAATACTGCTAGCACTGACTTAAATAGTGAAGATAATAGGACATAAAATCATGAGTCAAGAGTTTTCTGTCAAGACTCCCTAGTGGGAACTTTAAAAATCCAATTTATTTATCTCTCTTAGGAAACTGCTTGACAACCAAAAGATCCTTGTCTCCTTACCTCACAAAGTAAAGAATTTGCCATTCCTCTCCTTGGAAGAGCTCATGTTGGTTTATTCAGGTTTTTTATATGTTTGTTTTTTGCTTTTTGGTTTTTTTTGAGACAGAGTCTCACTCTGTCGCCCAGGCTGGAGTGCAGTGGCTCCATCTCTACTCATTGCAAGCTCCGCCTCACGGGTTCATGCTATTCTCCCACCTCAGCCTCCCGAGTAGCTGGGACCACAGGCACCCGCCACCACGCCCGGCTAATTTTTTTGTATTTTTAGTAGAGACAGGATTTCACCGTGTTGACCAGGATGGTCTCAATCTCCAGACCTCATGATCCGCCTGCCTCAGCCTCCCAAAGTGCTGGGATTACAGGTGTGAGCCACTGCACCCGGCCAATTTACTCAGTTTTTAATTATCTGGTGGTCACCGCGTTGTCAGAGGATCGAAGCCCAACCCTTGTCCCTTCCTTAATTACCATGTGGAAACTCCCCTGGGCCTAGCCTAAATGTTCAGCTACTGACAAGTGGGAGGAAGTGGACAAGAATAATTAAAACAACGGTGTCTTTACACAAATATTCTCTACACATACAAATGTGAAAAGCACAAATAGCAATAAGTTTATGAATATTTTATCTAGGTTTTAAAAAAAAGACTCTTCTGATAGTTATAGCATCTTCCCAGGGCCACTCCAGTTTTAGCCAAGCCCTGGGATTGGAGCAGCTGCAGCCTCCCTGATAATGCTGTTTTCCACTCTTGAGTTAGCAAAGAGAGAGTTAAAGGAGGGATGCACTCTTTGTCACTTACCTTCACCTCAGTTTTTGCTTAACCTAAACTGCAAACTAAGGCACTTTAGAAAGTGATTAAACTTCATAACTTCCTTATCCCACCCTCCATCATTGCAAATATTTTTCATTAGAATAATAAATCAACCCCCCAAACCAGCCAATCAGGTTTTACTGGGAAGCAGGCCTTCAGTGAATGCTCGTTGATTAATTGATTGATTGACAAGGGTAAAGTATGGGTGTTAGCCTAACCAATAGAAACAAAAAATAATTTGACTGAGTGACAGTGTTAATTGTGAAAGGTTAAAGAGGGCAAGATGGGGTGCAGTATGAGGTAACACAGATTCTTATGTTAAGAATGTGAAAGCTTTGGCAGAATATTTTACTTTGAGGAGAAGAAGGAAAATGGGTTGGTTGGCCTGCAAAAGATATGGGTACCCTCAGTGCAAGAATTTTTCTTCACTGAGCTCTAAAGAAAAAAAGAAGAAAGGCAAAGGATACAGAGAATAAAAAGCCATTTGATGTGAGGTGAAGAGGGAGGATTAGGGGGAGGGGAGGGCAGTAAAAGCTGTTTAAGGGAAGCAAAGGAAGGAAGAAGGGAAACAGGCTCCTGTGTGACTTAATTTAAAGCTCAAACTCCTAGTGTTTCCCATTTTTTTTCTATTCTCACTATGCTGTAAAGAACATCCTTATGTATATAGCTTTGTGTACTTTGGAAAATTACTGGAGGGAATGGAAATATAAGAGCCTTCCTTACTACTTTCTGTAATTCTTTAATGTTTGAATTTCATATAATCAAAATGTATTGTTTTTACAGTCAGAAAAAAAACAGTTCAGAAAAATTAACTTTAAAAAAAGCTTCAGAGCTGTGACTATTCTCAAAGAGAAGAAGGTAGGAATATCAAATAGGTTTAGCAAGTAAAAGAAGTCATGGCTATTAAAATTTTTAGTTTACTCAGAAATATTTACGTTGGCTTCCAGAAAAGATTTTCTTTCTTTAAGCATATCTACTTTCAGAAAGCTTTGTAATTTCCTTCAGTTCTTTGCTTACTGCCTCAAACAAGAATGAAACCTTTCTCAAACTGGTAGAAAAACCTTATTTCAATTATTTTTTCTAGTCTTATACTTCCAGAATCTGGGAAACTGTTCTTAAAAGTGCAATGGGCTGACAGAAAGCAGATCCGTGGTTGCCGCCAGGGCTGGGGGGAGGGGATCAACTGCAGAGGGGCACACGGGAATTTACTGAGGTGACAGAAAGATTCCACATCACAATTAAGGTGGTGGCTACATGATTGTATACCTTTACTACATGTACAATTAAAATGAGTGGATTTTGTTGTACATTGCTCAATAAAACTACTTTTAAATAGCTTTAGTAATACGTGAACTAGTGTTTTTTTAGTGATCATTTGCAAGAATATTCCAAATTCAATAAGAACCAGGATTCTCTTTTCAAAAGTCCAAAAACTAGTACCAAGTGTTGTGTTAGATTTGAAGAGCTGGAAGGACCTTACATACTTAAATTCCATTTTAATCTAGTTGAAGCTCGCATAGAAAGAAGAAAAAAAATACATTTTTAAAGGACAGATTTTTATTCAAAAATTCTTTAGTTCTTTTCTCTTTTAACTTCCCTGGGGAGAGCAGGAAACTCTCATTCTGGTACTGATATTTTGATTAAAACAAATATCCACCCATTCATTAAAAGTTTCTCTCATATAAAGGAATTCATTTTTTTTTTCTTGATTAGTGCTAGACTCACAGACAGACAGAAATAAGCTGCCATTCTTCCATTTGATAGCCAGACGCTGCCAGTTGTAGCCAGGGCAGTCATGCTGTTAAATTAGGTCTAATGAAGGAGTAATTGCTTTAGATATAGTGAACCATTTCAAAGAAAACAAGGATTCTAATTGATTTGCAATTTGTTTGGCACATTGCATTGTCTGCGGCTATTGATTAGTCTTCTGGATTTCACACTGCATGTGTTTCCCTTTATTAAGGGAATAACAGGTTACTGATTACTTTCTTTCTGGGTTTAATGTAGCAGTTAATGTCTACTTTGTTCTTGTGTCATGTCACAGGCGAGGAAGAAATAATAGGCAAGTGGGTGGCCCTTTGCTAAGCAACTTCCCTGCTGCTCTGAGCTGTGTGCTCCGAGACAGGCTGAAAAGCAGATCAAGAGAAAGGGTTAGAATAGCAGGACTCACAAGTTAAGGCCTGAGTCAGGCTAGACCCAGCTCGAAACTTGGCTTTCCCCTCCCAGTCAAAGCATAGCATGGGACAAAGCAGCTGGTGGTAGATTTGTTCTTGTATCATTCGATTATTTGTAGACAGGATATGAATCTATGCCCATTGTTTTGTTTAATAGGTATGCATACTAATTGGGTGCGGAAAAAGAATATTTGAGGGTGAGGCCTTTTGGTTCATTTAACCCTTTAGAAAGTGACATTTTGTTGGCACCTGGGAAGCACTTGTTGCTGAGGTGTCGATATGATCATCAAAATGGCTCTTATGTTTATACCAACTGCAGGGGAGGGAGAAAAAGTTCTCAGGGTTGCAGTCATTTCATTGCCCTCAAAGCACAGCAGGAATTATTAGCTTACCCTGGCGTGCCCCTTTGTTTTCCTAGGGCTTTGCTCCTCCAGCAGATACTCATTTAAGACGAATCCACTGCTTTCTGAAATGTGTTTTGCAATGGTGCACAGAACAGGCACTCACTTAGCGGATCTAATCCTTTCACGGCTCAGCTTGTTAATGTAGCAAACTGCTGAAAATGGGAAATGGATTCTTTAATGAGAACAGTCCCTTCATGGCTTTATTCTCCCAGTCCAACCCCCAGGCATTCATTCAAGTCCCCTCACCCCCGACCTCCCATGCCAGGATCAGGCACCCCCACTTCCCACCCAGCAAGCAGCCCATTTTCCAGCATGAAGTCCCCCATCTCTAGGCCCCTTGCTTCCCCACGACCTTCCCAGAGCCCTTGGAAGCTCACAAATAACAAAGGGGTGTGGGCAGTAAAAGATTCCCTCTCTCTGCTTCAGTTACCTCCTTCCTAAGCCTGAGCCCATCTTTTCCTGTGCTTCAAATCTGACTTGGTTATAGAGAGGAGCCTTTTCCTGATAAATTGCAAAGTAGCTAACACCCAGGGATTACATTTAAATTGATCAAATAAACACACTTTTGATATAAACATACTACCCAAGGTATTATAGATTTAATATCTTTCTTTAATATAGCTTTTGTACTATACAGGTTGAATATCCTTGGGACTAGACATGTTTTGGATATTTTTGGATTTCAGACTATTTGCATATACATAACAAGGTCTCCTGGGATGAGACTTAGGTCTCAACATAAAATTTATTTACATTTCATATACACCTTTTATACATAGCCTGAAGGTAATTTTAGACAATACAATATTAATTTTGTGCATAAAACAAAGTTTGTGTTAAGTGCTATTAAGCCTTTTTTAAGTGTTAAGACTTTTCCACTTGTGGCATGAGTGTTCAAAAAGTTTTAAATTTTGGAGCATTTTAGGTTTTGGATTTTCAGATTAAGGATGCTCAACCTGAATTGGATTTTATAATGATACTGATTGCCAAGGGTTTCAAAATGGAGCCAATCAGTGAAAGTTAACTTGGACTCTGGTCTTAATTACTTTTCTTTTACGAGTTTTACTCCTGTGGGTCTTCCCGAAGCCTTGGTACTTCTCTAGAAATCCACTCCAAAAAAAAAAAATCAGGCCTGGGACAGTGGTTCACACCTGTAATTCCAGCACTTTGGGAGGCTGAGGTGAGAGGATCACCTGAGGTCAGGAGTTCAAGACCAGCCTGGCCAACATGGCAAAACCCCATCTCTACTAAAAATACAAAAATTAGCTGGGCATAGTGGTGCACACCTGTAATCCCAGCTTACCCGGGAGACTGAGGCAGGAGAATCACTTGAACAAGGGAGGTGAAGGTTGCATTGAGCCGAGATCGCCCCACTGCACTCTAGCCTAGGTGACAGAGGGCGACTGTCTCAAAAAAAAAAAAAAATACTCAAAGCAAGTAAAATTTAGGTTAAGAAGATATTCAAGATTCCTTGGAAGTCATGACAGGGCAGCCTGCAGTTTGAAGTGTGCATTGAAAAGAGAAAATGAGGATAGTTATGCCCATTTTGCCTTAGAGATAGGAAAGTAAATTATGTATACGTGAGCTCAGGTCTTTCTCTCGTGCAAGTTCTTAACTTTGTGTGTGTGTGCCGTGGAATCCTTTGGCAATCTGGTGAAGCCTGTGGACCCCTTCTCAGAATAATATTTTTAAATGCATAAAATAAAATACCCAGAATTACAAAGAAAACCAACTGTATTGAAATAAACTTATTAAAATATTTTTAAAACAAATTTATATTCAGCAAGTTCTTTATTGTTATTTGTTATTAATGAATTTATTGCTTTAAATAACAAGATCTATGGATGTAGCAGCTCCCATAATTTTGAAGTTAGAATGAGTGAGTAATTAAATGTTAATATCTGTAATGACTTTACGTGTTATTTTTAAAATCTGTGATTTCTCTTGGTGACATAGTCACAGGTACTGATAACGATTGTTTTCGTTGCCCATATCCATAATTGAAAAAGTTATGAAAATAAATAGAATTTTTTCCATCTAAATTTATGGGCCCCCTAAGTTCTGTCTACAAACCCACAGGATTCTGCCTCCTGCAGTACTAGCCTCTTCCAGTGCTCCATTAGGTGACTGTCATCAGAGCTGTAGGGAGAAGAAACCCAAGAGAAATGGGCATTGGAGGTGCCCAATTGATGATGCCCTAGACCTTACCCCATCCCACATTATGATTGTCCTGACTTTCACGGAGCAGAGATTTTTACCAAATCTTCCCAGGCTTTTGCTCCTCTCCTTGTCCCCCCATCTATAAAACTCATGTCTATGTAAGTCAAGCACATGCACCATGATACATGAAGAGAGGAGAGACTGGCAAAAGCAAAACAGAACAAGCAATAAATTGTGCTTCTTTGCGTTATAGGCACCTGATTACAAGACTCCTGCAAGTTTACAAGAACACCTACAATTCAATGAATAAAATCTTTGCAGAGATTAATAAAATGTGAAAGTGATATAGAGATTATCAAGGAGAACTTAGTTCACATTTAGTTAACGAGAGTTGCCAGATTTAGTAGATAAAAATACAAATATTGCATGGAACATACTTATACTAAAAAAAATTTCTTGTTTATCTGAAATTCAGATTTAACTGGCTGTTCTGTATTTTATCTGGAAATCCTAAATTAACATATTATATGTGGCAAGTAAATCCCAAGCAGAGATTATAATTAAGTGACATGAGAGAATTTTTATCAGTCAAATAATTTGAACTAAATTCAGAAGTAGCAAGTAAAAACTGTGCAAGTAAAAAGAAAGATGATTTGGTTAAAAATTAAAGAGGACTTTGAGAATTGAAGGAATAAACAGAGGAGAGGGAGTTAAAGGGTGAGAAGGAAGAATAAGGTTCGTCAAAAAGCAGGACGGAGGATAGCTAGAAACAAGCATAGAAAAGTGTCCTGACCAAAAACCCAGGGAAAGCCAGCTTCTGGCAGCACCTTATTCACTAACTTCCTGTCTCATGACCACCACTCTGCCCGGATTCTTTTGAAATGAAAACCGATGTTGCCTGGGTTTCTGTTTAATCCTCTCAGAGATAAAGGAACCAAGGCTCAGAGACATTAAGCAATTTGCCAGAAGTTGCCCAGCCGGGAAGTTGCAGAGCTGTGATTCAAATCCAGGGCTGACACACAGTATCTTGCTGCCTCTGTAGCAATTAATGCCTGAGGATTTATTAACCCTACTCCTTCTATTGCCACCTCTCCTGTTTAATATAGAGGATGGAAACTGACAGGGCCCAATAGGCTTGTACCACATGTCAAAAACTCTGAAAGCCCTGTTCTCTGGGGGCCTTTCCATTGTCCAAGGGAGGGCAATTCAATTAATCAGCTGGAAAGCTCACTTCCTGGGAAGGAAGAGACAAGCTCAGTCTAGTTCCTTATTAGCAACAACCACAACAAAGCAAAGCTACATCGTGCCAACATATCCCAGCTTTTCATTTACCTCTGGGTCTTGTGAACTTTAAAACTTAAGAGTTTAAAAATGAGGAGGGCAGTCTTAGATCTCAGTAGCTGGTGGTAGATCTGTGGGCATCTCTTCCTTGCCAGTGCTGCATCATAGAGATATCTGGAACAACAGGTTCTAGAGGCCCCAAAATAAAGATCCTCTTATAGCAAGGGAAAGTGTTATTTTATTATTTCTTTTTATGCCCAGAGCGCAGGAGTAAAGGCACACTTCAGGTCTTCTCTTTGGAAGTCCAGACTTCCTGTAAAACACCTAAGATGATGTGGGGTCATCTTAGGTGTTTTACAGGTGTTCGCATCTTGGATGTGATGTGGGGTCAGCCCAGCCAGAGCCCTGCCATCTCCCACAGGGAGCATGCCTGTGTTTAAAGCTGCTCCAAGGAGAAGCTCCCCTGAGTGAAGTTCCAACCATCTGACCTTATCTAAACCCTGGATCCCATCATCCCATTTGATATTCAGATATTTCCCCCCTTTGTAGAGACATTTTTTCTTGCTTTATTACAAGTGGTATCAATAGGTTATTTATATTTTGAACCCTATTGAAAAGAGGATTATACCAGGGCATTTAATTTCAGTTAAGAAAATATAGAAATTACTCCCACGTATGAAAAGCAGTGCTTTAAAATGAAAGAAAACAGTTCACTTCTCGCTGTCACAGCAGTTGCACTGGTAAGTACTTCTAAATTGCTCCACTTTGCTATTGTCTGAGGTCCTTGATAAGCATTCTGCATTTTAAAGCTTTATCTATTTCTCATCATTAAAAAGCTCATTAGTTAGTCAGCATACTGGCACTTTCTTTACAGTTCATAAATTCAGATGAGAACCTTGTGTCCTCTAAATGGTGCCACTCATTAAATCATCCAAAACACTAGTATGGAGATATTTAATGGTAAGATTTAAAATTAGATTTCTAGATTTAGAAGTCTCAATAAAATACCCCAACTACCTACAAGTTTTTAAAATGAGATATAAAATCAACAGGATTTTTGTATGTGACAGAATTCTGAGCTTCTCGATGTGCTATTGCAAAAATGAAATGAGATCACCTGTGATCAACACTGCATGTGTTGTACTTGAATGAGGACATAGGGAGTTAGTGCATCCAGGACTAAATTTCTAAGGCCAATTAGAAATTTCTAATGCCAATTTCTAATTTTCTTTTCCTGATATAATGTAATAATACTTCCTGTTTCCACAGTGGTCAAATTTTGTAGTGATGTCCCTTCCAATATGACTTTATTATGAAGTGAATATGTCCTCATTTGAACCCAGGTTATTTTTTTAAATTTTATTTATTTACTTATTTTTATTTAATTTATTGAGACAGAGTCTCACTCTGTCACCCAGACTGGAGTGCAGTGGTACAAGCTCGGCTCACTGCAGCCTCCACCTCCCGGGTTCAAGCAATTCTCCTGCCTCCGCATCCCAAGTAGCTGGGACTACAGGTGCACACCACCATGCACGGCTAATTTTTATATTTTTAGTAGAGACGGGGTTTCGCCATGTTGGCCAGGCTGGTCTCAAACTCCTGACTTCAGGTGAACCACCCACCTCGGCCTCCCAAAGTGCTGGAATTACAAGCGTGAGCCACCACATCTGGCCTATTTATTTTTATTGAAGTAAAATACACATATAAAATTTACCATCTTTAACATTTTTAAGTGTACAGTTCAGTGGTAATAAATACATTTATATTCTTTTCCTCATTAATCTCCAGAATTCTTGAACACTATTTGGACAGTCTATGTACTGGAAGCCCATCAGTCACAGAGCAACAAACCATGGGGCAGGTAGGAACCCAGTGACCTCATTGGCCCTGATTCACCCCAGGTAACCTCAAGATGTGGAGAACCTGCCTGAGGATATGGCATAGTGCTGGATATCTTGTTCTGACAGTAGTAATTGGGAGGAAGAGGGGAAAGTGGCAGAGTGCCTTGGTTAAAAGTGATGTACATAGACAAAACATTATCTGTCGTTCTGGCTTAAATCAAGGAGCAAATGCAGCCATGTCAATCTGTGTCTGAAGTGGAAGTTGAGAAAACTAAGCTCCCATAAAAACCAAGACTGACATTGGACGAAAAAGAATCAAGAGAACAAGCATTTCTGAGAGTCCCTAATACATACACATACACACACACACACACACACACACACACACACACACCTCCTTCATATTCTCCTTTTTTCCTTTTTTTTTCCATTTCGTTTTGAGACAGGGTCTTGCTCTGTCATGCAGGCTGAAGTGCAGTGGCGCCATCATAGCACACTGCAGCCTCAACCTCCTGGGCTCAAAGCGATCCTCCTTCCTCGGCCTTCTGAGTAGCTGGGACTACTGGCACATACAACAATGCCTGGCTAATGTTTGTATTTTTTGTAAAGACAGGGCCTCACTTTGTTGCCCAAGCTAGTCTAAACCCCCTGGCCTCAAGCTATTCTCCTGCCTCGGCCTTCCAAAGTGCTGGGATTATAGTTGTGAGCCACTGCACCTGGCCTCTTCTTTCCATTTGCTATTTCACCCTGAGCTGGGTACTCTTGACCCACAATCGATCTGTAACACTTTTATACTGCATCTTTCCCTCAAGTGGCCTACCCAGTTCCATTCCGTGTCCCCACGTAGTGAACTAGCTCCTGGTGCAGAGGGGTGAGATAACAGGGCTAAAGGAGGATGGCAGAACAGCATGGGGGCAGGGGCACAGGTGGGAGTGGTTCTGGGTGCATACCTAGGAAGCATGGTGTCCCCCAACAAACTGCTGTAGGCTGGGTACAAAGTTTTTTATGGTGGAGAACTTTAGGGATTGTGCCTATGTCCTGTGCTGAACTTGACAAGTAGGCAAGTTAAGTTATTTGAGGATGAATAAACTTGACTTTTATTACTGCGCTCACAAAAACTATCTAGAGTGGGGAGAGTGGTCCCTTCTCTGGCTACTTAGCCCCTTGTCCTTCCATGTCCTTCATGGTGACTTTTTGTTTTCTTTCCGAATGGAATCCTCTATTTTATTTTCTTACTTTACTTATTTATTTTGTTACTTGACAAATACAGATTGTATATTTATGGTGTACAAGTTATAGTGACTTGGTAGTTTCTCTCCTCAGCCATCCCTGACCACAAGGTGGCATTTAGTGGATGGTTAATCATTTGTATCCATTGAAGCTTGTCTTTAAGAATCTTCTGTAACCCCCCAAGACCTGGGGTTGCATGGCCCCTTGCTTTGGAAAAAGCATGCATGGTTCATTGTTTCCTAAAGACTATCCTCTCCCTCTCCGCTGCCACTCCCCCACCTTACATGCCCATATACCCTGAACTTCTTCACCTCCTCCACCCCCATATTGTGAACATGAAGCCCAAAGAGACCAGTATGAGAGTACAAGTTGAGAATTCTAGGTTCTCTTCCCAACTCTTCCAAGCATCTGGGAACCCAAAGTATTTTCTAAACCACTGTCTTGGCATTTCTATCTGTAAATTAAAAATAATAATAATAATGACTTGGAATATTGGTAAGATGTCACCAGTGAAGAAATACTGCTAGTTCTTGGAGAATGAAAAAGGCTGTCTGCATGCTATAAGCCACTGTAGCTCTTCTACATAAGCCACAGTTGTTCTTATGTGAGATAATGAAAATCCTCTGGTAAGGTACCTTCAAACTGGAATACATGTTTCCTTAGACATGCTGCCCTGCTTTAGTGCCATCATTCTAATACCTTGCTTCACCACTGGAGGGGTGTAGCCTCTCCCAAACTTTCCTCCCACACCTTGGTCAGCCTCTTGAGCTGCGACACACACCTTGAGAGTTTAGCAAAACATTTTGAATCTTTGGTTCCATCCTTCCCAAAAGTTCTCTTGGCCCACTGTTTTTCAGGAACCTTAGCTTATATGGATATATGGATAGCTCACTTTATGCAACAGATGTGTTTTTGGGAGTGGACAATACATTTTTTGTGTGTGTATGGAATTCTGTGTTACACACATAAGAGAAGCTCACTGTAGCTACAACCTATTTATGTTATTTTATTTTTTTTGAAGCAGCATCTCACTATATCACCCAGGCTGGTCTCGAGCTCAAGCTCAAGTGATCCTTCTGTCTCAGCCTCCTGAGTAGCTGGGATTACAGGTGTGAGCCATCACCCCCAGCTTCAACAACCTGTGTGGTGAATTATTTTATAAATCAAAGTATCCAATACATTTCTATTTCGAAGAGTAGGTTTTCTTAAAACAAGGCACACTTCCATATCCCATGTCTTTTTGCCATTTAACAAGGACCATCTTAGGCAGTGTGGTCTCACCTTATTGAAACTCAGTAGTGATTAGCTCTCAGGATGCCTGCCTACCTCTTCTGGGCAGATCCTACTCATTCCAGTTTCCTCCCACTTAAACAAACAGAATGTGTTGCTGTGTTTTCTCACCACAAGGCTGGCTCCAGCCTCTTCCACAGCTCACTTCAAACTGACCTCTCCTGCTAAGCCGGTCCCTTCTGAGTCTCCCCAGCCTGCAGCAGGTCCCAAGGTCCAGATTCTCTGGGCCTTGCTGAGAAACATCTGTCAAAGCCGTGTTGAGCCCTGAAAATCAACTCACACCTGGACAAGGTGGCAGCACTTCTCAGGAATGCAGCTGTACCTCTCTGTCGCTACATTTTAGTAGTTAGGACTGCAACGGGCAGAGTTCCTTTTGTTGTTCAGGGTTTCTGTGGGCAGCAGCCTGTATCACTCATTCTCACAGTAAGTACGCCAGAGTGCTGCAGCCCAACACTGTAATAAAGCACAGAACACATGATGATAGCTCTTAGCCAGGCCAAGCCTGCACTCTGAAAAGTGCCACTTCCAAGAAGAGGGTGAGAAGGCCCTCCAAACTCAGGAGCCTGGGAGCGGTAGGACAAAACACGACCTGCACTGGCTCCATCTTCAGTTGGGGGACCTGGCACAGGAAGGCCAGAAAGAGTTTATTGTCTATGGAAACCATGGAAATCCATTATCCCACCCTCACCCCACCACTTCCAAGTAATTCAATCCCTGACATTAAATGTGCACTGACTCTCTAGGGTAGAAAAGCACAAACTTACTCTATGTATATTTTCATTGGTTTGTGTGACAGGCCGAATAATGGTCCTCCAAAAACATCCGTGTCCTAATCCCTGGAACCTGTTACATTACATTACGTGAGAAAAGAGACTTTGCAGACATGATTAAATTAAGGACCTTGAGAGGAGGGGATGAGCTTGGACTACCCAGGTGGGCCCAATGTAATCACAAAGGTCCTTAAAATTGGAGAATTTTCCCAGCTGTGGTCAGAGGGAGGCTTGGCTGCAGAATAGTGAGAGAGACGCAATGTTGCTGGCTTTGAAGATGCAGTAGTGTTTGGCTCCTTTGAGCCAAGGAGTGAGGAAACAGTAAGGAAACAGATTCAGTCCCAGAGCCTTAAGAAGGAACGCAGCCCTGGCAACATCTGGATTTCAGCCTAGTGAGACCTGTTTTGGCCTTCTGACCTCCAGAATTGTAAGCTCTTAAATGTGTATTGTTTATGCCACTAAATCTGTAGTAATTTTTTGGCCACGATAGTTTGGAATTACAGTTTGTTAAAATTTTTTGCCACAATTTATCTTACTTGAATGCTGTGAGTGCCTTAAACACATTTCTGTCTCCCAGAGGATTTCTGGAAACAAATGATTCCTTTGCCTTTAATTTTTTTCCTTCGGCATGTAGGCTGAGGCCTTCTTTATTCTATCCATTAAAAGGCTCTAGCAGTATTATCTCAGCATACACCCCTGACGAGAACAAGCCACACAGGATGCTACATTTTCTCAGTAAGGGCGGGTGCGGGGGCAGTGAATGCATTAACCAAAGACACACTCCAGGAAAGAAGAATGAAAGGAAGATGTTTTGACCAGCTTGACTGTGGCACTTCATCCCTGGAGTTGTTCCCTAGAGTCTAAATTGCCGCTGACTGGGCAGTTTTTCTTCTAAAAGCTTCAGGATGGCTGAGTGTGCCGGCCGGGGAGGAAGGCCCTAGGGAAGAAGACAATAGCTATGAGAGAATCACAGATCTCGCCCCTACCACTCCCTCCCCAACAATGAAAAGTTCAGAAAACAACCAAATGTGTGCCTCACAAAAATGCCTAGTCAAGCAGTTGTTTCACTTCTGCCTGTTGAACATTTGGGTCGCCCGATGCAAATGTTAAAGCTGTGTTCAAACCAGAAAAAATAAAAATAATAAGCTGTCAGAATAATTACTAAGAACATGCAAGGATTCTACAAAGTAAACTGCAGCCTGCAAAAAAGAGAATTGCATGTTAGCTAATTGTTAATTTTAGCGATCGCAGTGGCTAATTACCGTGGCACACATTGACTATTAGCTTGACGCCCTAGCACCTGCTTTCTCCAATGAACAGATTTCTTCATCGCTAGCACAGGAGCAAAATGTGTAATTATTGGCCATCATCGGGGCGATTTTTCAGTGATTCTATTGTGCAATGTGAATAAAGCATAATGACATATTTTATTAGAGGGCAAATAGCTGTTTGTTAATGGAAATGATTTGAAATCCAAAAAACTAGAAGCTAGGCGCATGTTTTCGGTATCAGCGTGAATTCAAATGTATTTTCTTTTAACTCTTTATAAAAGGAGCATAGAAATCAAATCTAAACTGAGCATAATATATTTAATGATATGTACAAACACAGCATTGATTAATTACCTCAAATGCTTTCACCATTTATTTTGTTTCAGTCATGTGTTAAATTTTAGTATTTCATATTTAAATCCTTATTTCTTGGTCCGAGAGTCTTGGCGAAGCTGGCCTGCGTCACACCTCATTTCCTGAAGAACTCTCTTTTTATTGGTGTATGTGACACTTGCCGAGAGTGCTGTATAAATCCAGGCTTCACCACTTCCAGAGCTAGGCATGCCAGCATCACCCTGAAGAGAAAAGCATGGATTAGGTTATCAACACCCTACTTACTGTCAGCCAAGGGGTGGAGTGTACATTGTCAATAGGGTGCCCCAAGGACAGTACCGGAATTCTTGCAGCCTTGGAAATAACATTCTTTTCCTTTTCATGACAAAATTAGTAGATCATTGCTACAAGATGCTATAAAAGCATAAAACCAGTATCTGTTTTCACTGATAGCATATATGATCACATACGAGAGAGAGAGAGAGAGAATATGTCTAATTGGAAACTGAAGTTTCATCGACAAAGATGCAGTATAGGAAATAGGGTCTTTCCTTTCACCTCTGTTCGTAACCTGGCTCTCAGACTTCTGTCTACCTCCATTTTCTTTTTTTCTTCCCAATCTTTGTATTTTCATAATCCATATTACATTAATAATAGAATAATAGTTCTAAATATGGTGCTATGAAGCTTAAGTCTAAAGTTCTCTGGAACTCTCAAAAAAACTTTTGAGGATGGATTAATGAAGAAATAATACTAACTGATCAACATATCTCTGTTTTGATCAAGCTCAGGGAAAAAACTGGTTTGAAGAGAGTGTTTAATTTCACTGCATATTTAGGCCTTATTTGTATTTCTAACTCTGAACACTCCATGCTGAATTCCTCCTAAGCCATGACACAAGAAAACGCGCCTCTTGTTCTCAGGAAAGATTAAAGGGCTGCACTTGGGATGTGTTTGCCGAGCTTTCGTCACTTCGTTCCACTCTTGGGTTTGGTTATGAAAGTTGTGTATTTTCAAAGGTCATTGAAAGGCAACCACCTCTGTTTTCTGAGCATGGGGAACTTGCTCCTAATGGCCACGCTTATTGTTTTATTGCCACTGTTTACAAACAGGGAGAAACTCCCTTGAATGGGCACTTCCTTTTTTACCACTGGCTTCCCCACTATTTTAAGATGTAGATAAGTTCAGTATTCAGGTTCACTGTTTGACCCATTAAACTGGTATTGAGGTATAATTTGTGTGTTTTCCCAGTACCCTTGCACTTAGAATGGGGTTCATTTCCACACGTTTGAATAAATTTATCCAGTTCAGTGAACCTGTTGTGAAGCTCAGCAAAACTCAGTAGGTGGCTTTAAAGTCCTGTAATTAGCCCATTATAGAAAATCTGTACTTTAGATTTTTGCACATTGGTTAATAAGCATAACATGCTTCATATATAAATAACATTACATTAAATGATGTAATATAAAGGAATTAAAGGCCAATGGAGTTAAACAAAATACTTAAAAGAGACCTCAAATTAGCATGTTTAATTCCAACTCACTGCACAGGAAAAGCTGCTTGCCCTTACTGTACCAGTTCCACACCAGCTAACAATAACATGGGCTGTGCCCACAGTGACCAGCTCTCTCTACAACCAACCTGTCTTCTGTCAGCTCTGTGAGCTAGGGATGGACTTACCTTTACCTCATTTCCTTTCATTTCTGATCATGGACAAGGAGGTGAGCTGAAGGGGTAGAAGAAAATAAAAGAAAAAGTCCTGCCATGACTTTTTCATGATGCTTGCCTGAGCACTTCCTCTGATTCACAGAGGTAGATGGGCCTGGCCAGGCACTTCCTTCCTCTGCTTGCTTTTCTCACGCGAGTCAGCTTGGCAATCATTTCAGAATGAATTGCTGTGCAAATGTCACGTATGCAAGAACTTACCTTTAGGGTTTTAAACATTTTATTAGAAATTTTACCCTCGGCGGGGCGCGGTGGCTCAAGCCTGTAATCCCAGCACTTTGGGAGGCCGAGACGGGTGGATCACGAGGTCAGGAGATCGAGACCATCCTGGCTAACACGGTGAAACCCCGTCTCTACTAAAAAAAAAAAATACAAAAAACTAGCTGGGCGAGGTGGCGGGTACCTCTAGTCCCAGCTACTCGGGAGGCTGAGGCAGGAGAATGGCGTAAACCCGGAAGGTGGAGCTTGCAGTGAGCTGAGATCCGGCCACTGCACTCCAGCCTGGGCGACAGAGCGAAACTCTGTCTCAAAAAAAAAAAAAAAAAGAAAGAAAGAAATGTTACCCTCAAACAACCCTGTGGAATATTGCCTCACTCTGGCCTATTTGAAAAGGTGTTTTCATCTCTTTATGGAATGGAGTTATAGTTTCATTCAAATAGTTCCCAAATGTGGTATAACAGTAAAGTTAACATGTTCCTATGAATCCAAGAATAAGTGAACATATAGAAGAAGTTGCACTATAGTTATGTAACCAATAACAGAAAAATGGTTGGACTACAACTCACTCTACACTAGAATGTAAGCTCTATGAAGCCAGGAGCATTGGTGGTTATATTTCCTTTTGTATTCGCCTCACTCAAAACCATTCATTCATTCATTCATTCATTCATTCATCAACTATTTATGGAGTACCTACTGTACCAAGCACTACAGCAGACTTTGGAGATACAATGGTAAATAAACTTAACCCTATCCCAAATAAAAGAACTTGACCAGTTGGCCAAAAATCAACACACAAAATCAGTAAGTGATCAATTTATTGAATCACTAATTTGCCAAAGTTACCAAATGCAATGATTTACCAAAAACATGTTTCTTTTAACTATGTCTAAAATTTGCAACAATTTGTATAGGATTGTTTTAGTTGACCAGTTGTTATTTGCTTTCTTTAGCAACATTTTAAGGAATAGTTTATTTGTCAAAACTAAGAATAGTTTCTTATGAATAAATTTTATTTATTTTTATTTATTTTTTATTTCTTATGAAATTATTTTATTATATATTTAATCGACAGATAATATACGTGTTTTTAAGTGGTATAATGTGATATTTTGCTATATGTTTGTATTGTGGAATGACTAAATCAAGATGAATAAATTTTAAGATGTAGATAAGTTCAGTATTCAGGTTCACTGTTTGACCCATTAAACTGGTATTGAGGTATAATTTGTGTGTTTTCCCAGTACCCCAGTACCCAGTATCATACCCATCACCTCACATACTTATCATTTTTGTGGTGATAACTTTTAAAGTCCAATCTTTAAGCAGTTGTGAAAGATACAATGCATTATTATTAACTACAGCCACAGTTCTGTGTAATTAGATCACTGAAGCTTATTCCTCCTATCTCGCTGAAACTTTGTACCCTGTGATCAACGTCTCCCCTTTTCCCATCCACCTCACTCCTCTGGGCTCTGATAACTAACATTTTACTCTCTACTCCTATGAGTTGAATATATTTTATAGTCATAAAATATTTTATATTTTTACCCAAAATTATAATTATTTTCTCTAGAAATATTCAGCCTTAAGTAGATTTCTTTTTAAAGTCATTTACAGTTTTGTCAACTACTTGGCACTTATACGGTTATTTTCTGTTAATTTTAATTAATATTTTTAAATTTTTAATTTTAATTGCTGAGAGTGATAGTGGCCTTAGTATATGATATTATTGCTTCATTGTTTCCTGGTTCTTTCTCATTTTGCCTATCTTTTAGGATTTTTAGGATTTTAAACCAATCTTTTAAAATCTTTTTTTGGTTTTTGCAAGTTTAGGGTTATGGTAATATATAAAGCAAATTTGAGGTTTTATCATTCATTTCATTATGCCAATTCCTGTGATTCTCCTGACTTCTTTTATGCATTTTAAACATGTGTGCCCTTTCATCTCAAATATTTTGGTGCATTAAAACCAGGTAAAAATATCTCAATTTCTCCTTGTTAGAAAATAAAAACTGAGCATTTCATCTTCAGCTTCTACTTCTTTTCTAATTTTTTCAAATTATAACAATGATTAATATTCTTTTCATAATTGTTCAGTGGCTGGTGGACTTAATTTTAGCCTGTAGCAATTAAAATTTTAAATTTCAGCATGACACATGGAATGAGATTGTTTCAATAGACTTAGAGTTTTTCCCTATCTTTTTAAATGTAATTTACAATTTCTCTTCTAGCACTTTTATATTTTTTCACCAAGCCTTGATTTTATATTACTAATAATTAATACCCTAAATCTCTGCAATTCACATTGATTTAGTTGCTCTGAATCATTCTTTAGTAATTTAATGCTTAGGGAAATAAATATCAGAATTGGGATACTAATCTTGAGTACACTTTTTGGTACTGATTTCTAAATACACTTTCCTGAACAATTAAATATGTACTCTAAAAGGCTAAACCATTTTATCACTCTTAGCTGTTAACAAATGAACCTCTTTAAAATGATATTATGAAGGCAAAATTAAAACCAGTCAACTAAACCTTCACAGAAACTGTCAAAGGCTGTTAAAACATTCTATCCAATACAGTTTGGTGTTTAATTTATAAACAGAAAAATAATCTTCTCTGTTAAACTGGTGCCTTGCTAAATGTGGCAAAGTGCTATTTAGAAAACTGTATTTTAGCAAATTATTTTTAAGTGACTTGGAGTTAAAAATAACATGATCCCTGCCCTCATGGAGTTTACAAGCAGTGGGGAGAAGGGCATTAACTCAGGAATCACATTTGACAGGTTTATGATGCCATCAGGGCACAGCCTGGTGGAACTCACCTCATTAGGAAGGGCAGACCTGAAGGAGTAAAGTTAACTGGGTAAAGCTGGAAGATAGGAAGAAAGAGAAGCTTAAGCAAGGCCCAGGTACTAAAACGTAGTGCAAACAAAAGAAGTTCTCTACAACTGCAGAATGAATGAATGATTGGTTGTCAGAGACTTAAGATACTCTGAGTACTTCTTCACAAGACAGTCCTCCTTGAAGTTAAGGGGTGCTGCCTCATTCAGAGTGTGCCTGGAAGCCTGCCCAGCCAAGACCAGCAGGGGACACATGAGAGTATCATCTCACCCACCCTCAGTCCTGCCTAAAACTTTTCCTACAAGTAGACATTGAAGGAATGTAGGAAACTTTGGGGCAGTAGCCACAGACATGGTCAACCACTGCTAGCTCTTCAAAAACGAGCATTCCTGGAGAATAATATAATTAATTAGGCTTTATAGCCTGGCATGGTGGCATGGACCTGTAGTCCCAGCTACTTTGGAAGTTGAAGCAGGAAGATCCCTTGAGGCCAGGAGGTCTAGGCTGCAGTGAGCTATGATCCCTCCACTGCACTCCAACCTGGGTGACAGAGTGAAACCTCATCTCTAAATAAATAAATAAATAAATAAATAAATAGGCCTCACCTTAGTCCCACAGAATGTCAGCTCTCCAAGGACTCACCAGCTCCAGGGTTGTTTTCTCAGCATTTACCTCTCTGATAAGGGACATGAGAATCTCCTTGCGTGTTGTCCAAAACAGAGTCCAGGAACCCACCTCAAACCCACAGAATCAGAATTTTAGGGGATAGGAACTGGGTAAATGCCTTTTAACAACTTCCCCAGGTTATTTTGCTCCCTCAATTTTGAGAACTGCTAGTATAAATGCTAAATAAATAAAACTTGAAGAGAATATTGTGTCAGGGTTTACCAGCTGGGGTCTGACCTATTTCTTTGAGAGAATTGTTCAATTTCACTCCCTCCCACATATTGGAAAATGTGTTTTGGGGTAAAGGTCGTCACTGTTTTCGCTTCCTCCCCCTACCTGCTCTAAGTATTAAGTATTATCTCCTAATACCTAGAAGTCCTCTCCAGGAGCTGAGTTCTGGGCTCCGTGGGTCAGCATGGATCTACCTTGGCCACACCAGGGTTTGGAGTATCCTGGGCCTCAGGTGGTTCAGAGCCATAGCTGGGCTAGGGGGTCTAGGGAGTCCCCTCCTACACGCCTGGGCCCTCCTTTCTGGTGTAAACCCATTTCTTGCTCATCTGGGTGACTGTGCTGTCCCTCAGGCATGGAGAGAAATGTCTGTGCCTTCATTCTTTGTGGGCTATGGAACCACCCCCCGCAGCTGGTTCGTCTCCTTTTGTTTCCTAACTGCCCCTCCCACACAACTCACCCTTCACAGAATTAAGTAAACATGAGATTTTGTGACAATTGTTTTTCGTTGAAAATGGTGTTGTTTTCCTGGTTTCCTCATGTGTCATTGCCCATAAGCCACTGGAGTTGGTGAAAAAATTTTGAAACCAGAGAGAAGGAAGAGTAAGGACTAAGAGCTCAGACTCTGGGTTTGCACAGACCTGGGGCCTGCACTGCTGTCTCCCAGAGTCGCCATAGAACTTGGGAAAGCCATCCAACCTCTGGGCTCAGTTTACTCACCAGTCACGTGTGAGGAAGAATAATCTCTCCCTCCTGTGACTGTTGTGAGTACCATGTGAGACATTTTTTGTAAAGTCCTGCCACACAACCCTCAAAAACTGTTAGGTAACTTTTACTATTTTTTTTTAATAAATGATATTTTCTGCCAGATGACCAGAATGCAAATAAACATTCATGAAAGAAGCTAGGGTTTGTTAGGGTTTGTCTGCCTTCAACAAACCATGGGGAGAGACTGCCACAATGTCACCCCATATTGTACACCAATTTTGTTTTGCCATAGGAAGAGGGGTACTTTAGAACCTGACCATTTCTCAAGGAAAGGAGCGTAACAGAAGCACAATTGAAACTTTCAGACTCTAACCAGCATGAAAAACCAGATTCTATAAAGCATAATCATCAGGAATGAATTGAAAAATGTTCAGATTTATTTTGTGGTTATTTAATATATAGAAATTGCTGCTTAAAATGTTTAAAATTTTGAGGGAAGGAAAAGCCAAGTCTAGAAAGGTCTTCAGAGCCTAGAACTCTAGTCCAGTGGGAAGACCATTTGATAAGCCTCCTCTAGAAATGTCTTCAGAGCCTAGAACACTAGTCCAATGGGAAGACCATTTGATAAGCCTCATCTGCACACCTCCACAGCCTCCCTTCTGAAATATGCACCAAAAACTTGTTCTGATCTCTTTCCAGAAATCTCACCTCCGAAAAGTGACCAGAAAGCCAAAAGTAAGAGAAATGTGATTTTCCCCTTAAGACAATGAAGTGGCAAAATCCCTATCTAGACACCATGCAGAAATTCAGGATGTTAATTTCAGAGATTCACAGCCCTTTGTAGTAGCCTGTGGTTGTTTGGTAAACATTTAAAAAATACTTTAATCACAGGATGCATACGCTATACAAGAGAAGATTGATTTCCTCCAATGGTACCATCTCTCAATAATCCAGGATTAAAACAGAATAAATTGTATTTCTTGATTGTATGTGAATGAGCTCTCACTTTGATGTATACCTTTGTGGGTGTGATTTATTTTCTGATAATTACATCTCAACTGCTACCTCTTGCTTGTATTGAGAATAAACAGGTATCTAAATTGTGGCAGAGGCACAACCTCAACTCTTCATTCACTTAACTAGATTTCACTGAGCACTTACTATGTGCCAGGACTCAGGCACTGGGGATACAGAAATAAATAAGAGCTTGGCCTTGCCCTCACATGGTACATAGTCTAGTGATAGAGACAGACTGTTTTCAGATTATTATAATACAATGAGATATGTGTTCACAAAAGTGGGTGATTCCCTGGAACTTATTTTTGACAGCCTTGCCATAATTTTACGATTTTTCTATCCATTAGGCACTTTTATCTCATTTAATCTAATTTAACCAAGTGAAACAAGTATTATTGTCTCCAGTTTATAGCTGGGGAAACTAAGGCTTAGCAAGATATATAGCTTGTTCAAGGTCACAGAGGTCCATCTCTGTGACATTCATGATTGAGGGCTGGTTGAAAATAATTGTTAATCTATGTTTTGAATTGCTTGCACAGCAGCTCTGTATCAAAAGATTCCAGCCGAGTTTGTCTTTGGTCCAGATAAATCCAAAGCACCGGAAATTGCCTGCTATCTGAAAACTTATGAGAATATTAAAAAAGCTCAATGCTGTATTCTAGAGACTGGATAAAGTCATTCCTGGCATGTTTGTATTTCCTTGGTTGTTTGGAGCTTTTCACCATATGTGATAATGGATCACATTAAATTTTACCAATTTATTCATTCAAGAAGTATTTTGTATACACTCACAAAGTATAAGGCACTGGAATTTGTGCAGACTTGAATCCTACTCCCAGGAAGCCAGTAGTCAAGCAGGGGAGTTATCAAGTGTACATAAATACAAGAGGAAGAAAGGTAAATTGCTCTTCTGGTTTAGGAGAGGAATTCCTTCCAACTAGGACAGTAGAGAGAGCTTAATGGGGGAGAGAACATTTGACCTAGGTGTTGAAAGAGAGAAGAAACTGGACAACCATGGGTGGGAATGAAGAGAAGACTCCCGGAGTGGAGATCCCTCCTAAGGGAAGGCAGGATGAGGAGAGCAAGAAGCAACAGGGAAAATGGTGAGTCATTCAATTTGGGTAAACTGCAATAAAGCCCTTTCCTAGAGTTTCCTTGGTACAGAAAAAGTAAGGTTCTTTTTTGAAGTAGACACTCAAAGCAGGAAGCACCCCCTATATAGGTATTCTGCTCAACTTTTGAAAAAGAAAGGTTATACCCAAGTAAATGTTCCAGGTGAGAATACTGTCATCCAATTTTATAGCAACAATGTAAAACTTTCAATGATACTGAGAATAATAGCTTAATGTACAACCAATTTTCACTACTTGTACCATCCCTTTTTAAAATGAACTATCCTTAAAATCACCTGCTTATCTCTCAGGATATGTTAAAGAGCTATTAGGTGACCAAAATGACCTGAAGTATCTTGAAAAGAGTTATATGGCTCACACTTGTAATCCCAGGGCTTTGGGAGGCCAAGGTGGATACATCTCTTGAGCCCAGGAGTTTGATACCAGCCTGGCCAAGATGGTGAAACCCTGTCTCTACAAAAAATACAAATATTACCGGGCGTGCACATGCCTCTAGTCCCAGCCACTCTAAAGGTGTGTGCACGCCATGAGGCTGAAGTGGGAGGATCTCTTGAGACCAGAATGTCAAGGCTGCAGTGAGCCATGATCATGCCACTGTACTCCAGCCTGGGCCACAGGGTGAGACCCTGTCTCAAAGAAAAAGAAAAAAAAAAAAAAAAAAGAATTATCCAAGGCATTTTTTCTTAGCAGCAGCAATATGAAAACACAGTTAACATTTCTTTCTGTGTTTTAACGTACCAATATCTTTACCCATACAGTTATCTATATTGCACTTACCTATACCTCACAAATATGTGGAGGAAATTTTGCTCTTAGTCCTCTACATTCTTCTCCTTTGGAAAGTTTCATGAGGAACATTTCAGAAAGGAATAATTAGAAAGAAAAATGTTATATCTCATGTTCTCTAATTTCACATATATAATGTTTAAAATTAAATTTATTCTTGTAGTCAACTACCTGAGTCTACTATAAATCACTTCAAATGTTAAAAATATGATTGATTGTGACTTGGTGTTTGCCCCATTGGAAAAAAATCTTGAGGCATTAAAGTGGGACATAAATCATATACAATTCTTTCTGGCCAGTGGCTATGCAATTTTCTGAAGATTTTGAGCATGATCATTAGGCAAAGACAGTAATATAATGGCCCAGCACCCTCCCTGAGGCCTGATGTGAAGTCCAGTTGATAAGCCTTGCTTATTGAGCAATGAAGGATTGGTATCTGCTTACTATGTGAGAACCTCACTTTACCCAGATTAAATTAACAGTGACTAATTGGGGTTATTTCCAATTTTGTAGAAACACAGGTTGGATTTAACAGATGAGTTTCATCATTTGATAATCGGTGACTTCATTATAGCATTTGGCAGAGGAATTTCTGGCATCACTCACTTGTAGAAAGAAAAGTAGTTTGAGTAAAAAGTTGTATATGCTTAGCTTTTAAGTAAAATGAAAATTAAGATAGACAAATTAATTTTGTGAAAAAAAAACTAAAAATGTAAGTTTAGAGATAAAAATAATTCTTGGGCTAGAAAAGTTGCCTAGGGAATTTTTTTAAATTCTTGAAATTTAAGATATGGTGCAGAATATGTGAAATTAGAATATGTAAGTAGAATGTGTGAGGGACTGGAATAAGAAGAAAGAATTTGAAAATGTAGAAACAAAAAACACAAGAAACTGACTGAAGTGATTACATCTTGTAGGAGAACTGCGGACTGGTAGAACTAGGGACTAGTGGTAGCCAGTGGGCAAAAGGGACTTTTAAAAAACTGTTTAAATAGTTCATCTTTAAATTCTTTTAAATTAAAAATAACTTTCAAGGCGGTAGTCAAATGTTCCTGGTATTTGTAGGTTTGCCTTTTAAATTATTATTTACTATGTACTTATCTAAAATCAATTTTCAGAAGTTGTTGGATTATAAATGATAAATGAAAAATTAAATACACAAAACCTTGTAAGAAGGCTATTAGAGTAGGGTGGGCTGAGGGGGATTTTTTAAAAAGTATTTCTTTGCTCTAAATTTTTTACTCACCCCTTTTTTTTATTCCACATTCTAAGCCTCATAGAATCTCTCTGCAGATTGCATAATTTCAGTTTTACCCAACTCATCTACCTTGTAATTATGAATATATGGACATAATTAACTGAATCACTTTGAGAGAGAAAAAAATACCCTACTTAAGGCTAATTAGATGGATCATGAATGCCTGGAAGACTGCATTTCAATAAGGCGAAAAACTTTTGATAAAAATTTAATGAAGTTTCCAATTGACCACAGAGAATATTGATAAGTATTCACTCCATGCAGATTATTAAATTGTATTGATTTAGGATCCCAAACTCTAAACACTGCTGTTGCCTCCAAAGGAGACCTGATTGCACTTACATGTCACATTCATGAAAAACATGGTGCACTAATTGGGAGTCTCCCGCCATCTGCACACTTGCTTCCAGGCACACATGAAATGATCAATGGGAAAGCAGGTCAATCCAGGCAGACTGTGAGTGAAATTAAAATAATAAAATGTCTAAACATTTAACTGCAAATAGGAAATCTTTATACCCACCCACACCCTATTCTGTAGCATAAAGCTAAGGCACAATTATTCATATACCTCAAGTAATTTGCAGGCTCCATACAAAATCTCATTTAAAATAAGAAATTGCTATTTCTGCACATTTATTCTACCAAATGCCAGCTAATTGCTGCAATGGCCATTATAAAGAATAATTTTCGCTTAGTGAAAAAAAAAAGGAATGAAGAGAACATTTTCTGGTTTTGTTCCACTGCGAAGGCTCTATTCAGTGAATACTGAATGCACAGCGTTTCACTGCTACATTTATTATGCTGAGAGGTCAAGTATTACACAGCATCTTGTATTACGCTTTGCATGCTAAGTATTTCACTTCACAAATTGACCCTCCGGTGTACTTACTACATAATGCTTTAAAAACCCAGCTAAAACGCAGGACAATTAGCAATACTTTCACTCCCAGTTAACAATGGGAACACCAATGTAGGTGATTGCATTTACAGTGTAGCTTTTTTCACAAAACATTTTTGACACATTAAGGTGCTTTGGAATTGTGCAGTACCAGTCCTCTCTTGTGAATGGCTTTCCAGCATTTGCAGAGAGAAACAGTTACTGTATGTTAGAGCTTAATTGAAAAGAATTCAGTCACGGCCTATGAAGCACCAATTAGGATGATATTATATCATAAAAAGCTGTAATATCCATTTTCAGACTTGTGCATCAGCCAATACAAAGTAGGACACAATTAAAAAGGTATACAGTTTAAACTCTTGAAACTGTTAAATTTAATTAGGAGTTCAGTATGAGAAAAAAAAAAAAGTGTTGTTGGGGCGGTGCACGGTGATGATGGCAGAGAAAAGGAAGTTCTCTGTAGGGCTGGAAGACCAGCAGGCATTAGCAGCCCAGGAGGACTACATAAGTTGGTCCTTCCGTAAACCACCTTTAGTTAATGTAAGTGTCGGGTGTTTACTTTGCCCAGCGACTAGTTTCTGAGGTCAGATGAATATTCATGCAAGTTAGAAAGCGCTGCTTTCCAGTAATTCTGATGTCTGCTGACATCTGAGAGGGAGAGAGTGCAGAACCTGCTCTGGACCAGGGAAGAGAGAGCATGATATTGAAGATCTCTTGCCTACACAGTTCAAACACAATTAAAAGGGAGTTAAGTGCATTGCTTTTCATGAAGAAAGACAGAGATAATTGTGAAATAAAATGGACATGGCCAGATTGGTGTAAGTGTCTTTGCAGGCTTGGCTGTGAACGTAATATTTAAATACTGGAACCTGCATGAAATCCCACTTTGAGGTGACAGCCGGCAGGTAATTATCAGTAAAACAACATTATCAAAGTTCTCGTGCATAGCATGTTTGACTGACTGGAGTGCTTCTCCTTACAAATCCTGCTAATATCCATTTCAATCTGCTTTAATATGTTCACAAGTTGAGGCTTATTTTGAATTCCACTGGGTAAATGAGGACAGCACACTTTGAATTTACATACTATACACATTCCTTCATTTATAAAGGGTTTCCAGAGTATTTTTAAAGGAAACTGCTAACCCAGAATTTAAAAAAAAATTGCCTCCACTATAACTGGAATGAAAATAAAATGTTCACTTATCTATTCTATTTATTCCATTTGAAGTTATATGATAGATCTGTAAAACAATCTGTATTTTGTTTGAAAAAGGAAACTTATTTTAATAATTTACCAGTAATCAATTTTCTAAGGGGATTTTAAAAAAAAGTCTGTGTTTGAAAAATGTCATTGGAAAAGTTCTCATTTCTGATCTGAGGTCTCTTTTCAGTCTATAAGTTTACTCCAGGCCTTTTTAAATGTCTGCCTCTTTCCAGTCCAACAAAGAAACAGAGCTGAAGTGATATTTTATTGATGAGATAAATCTGAGTTTTGGGTGCTTTAAAACCAGATACTTCATGTCCCTTTCTTTCTCAGCCGACTCCTCATGACCTTTAAAATATGAAACAGAAAGACGTATCTCATTGAAGATCCTAGGATGCCCCACTCTCAAACCCACTGTCAGTGCCAGATAATTCAGAAGACACAATCATTACCTTGGCACACTATCTGACACTCACCTTCGGTTTCCAATGCGTTACATTAATTTAGGATATTAATAAAATTGTGATAGGTACCATGGAAATCTGCAGGAAGATTACATCAAACTGTAAAGGCTGTTTTTGTTTCATTGGTTGAACATAAAACAAGAGGCATATTTGTACTGGGAAACTCTGCCTTTGAAAACTGGGTCAGTTAGCAGACCCTAAGGTGGGAGTGGCATGAAGATGTTTTTTCTTTTAATGAAAATGGAGCCAAATGATGAATGTGATTAACATAAGAGGGATTTCAAGGGATATGAATGTGAAAGGTTTTAGATAATGCTCAAGCAATTGCATAGAAATTATACATTGAACAATCTAGATTCTAGACCTTTCTGTCCAATCCCTTTTTTGTTATCCTTCTTCCTAAATGAACAAAATGGGGGAGGGTCATTTTGCAACTTTAAAAAGCAATTCAGTAGCTTGTTGTATTAAGATTCTTCCTAGGCAACAAGATATTTTGCAACTGTTTTCCTAAGTTCATTTCTGACTAATGGTATTTCTGGGATTCTCACCCTATGAGGGGGCCAAGAGAATTAATTAGCCTGTGTGGTCTGTAATTGATTTGACGATGAAAATTGCTGCTGAGGTATCAAAGACCTATTTTTATTCTTTTCTGCAGGAAGAGAAATGTCTCTTCCTCCACTGACTGGTTCTATCAAAACAATACCAAATGGCTTAGTTATCAGTACCCTACTTTTCCCTCCATTGTAGCATTTTGTCTTCTTTATACCTAGAGCTCACTATACCCAACTGCTGAAGAAACGCAATAGTCCTCCCTTATTCTGGGCTTAGCTTTTTGCAGTTTCAGTTATCCATAATCAACCATGGTCCAAAAATATTAAATGGAAAATTCCAGAAATAAATAATTTATAAGTTTTAAGTTGTGAGCCATTCTGGGTGGTATGATGAAATCTTGTATTTTCCTGCTTGGGACATGAATCATCCCTTTTACACCCTATCCACATTGTATAAGCTACCTGCCTGTTAGTCACTTAGTCAACTGGGTTATCAGACGGAAAAAGCATATTATATGTAGGGCTTAGTGCTATCTGTGGTTTCAAGCATCCGCCGGAGGTTTTAGAACCTATTTCCCATAGATAAGGGGGGAGCACTGTAATCAAATTTTAATTTACTATAAATCCCCAGGGGTCACCTATTCCTATGCAACTCTGAACCAATAGGAAATGCAAACGGGTGAGGTGAACTACGTGGGTGTAAGACAGTAAAGGGTAGGGCCGGGTGTGGTAGCTCACACCTATAATCCCAACACTTTGGGAGGCCAAGGTGGGTGGATCACGAGGTCGAGAGATCGAGACCATACTGGCCAACATGGTGAAACCCCATCTATACTAAAAATACAAAAAATTAGCCAGGCGTGGTGACTCGTGCCTGTAGTCCCAGCTACTCAGAAGGCTGAAGCAGGAGGATCGCTTGAACCTGGGGGGTGGAGGTTGCAGTGACCTGAGATCATGCCACTGCACTCTAGCCTGGTGGAAGAGCAAGATTCCATCTCAAAAAAAAAAAAAAAAAAAAAAAAAAAGGGTTGTAAGATCTTAGAGTTTTTTCAAGAGAAGCCAGAAGTAAGTGTGTGTGTGAGTGTGAATGTGTGTGTGTGTGTGCGCGCCGATTTTTAAAATACTGTCATCAAAATAAAACATGTTTGGTCCAGATTTGGCCCACAGGCTACTAGTTTGCAATTCCTAATATAAATCATTATCTTCAAATGTGTTTTAAGTTTCCTTCCTTATATTCATGGACTTTCATTTTAGCAAGGTGAAGTGGCTCGCATTTAGCAGGAATTAAACTCTTAACAACAGTATAGAGCAATTTTGAGCAGGCAGGGCAGATACTTCTTTTGGTACATGTATCTTCTTAACCACCTGAAATTAAACCACACGGCGGGAAAGTCCTGTCCTGTCTCCAGACACAAGGGTAGCTTTATTATTGTTGTTATTTGCTCATAATTTTAATTATATTGGCCGGTATTTATTGATATGTAAGTTGATTTGTGACTTTGGATATGTGTTTTTATGTATGTCATCTTACATAAGTCTCACAACATTCTCATCTCAGAATGAGCTAGGTGATACTGCAGTAACAAATCACTCAGAATCTCTGTGACTTAACACAACTAAAGTTTATTTTTTGTTCGTTCTGTGTGTCCAACATAGGTAATCAGGGTGGCTCTGCTCATCTTTGTCACTCAAAAACCCAAGCTGAAAGTTTTATCCCAACAAGTACTGCTGTCATCACTAAGATAAGAAAAGAGAGGGGAGCAAATCACATACTGCTGCTAAAGCTTCTGACCAGGAGAAACACACATAACTTCTGCTCACATTCATTGACCCTAACGTTTACTTAAATGAACAAAGGCCTGAAAATATCATTTTAAATAAAAGAAAAAGAAGAATAATTAGGAAGGACATGCTTTATATTATAAAGCCTCTAAAAACAAATCAGGTAGTTGCAGAGGAATAAACAAATCAGTGGAAGAGGACATAGAACCCAGAAATAGATCCTAATATATATGAAGATTTAATACATGATGAAAATTATAGTTAAATTCAGTAGGAAAGGTGATTGTTTAAAAATAGTATAGAAAACTAAAGTTGAACTCATATACAAAAATAATTTCAGATGGATTAAAAACTTAGACCTAAAAATAAGAGAAGTTTTTCGAGAATGTACATATATGGGCAAGTCTCCATAAGTAAAACAGTAAACTTAGAAGTTGTTAAAAAAAAAAAAAAAAAAGTAAAAGAAGCAGGCTTGTCCCACCTGCACCCTGTGGGCCACATGCAGCTCAGGACAGCTTTGAATTTGGCACAACACAAATTCATAAACTTTCCTACAACATTATGAGATTTTGTGTGTGTGTGTGTGTGTGTGTGTGTTTTAAGCTCATCAGCTATCATTAGCATTAGTGTATTTTCTGTGTGGCCCATGACAATTCTTCTTCCAATGTGGCCCAGGGAAGTCAAAAGATTGGACACCCCTCACAGATTTAGATATGTTAAAATATGTCTGTTTCACATAGTAATAAAAATCAGACAAGTGATAAATTAAAAATATATTTTAACACAGATGGAAAATACAATATTAATATATGAGCTCTTCCAACATACAACCCAAAATAAAAAGAAAACAACTCACAATAGAGCAAAGCCAGGTGGCCTACAAACTTGGGAAAAGGTGTCTAAACTTGCTAGTAATTAGGAAGATGGAAAATAAAGTAACAATGAGGTTTAAACTCATCAGTCTGGTAAAAATATAAGTTTGATAATACCCATTTTGGTATGGCTGCTGGAGGAAAATGGTGTTCTCATTGCTGGTGGAAATAAGAATTGTTACAATCCTTTTTGGAAAACAATTGGGCAACATTTATTTTGTTATTATTGTTAATTTGTTTAGACATTAGGGTCTCAATCTATTGCCTGGGCTGGAGTACAGTGGTACAATCATTGCTCACTACAGCCTTGACCTCCTGGGCTCAAGTGATCCTCCCTCCTCAGCCTCTGGAGTAGCTGGGATTACAGGCATGTGCCACTATCCCTCGCTATGGGCAATGTTTATTAAAATTAAATATCCACATCTCTTTGACTCAGAATTTACACTTTATTTCATCTTATAAAAATGAAAGTTCCAGTACACAGGGACACATGTGCAAGAGAGTTAATCTGAGCATTATTCAATGTAGTAGAAAACTAGAAACAAAGTAAATCATAATACATCCATACAATAAATGAAGTAGAACTGTATTTCCTTGTGAAAATGAAAAATCTGGGAAAAGGGTGTATGATATAACCCTGCTTTCCAAAAAAATGGCCCCAAAATTCTATGTGTGGGAATGTATATAGATTTTTTTGTACATATATATGCTTAGATGGGATTATATGAGCATAGATTTTTAAAATACTTGAAGATACATGCTAGTTTTGTAGCATGGATTGTGGCAGGGGTGGGGCAGCAGGAAAGGAGACAGGGAGGGAGGAGGTTTGCCAAAAGAAAAAAGAAAAAAGATAGTTTGCACAAAAGAAGCCCCAGCATGTGTGCTATAATCCCATCTATTCATTAATGCAGTGCTCACTTGACTATGATTTATGCTTCAGACTGAGGAAGGTCAATCACTTATCCCAGCAAACACTAGGAAGGACTTAAATTGTTCTTAACTATCTGATGGCAGGTGCCTCCCAGAGGTAGATGGCATCCATGTAGGCAGGCAAAGCTTCTCAATGCTCATGAAAGGATACCAGTTTGGCTGTGTATTTTTTGGATCTCCAAAGTTTATGGCTCTGCAATCAACCAGACTCACTCTGTCTCTACTCTTCAGATTCTTGTCAGAGAAAATAACCTCACACTCCCCATTAGCCACATGGGCTGAAAGCTATGCCAGTTGGCTGTCTTCAAATAGGAGAATGGCTTCATCATAGTGGTTCTTAGCTAATAATTTTAATAATGATGGTTTAACTTAGGTTTTCTTCCAATTGATAGGTCTGACAAACTTATCTGGGCAAAAGTTTGTAAAAGGAACAAACCACTTGTTTCACAGCAACATAGATTTGAGAAAGCTGTTGAACCTGGTTGCAGCCTGAAAGTTTTAAATAAATAATAGTCTTGCTGTAGCTACTAAGGAATTGCTCTTCTTTAATCATGGGCATTGCTATCCCTGCAGACAATTTTCAGCCTCTAGTCAACCACATCGTAAGCATGGGGACCTTAACCAATGAAGAAAACCATTTTCAAAAGTTCGAAGTTTCCATTCTTAGTGCAGATCATTGGGCATCTCCCAAGGTGTCTTACAGGCTGCCCAAGGTTCCAAAGTAGTGCACAAGCCAGAGGGGAGTTCATGGCTTTCTGATTTCTATCTAACCCTTACTATGGACCTAAACTTCACAGCTAAGCTAATGAGACAGAGAGAACATGTGACCAAGTCTAGTGCCAGCCCTACAGCACACACTCAGTGACTTGAGGCAAGTCACTTTTGCTCTCTACAGCCCAGCGTTCTCATGTATACTCCAACACAGGATCTCAGGGTACCCTTTTCTTTTTTTTAATAGAACTTATACAAATTTGTAATTATATGCTTGTGTGTATGATTGTTTAATTGCCTATCTCCTCCACTAAAGCGTAATCTCTATACAGATAGGGACAATATACTGTATCCCTAACACCTAACATGATGGCTGGCACATATTCAAACTCAATAAAAATTTATCAATTTAATGAATAAATAAATAAACAAAATGAGAAAAATGATTTCAAATATCCTACCAGCTCTAACAGCATATGATTCTCTAAATGCAAAAGGCTTTTATTTTTAAAATTGGGTCATAGTCTTCCTTTGCCCAAACATCACTGAGTAGATTAAGTGCCTAAGTGAACATGGCCCTGCTCTACATAATTACTCAAAAAAAAAAAAAAAAAAAAAAACACAAAACTTAACCTATTAATCATAGTTTCTATTAAGATTTGTTTAGTCCCACCAAATCTCATTTTGAAAGTTGATTTCCAGTGTTGGAGGTGGGGCCTGGTGTGAGGTGTTTGGATCATGGAGTTGAATCCCTCATGAATGGCTTGGTGCCATCCTCACAGTAAACAGCGAGTTCCCACTCTTAGATCCCATGGGAGTTGTCCTGAGAGCTAGTTGTTAAAAAGAGCCTGGCACCTTCCCGTCTCTCTTGTTTCTTGTCTCTTGACATGTGGTCTGTATGTGCTGGCTCCTTTTCTTCTTCTGCCATGCTCACCAGATACAGATGCTGGTGTCATGCATCTTGTACAGCCTGCAGAACCATGAATCAAATAAACCTCTTTTCTTCATACATTACCCAGCCTTAGTTATCCTTTAAAGCAACACAAATGGACTAAGACAGTCCCGTATATCTAAAAGCATTGTAAGATGCCATTTCACCCATAGCTTTGCCCCTTAGCTGAACTACCATTTATGGAAGATAGGTGTTTGTTGTGTGTCCTAAAAGATTTTCAATCTCCCTTGCTATGTTTTTCCTGGATCTTGAAATCCTAACAGTAATTGAAACATAGAAGGAAAAAAAACTTAGAATTGTCTAGTCCAGTGATTTTTCAAACTGTATTTTAGCAGAGAAACCCTATTTTGCAAAAAGAAATTTTATATAGAAGCCCAATATTTCCATTCAAAAATGTATGTCTATGTAAATAGATACAGTTTGGAGGGAGGGAAGGAAGGAAGGGGGAAAAAGGCAGGCAGGCAGAAAGAAAAGATATGCCCCGGTTGACATGAGAAAGGGAACTGCAGAGCCCTCACCTGCAGGCTTTGCCTCGACCTCCCTATTGGGCCATACCTCCCCTCACTGCCCTCTGCACCTGCCCTGCCTGCCCCATACTGCCCTGTAAGGCACCACTGAGACTAGTAGCCTATAAACAGGTTGAAAGCCACCAGTTTGAATGACTATCTCCTTTTAACAAAAGAAAACTAAGACTTAATGACTGAATCATATTCTTCTTTAGTGTTCCAAATCCTTCCTGCAAAAAGTAAACTCTTCTTTTTGTTTCTTATTAGATTACACAGCCTTCCCCGAAGTAATTTCATACAAATCAGATTATCAGTGTTCAGTATACTCTTCTTATAGTTAAACCACCATCATTTAACTTTACTCATAACATTTTATTTCAACAAAATAATTTTTGAAAATATAAAAATTTCATAAGCACCGTTTTCCTGTTAGATACAAAATTTATTTTAAAAACAAATAATTATATTGACCTTTACCATCACATATCTAAATTTTTCACATGTTTATTACAAAGACACAGAGGTGAATTAAAAGAGTATATCATTATACATTGTCAAATAAAGGAAAGGTTTCCTTATCCAAATAGAGAGAATATATAAGTGATTACTTAATATAAAGCAAAAGCTATGCCTACCAAAGAACAGACATGCAGTTATTGATCTGGAATTGGCATGATTACAAACTACTCTGCAATTCTTCCTCTTCCCAATTAAGGTGTCTCTCTTGAACTGATTGAAAGCTGTTTGATAAGTATACTTTTTTCAAGATGGTATGCTCAGTTGGGGGTCTTTTTATTAAACTGAAATTCTATCATTAGCTCTGACTAGCACCAGCTGCTGTATAAATTCTGTGTTGATGTAGACCTCCACTGGTGTTCCAAATATTGCAGATGAATCTCTCTCTGCCTCCAAAATCCTCAGTCATGCAGTATGAATAATTAACATCTGATAAATGCAGAGCAAAAATGACTTTTATTAGAAGACATGGTACCGGGATCACAATTCCACCTTAACTCCTCAGAACAATGAACCAAATAGGACTTTAGCAGTTAAAAAAAAAAAAGTGTTTCTAAATCTCTCTATATTATGTTTTTCCCTATACCTGATCAGAAATGTTAACAGTAAGACACAGATTAAATGTTTTAGTCTTACAGCAAAGTTAAAGACAGAATCCAAGCGGCAGCACATTTTAACTAATGTTTTTCTGAATGTTCTAATTCCAGATAAATTCAAAGCATTTAGGACTCATGTCTGTCATGATTATTCTTTCTTCTAAATAGTTCATAATCCGTCGCTTTTTTTTTTTTTTTTTTTTTTTTTTTTTTTTTGAGACAGAGCCTGTCTCTGTCATCCACGCTGGAGTGCAGCAGTGGCAACATCTCGGCTCACTGCAACCTCTGTCTCCCAGGTTTGAGCAATTCTCCTGCCTCAGCCTCCTGAGTAGCTGGGATTACAGGTCTGCACCACCACATCCAGCTAATCTTTTGTATTTTTAGTAGAGACAGGGTTTCACCATGTTGGTCAGGCTGGTCTCAAACTCCTGACTTCGTGATCCGCCTCCCTCGGCCTCCCATAGTGCTGGGATTGCAGGCGTGAGCCACCGCTCCCAGCCAGCCCATCACTTTTAATAAAAAATATTTCCTATTCATGAATCTAATATTATTTCTACAAGATGTATGGTATAAGTACAGCACAAAACAGTTACATGAAATGTCTTTATAGAGTTGAACCTATAAAAACATCTACCTTGTTTGGGAGATATGCCAAGTGGGATTTTTCCTTAATGCATTTGATAGGCTTTAGCAGACAGATTTTTATTTTTATTTTTTTATTATTATTATACTTTAAGTTCTAGGGTACATGTGCATAACGTGCAGGTTTGTTACATATGTATACTCGTCCCATGTTGGTGTGCTGCACCCATCAACTCGTCAGCACCCATCAACTCGTCAGCACCCATCAACTCGTCATTTACATCAGGTATAACTGCCAATGCAATCCCTCCTCCCTCCCCCCTCCCCATAATAGGCCCCAGTGTGTGATGTTCCCCTTCCCGAGTCCAAGTGATCTCATTGTTCCATTCCCACCTATGAGTGAGAACATGCGGTGTTTGGTTTTCTGTTCTTGTGATAGTTTGCTGAGAATGATGGTTTCCAGCTGCATCCATGTCCCTACAAAGGACACAAACTCATCCTTTTTTATGGCTGCATAGTATTCCATGGTGTATATGTGCCACATTTTCTTAATCCAGTCTGTCACTGATGGACATTTGGGTTGATTCCAAGTCTTTGCTATTGTGAATAGTGCCGCAATGAACATACGTGTGCATGTGAGCAGACAGATTTTTAAACTTGTCAAAGGACATTGATAAACTTGAATCCATGAAATAATGCAATACATAAAGATAAAATATGCCATAATAGTATAGTGGCTAAGAGCAAAGCATTCTGGAGATCAATTTCTGGGCCTCAGTTTCTCCATCTGTAAATGAAGATAATATTAGTATCAGGCTTAAGACCGTTACTTGAAGCACTAAGAGATCATGCGTATGATCATTAGCACAGCACTGTGTATTTGTTTTCTATTTCTGCATAACAAATTACTGCATACTTTGTGGCTCAAAACAACAACTGCTTATTATCTTCCAGTTTCTAGGTAAGGGCATGGCTTAGATGGGCCATCTGCTTAGAGTCTCACAACACTGTAATCAAGGTGACACCTGGACAGTGTTCTCATCTGGAGACTTGACTGAGGAAGAAACCCCTTTTTAAGCTCACTCAGGTTATTGGCGAATTCATTTCCATGCTGCTCTAAGACCAAGGATCCAGACTTCTTTCTGACTGCTGGCTGGAGTTTGCCCAAGGTTCCTCACCATGAGAGCTTCCTTAACATGACTGCTTACTTCATCAAGCCAAAAAGGAGAGCGTCTAGAGTGAGTCTACTAGCAAGACAGCGTCTTATATTATGTAACATGATCACAGGAAGAACATCCCACCACTTTTGCCATATTCTGTTGGTTAGAAGCAAGTCCCAGGTCCTGCCTACACACAAGAGTGAACACACCAGGAAGCAAGGATCCCTGGTGGCCATCCTAGAGTTTGTGTGCCAAATACAGTAAATGAATGAATAAATGAAAGTGTGAGTGAGTGAATAAGTAAATGAGTAGGTGAATAATTGAAGTTGGGTGTGAATGTTGTAAGCCCCTTGGACAACAGAAGACATGACAAATAGTTGTAAAGACAGGATAAATGGGTAGGTAGTAGACTCTAAGGTGACTGCTCAGTTGAAGTCATAACACAAGCATCTAACCTTTGTGAAAATAATGTGTTGAATAATTATGGGGCCTGGGCTGTAAGGCCTAGAGAATGTCAGAGTAAAATATCAGGGATGGTGGGAAATAGAGACCTAAAAGAATATATAGGGCTTTTAGTCTCAATTTAAAGTGATAATTTTCTTACAGTTGGAGCAAATGGAGAAATTAGAAATGAAATAAAATGGTCAAATATAATTACATAAGTTTTTAACTTCTAAGTAATAGAAATAACTAGCAATAAAAACCAAAAAAATCAACATACATGAAAAATAGAATTATCAGCACCAAGTATATGAAAAGTTATTCAAACATACATGTGAACACTAATAATATTCCCAATGGATAAATGGGCAAAGGACATGATTATATGATTCATGCACAGGAAATATGAATAGCAAAATAAATTTGAAAAACAGTTTAAATTTAATATGAATAGGGGAAAAGCCTCACAAACAAAAAAAATTCAAGTACCTATCCAATCCATCTTATTTTACCAGCTGATTACTTTAAGATGAGAGAGTAAACAGTAAAGTTAATTGCATTAGTATTGTTAAGCAAAACACCTGGTATAACTTATAACTCACCCTGGGTGGGTGGGTATTCGATAATAATTAGCTGTCAGTAGTCAGTGGTAGGAGAGCTAGTATGGATAACTGCAGTCGCCAAATCATCAAAACACTTATTTGCAGACCATAAGACCACATTAACGTGAGGCAGCTAACATGGGGGAAAAAGCTGTTTAGAATTCTTTCAATTTTACTTATACCACTTTGGTAGCTGGAATACAGTAAAACAGATAGAGATCAGACCCCGGAAGAACAAGGAAACTAGGCAAACAGGCTGGATACTCCACAGGAAGAGTATCTGCCCAAGAACAAGGTCAGCGGTCCTACTTTAACGAACATTCTGATGACAACACCTCGGCCTCGGGTGAACTTCTTTGTGACAGCGTCGTGGGATGCTGCAGGGCTGTATGGACTGTTCCTGGACTTGGCACACAAACGGCGACACAGGTGGGTATCCACTTTTCCCTCTCCCTTGGGCCTGTTCTGGGTAGACAGGGAAAATCAGTTTTGATGCCAGTGATGATATACCCAATATGTTTGTGCACGTGTGTCCTTAGGTCTCTTTAGGAGTAAGTTATGGCACATCTCTCATCATGGCCAGGGATGGAAGGGCCAACAATTAAATGAATAATAGTAAGCACTCACTAAGTATTTGTTGTGGTTATTAATGTTGCTTTTACCTTCAGTGGGAAGGAGGCAAATAAAGATGACTTTGTTTCTGGAATCTAGATGGCTTCTCGTGTGGTGTCAGAGAGGGCGGGCACCCATGGGACCGCTGCAGCAGAGGCGGGAGGAGGAGGCCCACAGGGGAGCCCAGCACCTGAAGATGATGACGGGCAGCAGCAGGTGGTGTCTGGGAGGTCTGACAGCCACAGTCAGGGCCTGTGGTTTTCAAACACAACTCCAGGCTGACTCACTGAGGGAGATCCAGTAAGCTCTTCAAACCAGTGCCACCTACCACCCCCACAGATTAAGGGCAGGATTCGTCAGGGACCTGAGGCAAGGCTAGGAGACAGAAGGTGATATGGCAAAGAGGAATCAAGAGGGAAATGGGGGAGGAGGTTGGCGAGCCAAGCAAGTGGTGGTCACAGTACCTTTCTGAGAGCAGTCATTGGTTATTATGCTCTGGAAGAGAGGAGGAAATATGTAACAACAGAGACCTTCGGAGGGAATGAGCAGATCACACATTTGTTCTTTCCATATGTCCAGGTGAAGACTGGATGTCTCAGCTGGTCCCCACTCATCTCCTCCCCTCCTCCATCTATAAAATAAATGTACTTTGGTCCTAATATTTTAAGTGCAATTACCCTAAACTCATTTGGAGGTCCATCCATGGGGTACTTTTAATAGTTCTTGTCTGCATTTGGTGAATCTTCACATCGGTGTATCTTCCTTGGAATGTACATTTTTGGAATGAAGGAATCAGAGCTATGTAGTTCTCTGAACAGTGTATAACACTGTAAACAATTAGATGACTTATATTTTTAAAATGAAGATGATGCTACTTATAAAATGAATGAGATTCGTAAAGCCATTCTTTTTTGTTGTAATATCAATGGGACTTGAAAAGTTAGTAGTCTGCTGGTGAGAAAACAGCAGTATCACTTCTTAATGTGATATCAGTTCTTAATATGAAACTAGCTTTTGTATACCTCTTAAAATGCTTACCATTGTAATCCCACTTCTAGAAGCCTCAGGTAGGGAAATAATAAACAATGTGAACAAAAATATATGTGTAAACACATGAGCACCTAAATGTTTGATTATAGGAAAATGGCCAGATGAAGCTTGGTATAGCTGGTATATCTAGCAGTTATCAAAATTATAGTTAATAATTTTAACAGGAAAATAGTTATGTTAAAATAGCAAGTGAAAAAAGAACATGCAGCAATTTTTCAATTATATTTTCCAAAGCATAGAAATAATTGGAAAGAAACATATCGAAATGCTAAAAATAAAAAAAAAATAAAAAAAAAACAGAGGGCATGAGGAGGAGGGCCTGTATGGCAGAAAAATGGCTAAGAGGTGAGCAATGAGGAAATGAAATGTGTCAAACAGAACTAAGGAAAGGAAAATTCAGTTTTTTGAATACCATGTGCAAGCAATGAACTAAGCATTTAATAATTCTTGTTAATAATTAAAGATAAACATTGGAATACGTCTATGAGGAGAAAAGAGCCTCTTTCCACAATGAACAGAAACCTCCCATCTTAGCTTAGTTGAAAAAATGCAAAGCTAAGATACTTTGAAGTCTGAAAGAGTACATGAGATGACTCAGGTGTGGTTAGTAGCCCATCACCTCTGCTGAGCAGCTAAACATGACAGTGAAAATGAGAGTACACATTTGAGAAATGGGATTTGCTGAGGCCATATATGGGAAGAGGGGACAGGCAAGTCATTAGACCAGTCTCTACTAGTTTCTAAACCTAGATGTCCATCCAGAATTGCATGGGTAACTATCCAAAACCACAGGTATGCAGCCAAAAAGGCACAGGCCAAAGTAACTATATCAGGGCACAGATGAAACAAAATGGGGAGTGGGCAGTGCATAAAGAATGAAAGGAACGAACAATGGCACAGTCAGCACTCACTGCAGCCTCAACCTCCTGGGCTCAAGGGATTCCCGTGCCTCAGCCTCCCAAGTAGCTGTGACTACAGGCGTGAACCACCATGCCCGGCTAATTTTAGTGTTTTTTGCAGAGACAGGGTTTTGTCATGTTGCCCGGGCTGGTCTTGAACTCCTGAGCGCAAGCTATCTGCCTGCCTCAGCCTCCCAAAGTGTTGGGATTACAGACGTGGGCCACTGTGCCCGGCAGAGCATAATGCTTTACATGGGCTTACTCACTTATCCCCTCACAACAGCGTTCCATACTAAGTGTGGGTTTCTGTGTTTAACCCCCTCATTATTTCCTCCCTTACGTTTGCAGCCTTTACCTTTCTACTGACTCATCTTAGTAATGCTTAAATATGTTCTTCATCCCCTACTCTTCTTTCAGCTATTCTGGAAATTCCCCTACTCCGTCCTCCCCTTCAAATCCCAAATTCTCTAAATGATTAAGTACCCATGGTCATTTCCTCATGCCCACACGCTCCCCAACCCATTACCTACCTGCTTTCTAAAGCTGCTTTCACCAATGTTACCAGGGACTTCCTCATTGATAAAACTCATTGCATCCTTTCCATTCCTTACCTTATATGACTTTTTGGCCCCTTTAACCGCTGAGATCCAGTTTTAGAGTTACATGTCTAGCTACTTAATGGACATCCCACAGCTTCATTAGACCTCAAATTCAATATATTCTAAGTTTACCTCATCTTCTTTCCAAAGCTACTCTTGTTCCACGTTCTCTATTTCAGCAAATGACACCATCACCAAAGCTGGTCTTCCTTCTTTCCTTCACCCCCAAATACACTTGGTCACTAAACCCCCGTACAGTCTACCCTTTACCTGCCTCTCAGAGCTGATGTGTACTCTTCTCTATCCCTATAGTACTAGGCTCATTTCACCACTCCCTTGGTAGCCCCGTCACTGGACTTCCCTACCCTTCACCCCTCCACTGCCCTACCACCATCTCTATTCTGGTCCCTGGAATGCAGTCCAGGGGATCTTTCTAAAACACAAGTCTGATTTTGTCAGTCCTCTACTTAAAAATTTTCCATGGCTTTCCACTGTCCCTAAAATGAAGTCTAAACTTCTTAACATGGTTAACATGATCCTCTCCAAGTTTCATCTTCAACACATCCCCTTCTGCACGCCACACTCCAGCAATACTTCTTGCTGTTCCTCCAATGCTCCTCTCTTCTCTCTCTGGTTGTTTCCAGTGCTTTAAACAGTTCTTCTGACTTTTCTTCTGGGTAAGTCCTTCCACACCTTTAGATCTCAACTTATGTCACTTCCCTTGGAAAGACATTTCTCAACCCCCAGTCCAGGTTAAGCATCCTTCTTCTGGACATCCACTGTATTACAAATGCTCTTAAAGTGGCCTCTATTTAACCAGCTTACTTGATACATGTAATTTCGTTTGTAAAGCACACTGACTACAGCCCTGCCCTCCCCAACGCTCAAAGCTGATAAGCTGCTGTCTATACACTCATCTTACTACTGCTCTCACCAGTTGAATTGCATTGTATGCCTACCAAGAGTCAGATGTGTTTGGTCTAAATTATTTTATAATAGTTTTACTATGGTTATAGCTATGTTATTTGAGGAAATCTTATGTAAATTGATAAAATATAAGTACAGAAAGTTGTTGCTATAATGTACAAAGACATAAATGTAAGCTTCTAAAAGTTACTCTCATGGATATAAAATTGGAAATGGAAAGAAATTATTAAACATCTAAACAGATTCTACTCTGACATAGATTTGTCAGTATCTAAGTTCTTGCTCCAATTTAAAGAAATTAAAATAGAAATAAAACGTGTATATATTATGGATGTGGTTTATATCAGAAAGATGACCGGGACTTCAATTACTGGACATATATTTAAGGAAAAGTCCTTAGCCTTGCATCAAAAATTTGGCAAAATAATATACGTTTATATTTTATTGAAGTGAAATTTATATAACATACAATTAACCATTTGAAAATATACAAGTCAATGGCATTTAGTGCAGTCATGATGCTGTGTCACTACCAACTCTGTCTAGTTTCAAAACTTGTTCATCACCCCAGAAAAACGCCCTGTACTCTTGAGTAACCACTCCACATTCCCCTGCTCCCGTCTCCTAACAACCTCTACTCTCTTTAAATTGAAATAGAACATTTAAGGCATGTAGATAACATTTTTAATGACTCTCCACTTTACTGACTTTTTGGATGAGTCTATTAACTATTGGTCCAACACAAGTTGGATGAGTGGGCATATGCACATCTGATTTCCCTGCAGCTCTGTATTAAAATTGCTCATTTCACTGCCTCCCCTGCCTCCTAGACATTACACGCTTTGTAGGCAGGGGCATGTTCGAGCTGTTTATACATGGGTCTGCAGTACTTGGCACAATGCTTGGCACACAGTGGGCTCCATATTTGTAGGGTTAATTCAGATTACCCAGAAATTAAGTAATATGTCCAAGGACATTAATGGTGAGTCACAATTTAAGCTTAGTGAGCACACTAAGCAGAAAATGAGACCTGTCTGGGAGGTGAACTGAGGCAGCAGTCATATTAGAGTTAATACTGAAAAGTGCTTACTATGTGCCTAGCACTGTGCTGAGCTCTTAACAAGTATTACACTGTTTAATCCTCTTAACAACCCTACAAGGTCAATATTATTATTAACCCAGAAATTCTAGGGAGAGAGTCAGAGATTCCTTAATCCAATTCAAGTATTATAGGACACCAGAGGAAGGCTGTGAGTTCAAAAATAGTTTAGTCAAATGACTGGAAAGGACAATCATTTTGTTACTTTAGTAACACCTTTTAGGACTGGTTTTAGGAAAGAGGAAGTCAGGTCAGATGTCTGCAATGGAGCCCTCTCTAGAGTTTTTGCCCTTCTCCGCACACACAGAGACACACACATGCAACACACATGTCTTGGGTTGTATCTTGCAAGTACTTGGTTATAATTCTTGGGAAAGATGCCACTCTTATGATTTTGTTTTGCTCTGTTGATTACCACTGTGTCCTACAGGTACAACCACATCTACTGTAAACTGGAATACTTCTAGATCCCACTGCACTTCAGGACTCTACCATGTCTGTGCCTCTCTGGAAACCACTGCCTCCTGTATAGCACCAGGCCACTTGCTCCTCTGCTGGCCACCACCACTGCATGTTCTACTGGCGCTGCCACCAATACCCCAGAGCACAGATGGGCCAATGCTGCTCAGCGATTTATGGTGCAGTGGAGAAGAATGCCTCTTTCTATTTATTCTCTCCATCGAGTTATTTCCAAAGCAATATTGCCCGCCTCGCCAAAGCCTCAGAGGCTTGGGTGAAGATGTGTCTTCTGATTTTTATGTACCATCCCCTCTTTGTCCCAGGATCCAGAACTGAGTCCATGGAAATCTGCACCTGGGGCAAAGGCAAACAACCTGAGGTACTTAGGGTAACTGCTCCACTCCAACAAGTAAAGTTTGATGACTGGGCCAGGCTTATCCCACTTGATCCCTCTCCACTCAGTCCCTCAGATGATCCTGAGTTCTAAAGGTAGACACTTTTAATGTAGCGCTGGAACCCCAACTCCCTTACTTTTATGACCAAGTGTGGGAAGTGGAAGTGAAAGAGAAGCAATTCGAGACCCTGTGAAGGATGGAGCTCAAGATTTGGTGACAAAGACTTTTAGCGCCAACCTAGATGCCTTGGTTAAAATGCGTGTGTTGAGTAACACCTCCATGCAGACCACCATAATAGGCCTCTTTGGGGATCCTGACAGAGCAGGATGAACTCTGTTCCCTCACAGAGCTCACAACTCACGTGGGGATACAGTGCAACACAAACTAGCATCTCACGAGCATTCCAAACCTCTGGACAGGGAAGAGTTAGGGGTGACTGTTAAGTTCTCTTTGTTTGCTTATCTATATTCACTAGTTTTCTATAACACGTATGTGTTGGTTATATAATAAAGCCTGAAGTAAAATTCAACAAGGATAAATACTCTCCAATCAGAGTTGGCACTCAGTGCTCAGACAGCTCAGCACCCCCGCAGTCTTCACCAGAGCTGGCCTGGGAGCTCCCTCCACCCTTCTCCTTGAGCATAGGACACAAGTGCCAAAAAGGAACCCTAGGGCATACAGCCCACCTCTTCTCTTGCTCCATCCTCTCTATTATCACTGAACAAATAGATACACTCAACATCTCCTCAAAGCCTTCACTATGCACTGAAAACTCCAAGCTGATTATGGCAATAATAATAATAAATGAGTCTGAAAAGGCCTTGCTAATGCTTTTTGTAAAATAAATAGGCTGAGTATCGAATGAGTGTTGACCCAAAAATAAAAGTAAATGGCTTTAAACAAAATGTTTCTCAGTGTTCTTCTCTGTTATCCATGATTTCAATGTGATCCTAAATATTTTCCTCTAAACATCCCATTTTTAGACACATAACATTTTAGTTAGCTGTTTTCTAAAAGTATATGAAATTGGGTTAGTTTTTGGTGTCTTTTTTCTTTTCTCAACCCATATAAGAACAATACTCTTATATATATATAGTTCTTGTGAACCAAGTAGGTAGTAAAAAAATTGAGAGTCAAAATTTAAATATCTTTAATAATTGACTTGTATAATGTTTATGTCTTGACCATCATCTTCATCATCACCACTGCAAGCATCTGGATTGGACTTGAAGGTTACAAATCATTTCTACAAATAGCATGTCTCTTTTGGGTGGCCCTACTATCCCTGTTGTATTGAGGAGGAAACTGGCAAGTCACAGAGGCTAAATGACTTGCCTAGGATCTCACAGCTACTTCTGGTACAGAGCTAGGACTTGATCTCAAATCTGCTAACTCTACAGTTTTTATTCTTTATCCTACCAAATTGCTGTTCCTTTTCTTTAGTTCCTGTATTTTAGTAGTAGTGGCATTTGGTTTGACTTAGAAAATCTTAAATTAAACCTTTGAGTAGCTACCTTTACCACAGTTCCAAGAGACCAATCTAGAGGTACAAACTTAGTCTGAAAAGCACTCTCCTATCTCATTTCACATCTCTCTACTCTTTAAAATGTAAGCACCAAACCATAAGAACATGTTTTTGAAAAATCAAAATTGGGCTAGGCGCAGTGGCTCATATCTGTAATTCCAGCACTTTGAGAGGCCAAAGCAGGTGGATCACTTGAGGTCAGGGGTTCAAGACTGGCCTGGCCAACATGGCAAAACCCCATCTCTACTAAAAATACAAAAACTAGCCAGGTGTGGCTGCATGCATCTGTGATCCCAGCTACCCAGGAGGCTGAGGCATAAGAATCACTTGAACCTGGAAGGCAGAGGTTGCAGTGAGCCAAGAGAGCGCCACTGCACTCCAGCCTGGGTGACAGTGTGAGACTCCGTCTGAAACAAAAAGAAAGAAAAATCAAAATTGCATTTAAGTTCAGGAAGAGAGAGAGAGAAGAACTTAGATGTTCAAATGTTCTCTGTATTGCATTTAGCGGTGAGGCAATTGATGTTTCTCTTCAAAAACAAATGTTTAAAAATGTCTTTGAAAATATGTGGTATAAACAAAATGTTATATGGGGAGGGAACAAGCTTAGGTAGTAGGCAATATCCAATAAGAGATCCAGACCATGGAACTAGATTGAAATTCTGGATTTGGTCTGGGCGCAATGGCTCACGCCTGTAATGCCAGCACTTTGGGAGGCCAAAGTAGGCGGATCACGAGGTCAGGAGATCGAGACCATCCTGGCTAACACGGTGAACCCACGTCTCTGCTAAAAATACAAAAACAATTAGCCGGACATGGTAGGGGGCGCCTGTAGTCCCAGCTACTCGGGAGGCTGAGGCAGGAGAATGGCATGAACCCGGGAGGCAGAGCTTGCAGTGAGCCGAGATCGCGTCACTGCACTCTAGCCTGGGTGACAGAGTGAGACTCCATCTCCAAAAAAAAAAAAAAAGAAATTCTGTATTTGAGGATTTCAAATCTGTAAGGCATTTTATCTCAGAGAGTGAGTACGTAAGAGTTTAAGCATGTGTCCGTATGATTGAAAGATCCAAGTTCAGTCATGGTGGGCAGGGAAAGGAGGTATTTGAGTATTCTTCAGCGCCCGTGGGATGCCAGATTTAGAAAAAATGAAAATAAAAAATGTCCAATTACGTTTGAATTTCCAATAAACAACTAACTTTTAAATGTAGTATGTTACATTCAATATTTGAGACATGTTTATACTTAAAATTTTTCACTCTTTATCTGGAATTAAATTTAACTGAACATCCTGTACTTTTTCTGGTCAACCTACCCTAGGGGCTAATCCATAGGGCGTCCTTGAGCCAGGCTCAGAGAATACTTCTTTGGGGCCATCCTTGATAAGCCAAGAACTAGAACTGCGCTAAAATGAGAAAGTCTGAATTAAGTCCTTGGTTGTATACATACATCTTTTTTAAGTGTTTCATCATCTGCTTGGGCCTTTTGTCTTTGATTGAAAGTCGCTATAAACTGTGCCTGAATACCACAGCGTTAATCACAAGCCTCCTGAAGTATTTTCATATTGTGTGTAATAAATGCCCATATACTTAGGATTTAAAGTAAGAACTACTCACCACAATATTTAGTTAAAATTACAAAGGGAGTACAAATTAAGCCATCATTTTGTTAAGGTGTATATTATAAGTCTTATTTAATTTCCCCATGTTCTTATGTGTATGTTTGTGTAACTGTTGTGTCAAGACTTTCACTGATAAAGTATTTCAATTAGCTGCTAAAAGAATACATTGAAGGAGTTACAACTGATGTACATTTGGGCTAAATACCTATAATCAGAGTTGTTTCTCACCTGAGTCCCTCTTACTGATGTTATGTAACAAGCGGTCCTGATTGCTAGCAATAACTTGCTTAACATGTTCACATTTGTGTGATAATCACATAAAAAATAAAATGACTCACTAGTACTTCAAAAAAGAAACTGATACTAGGTGTAGGCTAGATATGTTATATGGTCACTTTATCATATCTGAAAGCCTCATTCCTAAATCACTAGGATTTTTCAGACTCTTGTCACAGGACTGATTTGAGACTAGCTGAGAGATGAAATTTGTGGGGGATGAGGGAAGCAATGAGAGAAACTGGTGAATGGAAGGCAGGGAATCACCCCTTCATGCTCACCTACCCCCATGCTTCCTGGATAACCAGAGCTTATCACCTAGGTATAGTCTTATGGCCAAAAAGGACTAAAATGAACTGGAAAGTCAGGGAAGTCATAGTAGTAATGAGCTTTGGTGCAGAGATGTACGGGGAAGTAAAGTCCTCCTCATCCACCAAGGGCCTTTTATGTCCTTGTGTGGCTCCTGTGATGATTATATCACTCTTTAACAGTCTTCTAACATTATAATCATGAAATCATCATAAACATTTTTCCTCACAAATTATTTATTCTCTACCACCTTCTTTCAAAACTTCCTGATTTCACTTTACGGAAGAGACCAGAGAATTCTCAAGATCTAATTCTATCCCACAACCTTTCTATAAATCACTTTAATGTGATGTTCTAGAAAATTTAGGGGACACATCTTTGTTAAATAAAAGAGGCATTTACTTGGTAAGGCAGCCAATTTCTCTTATTCATTGATCAGCATGAGACCTTTGTTTAAAGCTTTTTGTGTGTGTATGACAGGGTCTTGCTCTATTACCCAGGCTGGAGTGCAGTGGCCCGGTCATGGCTCACTGCAGACTCCACCTCCTGGGCTCAAACAATCCTCCTGCCTCCACCTCCCATATAACTAGAACTACAGACGCATGCCCCCACGCCCCACTAATGTTTTGATTTCTTGTAGAAACAGGGTCTTACTTTGTTGCCCAGGCTGGTCTCTAATTCCTGGGCTCAAGTGATTCTCCCACCTTGGCTTCCCAAAGTGCTGGAATTACAGGTGCGAGCCACCATGCCCAGCCTATTTAAAGCTTTAGGAAGAAAAGTTTCACATTGCTCAACCTCATGACTTAAGCAGGTCAACTCAAGGTATGGGTAAATCATGCCTTTCCTACCACATCATCATGGGAAACCTGAAGTGGCCACTCTCACAGCCTTGCCTATAGGATGCTAAAAAAATGAAACATCCGAAATTATTCCCATATCTTACATGTGTCCTGTTTATAAGAAATTTCAGGCTGGGTGCCATGGCTCACGCCTGTAATCCCAACACTCTGGGAGGCCGAGGTAGGCAGATCATCTGAAGTCAGGAGTTCAAGACCAGTCTGGCCAGCATGGCAATACCCCATCTCTACTAAAAATACCAAAACAAAACAAAACAAAACAAAAAATTAGCCAGGTGAGGTGGCACATGCCTGTAGTCCCAGCTACTTGGGAGACTGAGGCAGGAGAATCACGTGAATCCAGCAGGCAGAGGTTGCAGTGAACTGAGATCGCAGCACTGCACTCCAGCCCAGGTGACAAGAGGGAGACTCTCTCTCAAACAAAACAAAACAAAAACCCAGAAATTCCATCTCTCAGAATTTTGTGAAGAATATCTATTCTTTCTCCTAGCTCTGCTCAAAATCATCTCCATGAGACAGTGGATTTATGAATGTGGTAAGAAAAATTCAGTGGACTCTAAGAAAATTTCTTTATCCTGTTCGGAGCCTCCCTTGTCCAGTCCCATGTAATGTTCTTTATCCCAGATAAATGTAGCCAAGCACTTCCAAACACCTCGGGAAATGCAGAGGTTGAAGAGGGGGAAATCTTATTTTACTATGTAAGTTTCGAATATGCTATTTTTGACTAGATAACACAATCACATAGCCCAAGAATTAAAATGACATTAAAACATATACATTGAAAAGCTGTATTATGATCCCTTTTCCTATCCACCCCACTAATCCCTGATGCCCCCTATAGGTTAACACTTGCCCTGTGTTCCTCCGGGCTCTTCCAATGTTTTTATGTATATACAAGCATTAATGCATATTTTTATTTCCTAGATTTCTTACACAAAAAGCAACATATACCATACATCTTCTGCAGCTTGATTGCTCATATAAAATATATCCCAAAGATCACTCCATGTCAGTATATAGGACTCATAAAATGTCCTTGTTGACAGGGTGTTTCTTAACTCTTCACATAACATGCAATGCTGCAGTGAACAACTTGTCTATAAGTCCTTTTGTATGTCTGTAGGATAAATTTCCAGAATTGAGACTTCATAGAATTTTTTAATTAAATACCTCTGTTCTAACGCTTCTCAGAGTGGCTTGCATTTGTTAGTGCTTCCTCCTCACTATGGTATACACTTCTGAAGGCATGAACTGTGTTTTATGCATCTTTGCACTCACAGGGGCTACCATAGTGCCTAGCATGTTAATGCTAAATACAAACCAAACTTCTAGTGTAACTGCAACCCTGAGAACATTCAAGTAACCCCTCAATGTAAAGGCTGCGATCTAGGTGTAGATTAAGAGGCACTTCCCAGTTTCTATTTCAAGATGAAAACAGGACTTATAAAGATAAAAGTATTGAATAAGGAGTCAAAGTTTCAAGGATGAGGCTGTCTCTTCAAATCCGGGAACTGGGTCAATGTCGGGCAAATTTTCTGGGTTAATCACGCAGAGACAAACTAAGTGGTAAAATAGAGAGGAAGCCTAGAGAACTCCTGCCTGCTGATGAGCAGCCACAGGTGACTGAGAATAGCACTTCCCTAAAAGCCAGGATGAGCTATGGAGAAAAGGTAAATGCATACATGGATTAGAATCTGAGCAGAGATGGAGAGTGTGCACAGAAAGCGAGGCTGCAGATGGTGCTAATGTAGCTGCTTCTCCACTCTCATGACAGCCTGTGAGAATGGCTCCTGGTTTTGCTCCTCAGCCCCCACCCGTGTCAGGAAGGCTTCTAGGAAGTGGCCTTGGTGAAAACTCAAGCCCAGTCCTAAACTGATGGCAGCCGTACTTCCCTAGCTATTTCTCTCCCCATCCCAGTGCTGCTCCTCCCAGCCACAGCTGCTACTCCGAGCACATAGGCCATAGGAGGATTCTTTCTTTCCACGAGATAATCACTAAGCCTCCCAGCTGCCACTGAACTCTGTTTAGCCAAGTTTGAAGACATGGACTAGAAGGCAGATGTGTCACACACAGAACTCGTTTCAGTGCTTGTCAAAATCCTCACCTCTCAAAAATTGTCAGTGAAAAATGAATGGTTACAACTTCTTATGTCAATAATGTGGCAATATAATTCAAAAATTGTAAATGTGTTTTTATCTAGCAATTCTACTTCAAGGAATTGATTCTGCAAGTACACTTATAGAAGAACAAAAAAAAACTATACATATATTTGCTGAAGTATTATTTGTAAAAGCAAAGAAATTAAATAGAAATTACCTACATATCTATCAACATGGTAGTGGTTATATAAATAATACTATATTATGTAATATCTTTTGCAGCTCTAGAAGAATGAGATAAACCCATGTGTAGGGCATGGAGCAACAGTCACATACACTGAGGTGAATAAAAACAAGCTTAAAATAGTAAATATATTGTATGATTTTATTTGTGATTTAAAAGATGATGTGCTTGCATATGAATTTTTAAAAATTGGTAAAAATATATGAGAGACTATTAAGGCCACCACTGGGGAATGGGATTGAGGAGACTAGGGGAAAAGAAAGGAACAACTTTTTATTTTTTTAACTTCATATCCTTTTTGTATTGCCTTTGAGAATTAAAAAGTTCACTTGCAGCCCACATATTATTTCTAAGATTCCTGTGGTATATAGATTATGTAGGATTTGGTGATTTTCTTTTTTTTTTTGAGACAGGGTCTCATTCTGTCACCAAGGCTGCAGTGCAGTGGCATGATCACAGCCTGCTGCAACCTAGACGTCTGAGGCTCAGGAGATCCTCCCACTTCAGACTCCCAGGTGGCTGGACTACAGGTGTGCGCCACCATGCCTGGCTAAGGGTCATACTATGTTGCCCAAGCTGGTCTTGAACTCCTGGGCTCAAGCGACTTGCCCGCCTCGGCCTCTTAAAGTTTTGAGATTACAGTTATGCGTCATTATGCCCAGCTCTAGTGATTGTTTTTGGTCTTTTTTTCCCCCTGAGACAGAGTTTTGCTCTTGTTGCCCAGGCTGGAGTGCAATGGTGCGATCTCCGCTCACTGTAACCTCCGCCTCCCGGGTTCAAGCAATTCTCCTGTCTCAGCCTCCTGAGTAGCTGGGATTACAAGCGCCTGCCACCATGCCCAGCTAATTTTTGTATTTTTAATAGAGATGGGGGTTTACTTCTTTGGCCAGGCTGGTCTTGAACTCCTGACCTCAGGTGATCTGCCCACCTTGGCCTACCAAAGTGCTAGGATTACAGGCGTGAGTCACTGTACCTGGCCCCTGGTGATGATTTTTTAATCAGAATAGCTATCACTTAAAAAAAAAAAAGAAAAAAAAAACTTTTAAAAGGTTCTTCTTGGCTGCATAAAACATCTGTGGTTGACCTTAATTGAGGTTCACAGAACCAACTTCAGCTTTGTGGGCATATACTCAAAACCCGACTCACACAGAAAGCCTAGTATAATTTTCTATGATTAAAAAATCAATGTGTTGAGTCTTCAGACTATTGATTAGGTTCTCAACAATTTTAGTAACACCCTTGACCACCCATAAACTTCCATTTGTCACTTACCTGAACATATCTTTTAAAGAATGCTTTTTAGTTCTTATGTTGCATTTCCTGCAAAATCTCCCATGCAGTGGACTTATTAATCATGAAAAAATTTTGTCATATTTTACAAGGTCAGAGAGAAGTAAAGAAGAAAAGATGATCCCATATTATGTAAGTGTCCTGTTGCTAAAGAAAACACTGCTCAGGGCAGACTTACACAAAGTGGTAGATTCTGATACTGGGTTTTCAAATCCTGATAATTGGAGCCATTCAGTCAGTCTCTGTGCCTGATCCTGAATAAAAAGAACCTGAGACGAAAAGCAAGAAGATGAGAAAATGTTCAGACAATAAAAAGCATTTGGCAGATGCAATTGGCAGTAGACTCAACATACATTCTCTTGAGGCAAAGCTTTAATGAAGAAGCTCAAATGTAGCAGAATATTGTTTGGAACATCAATTTCCAGGTCACCTACCTTCTCCAAGACTTTCTGTTGCTAAGATGATGATGTCTTTGGTTACCATAATTTAACAAAGTTTTCTAGTATCAAAAAGTTTTAGCAATTTGCCTTTCTGCAATGCAGGGGAAAAAAAGCTGTAGGATGTGCAATGTTTATTCAATTGCCTTGTTGTATTATTGCTCTTCTTTCTGGAATAGTATTTTGGGTTTGCAAATGTAGAGAAACCTACATTTTCCTGGTATAGACCTGTGATGACAGGTCTACCGTATAAGCGAATAGACAGATATATCAAGCAGGTTGATAATTCATCTTGCTGTAATTAACCAAATATAGTTTATGGAAGTGATTCAAGCCTAAAATTCACAAACAACCTCATGAAATTTTCAGAACCAATGTATACTTTTGGGGTTAGCCTCAAAACCTTTGAGAGCTTCCACTTCATAGCTAAATGCTAAAGCACAATAATCATGGGAATAAGACAAAGGGAGATTAAATGATCAGCAAATGAGGAAGAAACAAAGAGAAAAATAGAGAAAGCAGTGATGTAGCTATAACAAGAGCCTTACATGCCTAGTTCACTTATTCTCAGACAATTCATCTTCTACAATAATAAAAATTGACTGTAGCCTTCCAAGAAAAGTTGCTTCTTCAAAATGAATAGGTTCTAAGCATGTTTGGTAATTTAATTTCAAATAGATGTGTTGGTATAATTTGGGTTTTAAGGCACTAGCCCTCAATATTTAGATCTTGGTCTCCAGAAATAAATTACCTTGACAACTAACATGAAGGCCAATCAATGTATACTGACCCCAATTATTGGAATGGTATGAATGAATATATATTTTTAAACTCAATTATCCAGGTAACTTGCACATAAATATAACAAACCAAAGACCACAGGGTGGGATACTGCCTCAACTTCATTTTAGTACAGATTATTTTCTCCTTTGAACCACTAATCAACTTTACTATATGCAGTTTCTACAATACAAGCCTATTTGCCTCAACATCTTAGCATCATAGTATCCTCTCATCAGAATATTGGTTAGGTTCCCTAGTGTGAATCACTTATCCAGTTGCTTGCCTGATTATTCACATGTTTTTGAGATTTGTGAAATGTAGCAGATAAACAGGTTTATGCTGTGTGCAACTTGGAGGGCAGCCAATGTCTGTCTGCCTATACTGTATATTTACTCTCCTTCCTCAATCTCTCTCTCATACAGAGAAGCTGTATTTTAAGACTAAAATCAGGGTAGAATGCAATCCAGTAATGTCACTGCAGAAAACAGCAGGTGCTCATCCACTCATTTGCAGTGATTCTTGCAGTGAGGAAAGTGAATCAATGATTCATCTAATGGACAAAGAAACGCCACAGTGAACATTTGGAAAAATCAAATGAGGGAAAGGAACATTCTCTTATAAAGGTGGGCTCTGATTTTGGAAAGCAAAACCTCCCACGTGAAAATCAGGAAGTTTGTTGTGTTCTGGTTGTAACTGTAGTAAGCAATGGCATGTTCCCTCTCTCCCTGCTTCCTCTGTTTTATTGCTTTTGTGTTGCACTTCTAAAATAAATATCAATAAATCATTGCAGTTAGATACTCTAATATAGACAGAAATGTACTTGACTCCCTACAGTCATTACAATTGGAGGGGACTCTGATTAGGATGCTTTACTTAATTAAGTGATATCGTCTAAAGAGAGTTCTTCCCTCCATTTTCTGTTTAACAGTCTCACAAAACACCAACAGAGGAAATTCATTCTGTTGTTTGCTTTTCTTATTGTAAATGGTTTCTCCTCATTCATATTTTGCAGAAGATGATGTCGTGTTGATGAAATGGCTAATAAGCCAAAGACTATGGTTACACACAGAGTCTTGTTCAAATCAGCCCAGGCTACACAGACTGAAAACATTTTCTCCCCATCTCAAAAACATGTTTTTAAATTTATTTTTACAGCATCTGTAACCTAAAATTAAGAAAATCCAAAAGAAAGTCTTTTCTGAAAAATCACATTTCACCTAGTTTATGTATGGTTCAGCAGAGACCTTAAAAATCTGTTTATTTGAGAAAACAGAAAAAAAAATGGGCAAAGAATAAACAATCCTTATGCATTAAATGTTATTTGCGAGGCACTTTGATTTTACTGAAAGAAGTCATTAAATTTGGATTGCCAATACAAATATGATTATATATGTTTTCCAAATAAAATGTTATTATGTTGTAACTGAACTCATCCATTTATTGTTTGTTTACCTAGTGCTCAAATGCATGTTTTATTCATAGATGTCTGGGAGAAAAAAATTTTGCTTGATAATCACACCAAGCATATTTAACAAAAGCGATTCTCCTTTTATTAGTGAACAGGTTTAAGCAGAATGATTTCATTTTTTTCCCCATTTAGTTAATTCAGACTTGCAGGATCCTTAGCTTACAGCTTTTGTTTCTCCTCCCACGGCCTTTTATGCCTTTAATGTATGCATGCCTATCCACTGATGGGAAAATATCATTTCCTGAAACTCTTCCTTTTTCCATTCTTGACTATTCTCTCCGTTGATTTCTAGCTTTGGTTAGTTTTCACTAGTCAGTTCTGTCAAATCGCTGTATGTACAAGACAGATAAATTGAAGCCAAGCAAATAGTTAATTATCCTGTTGAAAAATTTAAACTCTCTCTCCTTAGAGTGAATTGGAATTCTAATTTGCTCATTCCTTTAAAAATAAATAATATATTTATATATTTAAAGCAATTAAAAAGTGTATAGGATAGAAAGACATAAAGTGAAGATTTATTAATATCTATGAAATTTTTTATTGCCAAAACATTTTAACAAAATTTTTGCAACTTTAACAAATTAACAATTGCCTTGTATTGAATTTAGCAACTTTATTTCTGTCTATTAAAAAGCAACATTAAATGTAAACACTCTCTTAAATGAACTCAACCAACTTACAATAGATTATTTGCACCTTAATACAACATGCAGCTAAAAGCAATTAATAAACTGTAAAATTTAAATACATGTCTCAAGATATAAAAGTGAATATTCATGAATCACATGCAAGGGGTTTATAATTAATTGCTAAATTATTAAAAGAACATTTTATAACACAGCTAGAAATCTGAATTATTTGAATTATTTAATAGCTTGGTCATTAATCAAACAAAATAATAATAGCAACAATAATACATAATTGTCAAATGAGTTAATTAATGTGGTTTGACTCTAAGATTTTGTCTTGTCTTGTTTTAACTGGGTACCATCTGCATAAAAATGTTTCCTTAAGCTGGATACATTCTGAAGTTACATAATTTTTCTTAATTAGGAAGTTAAGAAAATCACAGAAGAATAGTAAAACAATGTGCCTGCTCGACATGTTATCCAAAGCGAATTCCAGAAATTGTTCATAATTGCTTCTGTTATTTTTAAAAGATGTTCTTTATTAAAAATTAGCCTCACATTAGTTTTAAAGTTCGTTAAATGTTAGTTTTTTTCCCCCTGGTTTTGATAATTTTAACAACTAAAAGCTTAGTTAGCCTACTATCTGTTAAGCAAACTTCTTTATAGATTTTGTTTAAGCTCTTCATTTTAAAAGGTGCCTTTGTCCTGAAACTAAACATATGACACTCCTGTCCCCTAAGAAAATTTTTGAGAAACTGAATAACAGCAAGTAAATCTGATAGAGAAGTTTTATCCCATTCCTGCTGTTTACTTATTTTAAAATAATTGTTTAAAGATAAAGAATGTGTCTTTTTTCTTAAGTCTTTAAGAAGAATGAGAACTGGGTCTAATAAAGCACTACTGAAGTTAGAATAGCCGCTGAATTATTATCTGGCAGAAGAATGTGAGTTCTATTTTGCCTGAACCAATTATCTTTATCAAATGACTTTTCTACCTACATTGTTTGCTTAAGATATTATAGATAAGCAGAGTTATTGTAATATGCATTTTAGGCCATTATTATTTAAATTCCTATAAATCAAACTGGTGTAACAGAGCCAATTTCAGGTTATTTGTTGAAACTGCTTTTCTTTGGAGCAGTTAACATTTGGGGCTAATGCTTCAATCCTAATGGGCAAATATATCAAATGTTTAAAATATAAACACAAATATTATTGCCTTTAAAAGGCTAGTTAGTAAGAAAAAGATTTACATCCTAACATGGGCTTTTTTCTGTGTTTGTAAGATGAGTGCTCTAAATAAAGTATTTGTCATCAAAGCTGTCTCTGTAAATTAGTAGAAAGAGTAACTTTTCTAAAGAGAACCTAGCTAAGAGACACCTCCTGCAATGGAAGTAGATCAAATCTGTTCAAAGAAAAGGACAAAGAACAAAGTTTATTTGCTAGCGTGAAGACAGTTTCTTGAAACTTTCTTTTTTTTCCTACGGAAACCAGAGTGTTCAAGAAAGACAATATTTAGCAATGGGCTTTTGGGGGTTGGGAGGAGAAAAACATCTTGTGTGATGTAAAGGGAGAAAACATATAGACCACAATGGAATAAACAAACATTTTCTTTTGGCAAGAGATGACTGCAGAGTTTGAAGAGTAAATTACTTCCATCAGCAAGTTGTACCTTATAAATTTAGAAGAATGGATCATCAACTCATTTGGAAGATAATTCTCTTTTTAATAGCAACAGTTTCACAGCTAGTTTTGTCTCTAAAAACGATACCTGCTAGACATCCGTAAATTAGCTTTTAAGAGGAAGCAAAACTTGATGACAAACTATTGTCAAGTTGTATATATTTCTGATTCAGGTTAAACATATTTTTAACAAACTGTTTTGTGAATCTGTTTTGAAGCACTTCAGCGGCCCAGAGGGAGCTCTACCTTTAATATATAGACAAGGTTACAAAGACTCTCAAAAAAAAAAAAAGAAAAAAAGAAAAAAGAAAAAGTAAGATGCAGGGAAGAAAAAAAAGGAAACAAATGTCTATAAGGAACAAATTATGAACTTAACAAAAATATGACAAAATCTATATAATATTTTTTCCTAGTAGAACAATTTGTGAGTATAATAAATGAAACTAAAGCAAAACTTTTCTGGGTTGAACCAGGCATTGAATAAATTGTAGAAACAGAATAGTGTTAAATATTGCATATTCGTTTAAAACATTTATGATGTAGATGTTAATGCAGTTAATTTAGTTCAGTGTTCTGTTAATATGAAAACAGCTATAATGTAGTGCTTCATTATTTATAGTGTACTAATTAATCATTCATAATATGATGGTTTACCCAAGAAAAGCTCAGTTATCTTTCATAAGTACAACAGCCATATATAAAACATGTAATAAAACAAATTCATGCCCTAAATATTATTCTTAAAAATCAGTATTTTTCTCAGGTTCAAGTACAGATAAAATTAAAACAAAACAAAAAAGGTAACTAAGATTATCCCCCTTAAAATGCAAATAGAACAGCCTTTGCAAATTTTCAAGATCTTATTTTCATAACAGTAACTTGAAAATAATTATTAGAAAGCACAGTTAAAAAGCATCATATATTTTTGATGAGTCAAATATTTATTTCCAGTCCTTTTTGCATCAAGACTGTGGGAAATGTGTATTATGAAGATCAGATGGTGCACTGATGTGAGAAATGTTGCAAAGCATCCTGTTGATTGGTTCTAATTAACTGCAATGCTCTTGTGTTCTCAGTTTTAGCCGGCATACACCACACAATGCCTTTTATTTTGCTTTGAATGGATTTTTACTCAAAAACAGCTGATCTCAGTAACCACAGTATTTTGGGATTTTTTATTTTTGTGAATTTCCCTGCAATGTTTTCTTTTCCATTTTAAAGACAAATTTGAAAATATTTCTAAATCATAAAGTATAACCAGTTGAATTACCAGCACTCGTGAGGTCTTCCACATGTATTTTGCATGTTCTGTAGTATGTGACCATATTCTCAAACTACATTTCAATCCCTCTTTAAAAGTTATATATCTGAGCAGTGGTTTAAGCAGAAAATTCTGAAAAGCAATTTAGAACACACTGCTAATTTTTTATTTTTGTAATCAGACTGTTAAGTAGAACAGAGCTAAAACCTGGGACCATGAGCAAGGAATGAGAAGGATTCCAGAATAAAAGTATTAAATAAAATTCTTTGCACTCACCTTTCTCTGATGATTTAAACTCAAGCAGCTCTGACAGAGAGGTCATGAATTTTCATCAACTTCACACATGTCATTTAAAAACATTTTGATTTGCCCTGGGACCCCTGTATGTCTCTGAAGCATAGTAATAGTGCTGGGATGTTTTCTAGGTACAAACCCTATAAACTCCCAGGGCTCTAGAAGATATATTACTAATGTAAACAGGCCCTTAAGTGGAAAAAAAATTAAATAACAGGATATTTCCAAAGAAATGCAGAATTTAAAATAAGGAGGCTATTTTTTAGAAGCAGCACACTTTCTATGATTTTAAGGGTCACAACTGTATCCATACACTAGCCTTTTGAGAACATGCAGTTATTTGTCTTGAGAAATAGAATCATTTTGGACAGGAAAATCTATAATCTAAAAATTAGAGCTAAATCATTCATTAGCCTAGTAGACCTTAAAAGTGATTAAATAGTCGTCTTTTTGTTCATGTAAGGATAAAATATGACTCGTGAGCAGTCCAGTGTTTCAAAATGGCTACCAACACCCTTACTCTTTCCAGGAGAAAGGCTAACTGTATAAAGTGGAGTACAGTCAACACACAGTTTTACCCCACATAACACCTCTAAAAGTTATCTTCCAAATATTTCTGTCCCTCTTAAAATGGTAAAAGAAAAAAAAAAAAACAATCATTAAGATGGAGTAAGAAATAAACATTAGGAGAGATTAATAAGTGCAAACAAAGCTGCCAATATACAATAATATAAATAAAGTGCCATTACAAATAATTTACATTGTGCTCCTCATTTTACAACTGAGGAAATGGAGGCTAAAAGAGGTAAAGTGACTTTCCCAAGGTCTTACAAAGACGAAGGTGTAAAGTTAAACTACAGGCAATTCTTGAGTCCTGGTAATACTGTTTCTACAATACTACAAAGTCTTTTTTTTGTTTAATACAGTAACAAAAATGTCCTCAGGTGGTGTCAGTCATATAATTCAGCAAAACAAGTATGTATGTAAAAGGCATGTGCAGGTCTTACCAAATTAATTGGCCATCTTTACCCAGTGTGAAGTCTTTTTCTTTAAAAAGATGTTTCTTTGGAGAATATCTTTACGCCTTCATTCTTGCCAGGCTTTGAGGATTTATATTTATTTGATGGAAGGTGGTTCTCTTTAGCACACTTACACCAAGCAGGCAGGTGAAAACAATCACCAGATAGTCTCACTGTCACTAGTTTGCCCCATTTCCATTCCATTCTTCACTCTGCTGACTGGCTGGCCTTTCTAAAATGCACATCTGATTATGTTTGAGTTTTTTTCATTGGCTTTCCATCTGCTACATAAGATAAAATCTACACTTCTTAGGCTGGCATTCAGGGCTCTTTGAAATGTTTAGCCTGTACCACCCCTTCAGTTTCACTTCTAACACTCTCCTCACATTTTATGTTGTGGCAATGCAAACTAGGTATGATTCCCTGAACATGATATGCCTTCTCATTGCCCCTGGGCCTTTGTGCATGCTGTTCCCTCCACCTGCAATGTCTGATAAAACCCTACTCCTCCTTGAAGAGTGAGCTCAAGCACCACCTTTTCTCCTCCTGCCAAACATAAATACTTCTGGAATTCCACGGCATCTTGCACAGACCTCACATTGGTCCACCCATTGCATTGAACTGTAAGTGTCTATTTACATGCCTGTTTCTCCACACACATTATCTTTGAGGTTAAAGACATATCTTTCCCTCCATGCCTACTACTTTGCCTGGTGTAAACACTGAGTGGATGTTTACTGACTAAATAAATGGATCAGTGTAAAGAGACCACCAATTTTGTTTTCTTGTCACAAAATCTGTAAGCCTTGGGTGATATCCCCCAGCGCTTTTTTATGGGTCTAAAGTGGGTGCACATGACAAAAGAATATTTTTACCAACCTCTTTTTAAGGTTTCTGTTATATTAACCATTGCCTACAAGTACACTTTTTAAATCACTCTTGCTTTATAGTGAATTGACTTGACTTTGGCATCAAGTTGGTAGTGAAATATGAATTGATATCTTCATGTGAACGAAGAGGAGAATTCTCAGGTAAACAGTGGGCCACTGTTGTTCCAGATGTTAAAAAAGAGAATTGCCTTTTACGGCTCCATTTCTTATTAGGAACATAAGTTAAAGGATAACCTGCAACCCATTAAGACTGTAAATGCACATTTAGGTATAAACATGAAGTGGCATCAGAATTTTTATGCCAAGTGAGTGCTTTAAAAGAGAATTTTTGTTTTGTTTTGTTTTGTTTTGTTTTACTAGAGGCAGGGTCCCAGGCTACCATGCATTGGCTATTCACAGGTGTGATCACAGTGCACTTCAGACTTTAACTCCTAGGCTCAAGCAATCCTCCTGCCTCGCCTCAGCCTCCCAAGTGGCTGGGACTACAGGGGTGTGCCACCATGACTGGCTGAGAATTTTTAGTTTAAACTAATGGAACTTAGATTTCAGATTTAGCTTATTTGAGGTTCAATTGCTGTTTGACTCTGTCCAGTCTTCCGCATTTTGCTGAACAGACACTGCCAATGATGCAAATGTCTTCTAAAGGAGCCTGCTCAGCTGAAGCCAGGGATGCCCTTGATACAAAAACACACGCTTTCCACTTGCAATGATACCCTCATATTTACTGGTAAAATAATTTGCATTTAAAATTAAAAAGATTTTGCCAGCATATTCTTCCTCTGACATGTAGATAATCTTAAACCAGGCCCCCAAGTTAATGAAGAAATGCTTCAGTTGTTTAGGTTACTATAAGGCACAGGGCATCTCAATCCTGAAGCCACTTCCAATCTTATGATCCCCCCTGTCCAACTCCACGACATTGGCTCCATTGTGCCCCAAGGCAATAGCCCCAACTCACATGTGAGGAATGTTTACCAAGGGACAGCAATTAGGAGGACAGTAATAGTAGACATTGCTCTTGTGTGATGAGTTCCCCTTGGTCATCAGATCACCTTCTACAGAGCAGCCCTATGTGGCATTATCATTAACAATTAACACTAGTTTTTAAATTCTTTTCTGGTCGATGAAAAGAAATTGTCAATTCCCACCTTTACTGCCTACAGAAGGATAGGATTTGTGACCCCCTCATCATTTTAGAAGACGGTTACCCTTTAGAATCTTAAAGGTCTTGAATGGTGGGTGTGTTATGGAAAGCTTAAGTCTGGAATGTAGAAAGAGATGAACTCTAAGGATTTTCCAAGTTATTGTTAGAATTTATTTTGTGTTGTATCTGGGATTTTGTTTGTTCTAAACAGCACAGCATCACCTCACATAGTTTTAATTTGTGTAGCCAGAGAAATATAAAAGACTCCTCTCTTACTAACTAACAAAGAATTGGCCCTCTTTTCTGTCATTTTGAATCAAACTGATCTAGACTTTCAATAATGTTTGTTTACATAAAAAGAAGAAAAATGCTAATAATACTTCATTATCTTTACATTTTGTGTATCAGAAAGGATTACAACAAGAGAAGTACTGAAAAATATTTTCCAACTTCCTTGATTCAGAAAGTATTTACTGAGCAAATATTATGTGCCAGGCTCTATAAGAAGGTACTAACAGCAGATTTACAGCAGATAAAGAGAGAAAGAATATGGTTGTTTACAGCTCTAAATTTAAGAATGTAAAATGTGACCACCTATCAAATCACATAGTCTTGGAATTTCCTTCTGTCTACTTTCTCTCCACTCTCATAAAAGAAAAAGCTTTATTCTTATTCATTAGGATAAGTTTCAACTTTCTAACTTAATAAGAAAAAGTATATCTGTGTCTCCAACTTGGGTGGGGCCATTTGAAGTTCTTCGTAAAGGTGTAAAAAAAATGGGCTTTGGTTTTCTTATAGGTCTGAAATGAATCCATTACATTAAAATGATTTTTAGTAGCAAGAGCAAGTAATGATTTGTATTATAAGCTAATAAAATGGGGGTTTAGGCATATTTGTACAATAAGGTCTTTTTAAATTCACTTGTATAGACATTCCCTCTCATTCCTGCTTAAATGAACTTGGAAGATTGTTCATCATTCAGTATTGTTTAAATTACAAGGCACAAATCTGTCATCTGATTTTAAAATATTTTTCTCCCTTGGTAATGTAGATGACTAATGTCTATCTTTATTCTTCAAAGAATATGATAATGTGATAACATAATTTGGGGAAAAATTAGTTTTTTAATATCTCACATCTAAAGACCCCTTGGCATATTAGAAAATATAATATTCTTCTAAAAATACATTTTGCTAGCCATCCTGGCCACTCATACTTCAATAAATTGTGCCTTTCTTTTCTGTTCAAAAAGTGCCACAAGGCCTCTCATACAAGCCAGTCCCCTTCATTGATGAAACCAGCCTACTTTCCATGGTACCTAATAATAAGTGTTACGGCTTTGCCTTTAGTGGTGGTAGTTCATTTTAGATCCCCAAACCACTTCCAATGTAAGAGTATGAGAAAAGAGCCTATCTACCAACAAAGGGAACCCAAGATGTCTTGTCTCAGCCTTATAATTCTTTTATGTTACATTCCCAGATTTTACATCCTCAAGAACACAACGCTAATATTTGAGAGAGATGTGTTTTGCTTTTACAATGCCCCTGTATGCAAGATACCTGCTTGTTTTAATTTGAGGAAGAAAAGAACTATGTTTATCTAATTTCAATTTCACATTATTCTGAAAGTTGAGTACCTGAATCTTATCCATGTAGTAATAATTTCTCTATTAGTATAATTGTTAAAAGCCAGAAGTTTGCTCTGTGAAAAAAAATGATAGTCCTCCAAATTTCATTGAAAGCTCTTGATTTTTTCCCCTTATTACTGTCTGATAAGGGAAACTCTTCCTGATTTTTGTTCCCTATTAGTAATGAGAATCCTACTTCTATTTGTGACAGTTTTCAAAACTGGAACTATCAAGTAATGCACTTAAACTTACTTTCCAAGGAAACTGAGTGAGAGCTCCTATACCTAAGTTACCTCTTATCATTCCCCTCCTTGCCCTTCCCAGAGTGAATTCTCCCAGTGATTTATTATATGAGATAGCAGACTTAGAGATGGGGCCGACTGGTGGACCTGCCCATTGCCACTGGTTTTCCTCGTACCTTTTAGATGCTCCCACAGGATTTCATGAGTGATTCACTCCTCTCCATGTCTCCTGGCAGCTAAATGGGAATATTGGAGAGCTGCCAGAAGGGTAGGTAGCCAACCTGCTTGCCCTTAATTGTGCCTGCCAGCTTTTTAATAACAGAAGTAGGGTCAAGTAAGTGAAATCACGAACTGAGGAGAGTATTCTGAGAATGCAAAGGCAGTTAATGTCCTTCCTCAGATGGCTGGCAACCCTTGGCAGAGTAATCTATGATTTGTGGCACCTGACCCTTCCACTGTGACTGTTATCTGTGTATTCACTAGAAACATATTTACAGAATCTCTCCATTAGCACAGATGCCTTGTGTGTGATTACCCAATTGTCATGGTCACACTAGGGTTTTGATACAGTTCCTATTCACGAATGAAAAACTGCACTAAACTGCACACAGGATTGGTTTGTAGCAGGAATCCTCAATCAATAGACCAAGACTTCTCCTGGTAGATCTCAAAGAGATTATTACACCATGGCCTTGCTCCCCTTCCTCTCTAAAACCACTTTCCCACCTCCCCACCATCCAATCTCAAGACAGAACCTCTCTCATTTATTCCCTTGAATTCTTAAAGATTCTTAATAAAGTTAAGAGTAACTAGCTATAAGAACGATCTAAAGAGGTGGATCTGTTTTTAAGCAGACTGCACCTCAGAAAGTATTGGAAGAGAGGACTCCCTGCTTAAATCAGTTACAGTAGCTCTGCATTTACATAGTACTTAGTCTCAGCAAAGTATTTCCTCCTCAAAATTTTTTAGTCAGGAATACAGATAGAGATAGCTTGCAGGCTGACTTTATTCTTACGGAATTAAATACAAAGAATTTTTTAAAAATATCTTCTTTGAGTCAAATGACCATGAGAGCACCTGTTATTTAAAAGTTTATTGAGTAGTTTAAAAAGCGGTGTCTCCCTCTTCCCCCTTCAACAATAAATGGCATTGAAGTCCTCCGTTTCTCTTGTTAAATCCTGCAGTTCGCTCGCTCATGAATATTAACTGAGAAAGGTGAAGCAGTAATTTAGGGAATCGAATCAAACTCACTACGAGCAAATAAGTGGTCCTGAATCAAAATGGAATAAACGATAACCCAAAGTCATTGTCAAGTCTCCCAGATGAAGAGATGTTCTGGGTAAATAAAAGTGACAAAGTCGTACCACCTAAACAAATGTAGAAAATAGATGCCACAGATCAAGAAATACTACTAAGGTGACCTGACTTGACAGTAATTGCAGGCAACTTCTGAGAACTGCATCGGGGTTAAACGACATCTAGATCCTGACGACCTGGGCGACAGGCCCTGTGCAGCCCGGCAGGAGGCTGCGCCCAGAATCCTGGGCTTTGGGCCTCTGGGGCCCAGCGAGGAGATGAAGAAGTCAAGTCTCCAGCTCTCCGGAGGTGCGACGGCCGCCGGGCCAGTGCTGGCTCAGAGGAAGACCCTGCCAAAAAGAGCGCTCGCCCCCACCCCTAGAGCCGACCCTGCGCAGTAGGGCCGCAGCCGGTCCCCGCGGGTAGCTCTGCGGGCGCGGGCGGGAGGCTACCGGAACACACGCTGAGGTCAGGCTGACCACGCCGCCCCCTCAGTCGCCGTATCGGGGGGCTGGCGGCCAGCGCCTTAGAAGCGCCTGCTCTGCCGCAGGAAGAAAGACTCCCGACTGGCGCCCACTGCCCAAACCCACGCGGGGGCCAGTCAGCCAGTGGGCCGGGGCGGGAAAGCTCCGCGCGGCAGCGGGACATAGGATCGCCATCCGGGCCCTGGGCGACGGCTGGAGCTTGGGCGCCCCTCCAGTTGGACGTCATCTCCACGCGGTTCTTCCCAAGCTCCGCGAATTCAGCCCCCTGTGAAGATGCTTTGGCGGGCAACAGGGGGAAAAAAGGAGTCACTTAAATAGGAGAAGGAAGGGGGTGGTCATGAGGACTTGGAGGAAACCACACGGAAAAGAAATCCCCATCACTACCAAAAGCATTTCTAAGAAGTCCTAAGGTTTTATGCCTGGAGATTTCACTTTAAAAGCTGGAAAAAAAATTATTCCACTGCTTTTAATTGAAGTAAACAAAGTGCAACAAATCCTAACTCAAATATGATTGCAGTGAGATTAGGGTCTAATTGCTTAGGGTTCAGGTGGAATCTGCGGGCTAAATCCTACAGGGCCAATCTGAATTTCACAATCATTCTGTCAAAAGGAGAGCGATGAGAGCCCACACGCTTCCTAACAAGTCATTTTTAACAGTTACAAGCTTCGCACAAAGACCACACAGGGCGTCTAAGAGATGCAAATCTAATCCCTGGTCATTCTACAGGCCTTCAACAAAGATGTGCTAAACCCTAATAGAAAAGAAATCAGTTCTCTGTCACCAGCCCCTAGTAAAATCTATTAGAGAATGGACAGAGCCGCATCTACAGCAGTTGCTGCAAAGGTTAAGGACAAGTACAAATAAGAGGGACCCAGTTTTGTTTTCCGTGTGAAATATCGGGAGAAGCTAACCCCCAAAGAGTGACGGGATTCGATCCGTGGCTTCGCATTCATTTGAATGCTAGAAAAAATAAACACACATTAAGACTTTTGAAGGCTCTGTTTCTGAATTCAAGAGAGATGAAACAAATTCGCCCAAAAGATGGAAATCTTTGCCTCGGAAATTATCGGAGAATATTAACCGGGAGGGACAGGAGCGCGCAGGCCGCCGAGGAAGGACGCGGGTGCCGCCCCTTGCTTTGGGGTGACAGATCTGGGCTCAGGAGCTGGCCAAGCTGACTTCGCGAGGTGGCGCCTGTGCCTTTCCGGGGAAAGCCCCGACGGCGGAGCCGCGGCTGGGAGGGGACTCAAATGCTGGCGGCCTCTAGGCTGGGGCCGAGCAGAGGGTGTCGACCGCATGAAGTCTGGGCGGCCGCCTTCCCACCCAGACTAGCCGGTGCTGGGCCGCGGTCCCTCTCAGCTACCTCGGTTGCCCGCCTCGGGGCCCATGGAGAGGGTTCTGTGCCTCCCAGGCAGGGAAGCGTCTTGATGTGCACCCCGGCGTTCACCAAGCAAATAAGGGCCTCGTTCACACAGTCGGTGTCATACTGGGTATTAAAAGGGTTGTGTTGCAGCTAAAATATCTCACAGTGTGTTGAACCTCATAAAAAGGAGTACCCGGGTTCCAAGCCCCTCGAAGTCCCCAAGCAGCCTGGAGGGTGGGGGGCGGGGGACTCCCCTCTCCTTCTCTCCACGCTGAGCCACCGGGCAAGCCCAGGCCTCCTCCTGCGCCGGAGTCCCCGGGCTCTGAAACTGCGAGAGCCCTGCGGAGCCCGGCCAGCGGGGCAGGGGATGGGGGCTGGGGGCGGGGACCTGGGGGGTGCAGCCCAGCCAGAACCTGCGGCCTAGCCTGATGACGGGGAGCCAGGATCCGCCTTCCATCCTGGGAAACGACTCGGGTTAGGGAAGCGGGGTGGGTTCCGCTCGGAGTTCCCAGGCAACTGAGGCTCCCTCCAAGTGACGCCTTTGTCCAGGCCGCGCTCGCGGAGAATAAAGGGGGCGCTGTCCAACCGCAGGGTCGGGGAAAACCAAGGGGCTCTTTTTCTAAAATGCCCTCTCCAAACTACAGGGAGGAGGAATGGGACACGTGTGCAGAAAAAGAGTTTTGCCTGTCTCCACAGAAGTTTCTAGAAGCTATTTCCTCTCCCCTTGGCCTTGCCCTCTGCCCCCAGGTTCCCTTGAATCTGTTCCTCCACAGGGTACAGAACCCGGAGCTGTCCAGGGCGGAGGAGCAGGCTGGGGTTCGGCAGGCGAACTCCCGGTCCTGACCCCTGGACTCCCCAGCCTTTTAATTTGCTCTGGCAGGACAGTTCCCCTTCTTAAAGCCTGGAAGAAGGGAAGGCCAGCTTTTCTAGGTTTTGCCCCTCAGCTCAGAGACAGACTGCCATACACACATCTGCTTCCTCCTTATCCCTCTCTATGCCCCTCCAGGGGAGGCATATGCCTTGGGTCCCGGCTGTACTCATTCTTCCCCATCTACTGACATTAATTGAATTTCTCCAGGCTGCGGCTTCTCTTTGCTTCCATCATTTTTCTCCCTAGTCCTCTGATAGGCTGACCTTGGCTGTTCTCTGGTCTTCTTACTCCCCAACTGGTCTCCCATATGGACCTTACTGGCTTTCATTCTTTATTACTTAGCCCATCCACTTTCTCTACTTTTCCTTTTAGTACTGACATTAGGATAAACATTGCCGAATTACCTATAAAGTAGGACTGCAGCCATGACTGAAATTGGACAAGAAAGCAAAGAAAACATAGGCATTGCAATAAAGAAATGGAAAATAGGGAAGGATGAAGAAACAGATGAAAAGTAGATAATAAAGTCGCACCAGGCTGTAAATACAAGAATAAGATGCTTGATGCTTCTGCACATGATCTTGGGGTAATAATGAGGGTCTCACACACCTACACTGGGGAGGCAGAAGGGGTCTCCCTGAGAAGGGCAGGCTGAAGTTTCTTCTCTCTGACCAGGATTGCACCTGAAGATTTGGGTTAGTGAGCGCCTGTGCATCCTGGGCCCGGGAGGGTGTGAAGGGATCTACACAAATCACAACCACTTCTAGAAATAGTCATGTGGGCAATGTATCTCTATGGGGCTGTCAGATGACTGCAACTTCCTGTCCTGGATCTCTGCTGCTTTTGGGCACCACATTCCTGTCCACCCAGCCACGCCTGGTCTGAGGCTGTGTCCTCAGTCATGGGAGCCTGTTTCCCTTTCCCCTAGCAGACTAGGTCCTGTGGGTCCCAGCATCCCCCTCACCTCCTGCCAGTTATAGGAGTTCTGTCCTCCCAGTTTGCAGAACCAGGGAGCTTGTGGGAGGCCTCACCTCCACTGCCACCCCCACCTCACCCCAGGGCAGATTAGTGCCTCTGGGTCACTCTCAATTATCCACAGGATGGGTTCCAGAGACGAAAGAAAAAATCTAGAATTTATAGCTGGGGGTGGAAGGCGCAATGAAGGAGGTATAGGGAGGAAGAATGAAATATTTAACTCTTTGGGGTTCTTGCCATTTGGCCCCTATTAAAGAGAACCCCGGGGCTTTTAGAATGAGTTTTGCAGGAAATTGAACAAGCAGGGCCATGAGCTGTAAAGAATCCCACCTCCATCCCCTGACATACACACATCTTATCTATTGGTTCCTCTGAGATCTTCCCAGAAGCAAAAATGCTTTACAAGGATATCCAAAAACACAGCACCTGCCTACGAGGCATCACTTTGAAGAGGCTGATAAATTACCCCCCTTTGAAATAAAAATGGAATTAGCATTAAGCACATACTATTATTAGCTTGAGTTTCAGTCTCCTAGAAAATTCGTTAGATGTTGATATCTGGGCAGAGACGGAATCTCTCTTTTCCTTAAGAAAATTTACCAGGGAAACAGCAGTACCTCGCTGGCTTTGTTTGGTTTCGTTTATTTGTACAAAGAAAGATTGTGCGTTAAGAGCTTTTTTTTAAAGCCCTACAAGTTGGAGTTTGCATCATCGTCGTTACCTAGTGAACTAATATTTGTATATTCTGGGATCTAAATTCCCGGGAAGTTTCTACTCTTCCGCACACCAGACTTGCCGGTGTGATCTCCAGGAGGGGTTGGGGGCCGCGTCCGCAGGGGGCGCGCGGCCGAGGCTGTTCCCAGCGCGGGAACTGGAGGAAGAACCTGGGCAGGGGCGGGGCGGGGCGGGGCGCGGGGACGTGGGGACGCGGGGACGCGGGGACGCGGGGACGCGGGACGGGCGGGGGCCGAGAGCCAGGCTGCCGGCTGGGTGTCTGGAGAGAGGCCGCGGGTGGGCGGGGTAAGGACTGGGACTGGGGAGACTGAGAAGTGGGGGGTGCGGGGAGGATGAGGCTGCGGGGCAGGAAACTAAGCGCCTGGGACAGCTGCTTCTCTTGGTCCTGGAAATCAAACTTTCGCAGCGAGAGATCCTAAGACAGCTCGCGATTTCAAGTGCCGACACTTCTAGTTTAGACACTTGGCAACCCATTTTGAACAGCCGGGCCGCGAGGGGCCCCCAGGTCTTTGGCGGCGTCGTTGGGAGGTCGCAGAGTTGTCCCTGGGCTTCCCTGAAGGCCCCGCAGACTCCCTGCCAGTCCCGGCCACACCCAGCCAGGGATTCGCAGCTCCAGCCTGAGAATGTTAACCCCGGCAACCCCTTCTGGCAGCCATTCCCTTAAAAACCAATTCAATTTTTCCATCAAGTTTTCTACCCAATGGGTAGACTCTTCATTAAATGACTGTTAACCAGTACCGAAGAGAAGCACAATCAACAAGGTTCCTCTGTCACCTTTCTTGCCGGTTTTTTCCTCCCAACCATGGAGTCTCCATTTTCTAAGCAATTATATATTCAACAGGAATATTCCTTTTAAAATGCTTCGGGACCGAAGACTGATGCCCAAGGTCTGAAGCTGGAAGAAAATATTTAGTGCTTGCCTACAGATTCTGTCACCCATCATCTGCTCGGAATGCGCTCGGTATCTTTCAGCGTGTCCGGCTCTTATGATTGCAAATGGCCCTGTTTTCAAATGGAAATAAGACTTGCAAACTGATTATGTGTATTGAATCAGAATCACTAGCTAGATCCTCTTGTTTAAAATGTATTGAAAAAAGGATGATGGCTGCAGACCTCTGTAACCAGCTCTGTCTCTTCTCTGGGAGGTCGATCTATTTTGCAACTTTTTGCCATTTGAGCGTGTTTCAGCCAGATAATTACATTGCCATTGTGTTACCGGCCCAAAGCTCAGACATGGTACACACACCACCTCCCAGCCGTCTCCCAGGCCCTTCCCTCTAGGATCACCCCCTAAACACCACAGGCACAGTATATACACAGTCATCCACCATCACCCCCACCTCCCCATCACTTTGACCTAGCTATATATAACCAGCACTTCTCAGCTGCCCCAGCCTCCGTCAGAAGCCCACACACTTTCACCAGGAACAGTTGTTTCTCTTTTCTCCCAGTCCCCTTTCCAGCCCCCTTTCTCTCTTCTGTCTTTCCAATGAGCAGAACCACATACACAACCCCCAACTAGCTTTCACAGGCGCACCACCAATGCAATCTAAGTATTTAGCCATGTTGAGAATTTTCAACAACTAATTGTGTTGATGTGGCATTGTAATTGATAGAAAATGGTTAATACAGGAAGGTTAATGTGAACATGTTTGCATGCTACCATATATCTCAAAGGGTTTCTCTTTCTCTTTACCCCCACCCAGTGCTAAATAATGGCCATAAGTCGGTTGGCTTTTTGTTAAATACTTCTAAAAAGTTTTTCTGTTTGATTTCAGTATGAAGTAAATGGACTATGTAGATGTGTAGACAGATGTCTGAGCTTTTTCTATTGTGTGAGTTGTAGGTATGATACAACGCAGCACTTCCAAAGTTTACTGCACCCAGGCCCAGGCTCAGGAGTCCTGCCAGGGAACAGTACTGCCAGGGAGCAGTAATCAACATTTCAGTTAATACTGCCGGGTCAGTGGGTAGTAATGAACTAGCTACAACTTCTGTTTGCTGTGGCTTGCGGTAGGAATGTGTGCTGTGTGCACCACGGTGGTTTGAGAGTTGCAATTCTTTCTGAAGTAGAATCAGAAGGGAAGGAAGAAGCTGTCACTGCACAGCCCCCCAGGCCCTTAGTCGCAACCCAGGTCTTGCAGACCTTGAGGCACCATCAAGTGGCCAGGCAGAGAGAGAGATTTAATCCTCTGCGGCTTGAGTCTCCTCTAGAAAAGTCTGTGGCTGCAAGTCTCTTCAGAGACCTAATGCTCTGGAAGCCTCTGTTGGGACCATAACTTTGCGAGGTTCGTTTTACACATAGGTATATCCAGTTCCTTAGACACTGGAGTCTCCAGGTTTATGGCAGAGCGTGCAGTCAGCTCAAAGGAACTAGCTCTCGGTCCTCTTCGTGTCATTACGGTAATTCCCAGGTTTACTTCTGCGCGCGCGCACTCAGCCCCGTGTGTGCTGGAAAGATCAGGTAAATCAGTAGCACGCGAGCCAAATAAAGTCTTGTTTTCCTAGAGCTTTGGACCTTTAGAGCAGTAGTATTAGGAGGGAGAATACAGGCAAGGTAGAGGCCAACCTGTTGTGGGTCGTTTACCATAGACTGGATCCAGAGCACAGGGACAGGGGAAGGATATCCAAAGATACTTCATGGCCTGATATCTCTGATTTTATAGAAATGAATGATCAGCAATCACCAATACTCTAGAAATAGAATGTTTAACACTCCACCAACAGCCTGCTGTTACTAACAGCAAGGTCTAACAATCAAAGACCGGATTCTCTGGAAATGTGTGAAATAGAGGGGAAAAGGGAGAGGAAAAAAAGTTTGCCTTTTTCCTTGCTGTCAGACAACACTCAGACCTGCATTCTTATTTCCACTACTATGTGAAGGCTTAAAGGCTGAAATCAAGAAGATGTTTGCAACCAATGCAGAGCAGAAACAGTTTTCATTTGTTTATTGCTGTTGTTGCCCCAGGGCAGTAGTATTTATACCAATGATTTTTATAGGTGGATAAGTTCAGCAAGGGACAATATTTTTTTTGTTATAGAATGCCTCAAGAAGTCTTATCCACAGCTGTGTCTCAGACACCAAGTTCAAATTCTTTAGGAAAAAATTTTAATATTTCCTAAAACATAATTAGTTATCCAGAGTTTCACATGGCAATAAATAAATATTCTAACTTAAAGTGGGTAAAACTAAAGGGTTTTGGTCTATTTGAATTTTTCAGGGAAACTAATGAGACACCTTAATTGAGGTAGTGAATTTATTCAATGTTCTTGCATCTAACGGGTTCTGTAAAATCTCTGAGAATTCTATACTACAATTTTTTGTTTTGAATGTCTTATAAAATAAATACATGTGTGTAAGATAGATCGATATTTATATATACATGTGTATAAGATAGATACATATGTATATATACCTCTATACACACATATATATAAATACATAGAAATCTGTGTGCAATCACTTACAGAGTAAGCAGAATCAGATGTGGATTTTATGTGGGAGGCAAGAGTTTTCTTTAACAAGTGCTTTTGCCTGCCACATTTATGTTATGTTTTATTTATATTTCAGGCAGAACACTAACAGTGATCAATTTATGTTGAAGTGTCCTACAAATAACAAAAATAGATAAAACAGCAAAATGGATTTAAATCTAACCCTTTCCAAAACTTGGCTACAACTCATAACAACAAGGGTAATAAATGCTTAGGTAGCAGACATCAAACGGGAAACATTATCAAACGAGGAGAGGCACAGGAGCCCAGGATCATGCCTCGATGCCCACCAAGTTGGGCATTAGGTCACTATCAGAGAGAAATACAGCCAGCCACTTCAGCTATGGCTTCAGCTGAGGCAAGAGCTGTGCTGCCAAGTTGCTGAGTCTGCTTTCTCCATTCCTTTGAGATTCATTAAAGAAAGTTCAGAAACACAGCTACATGAGGTGAGGATAAGGGCACATGCAGACCCCCTTCAGTAAAACTTACTTTCATCTACTCCCATCCATATCCAATTCCCTCAGCTTGGGTGGACAAACTTTCCAGAGAAGGTGACTGAAAATAAGACTCCTTCTAGGAGCAACTGGCCGAAGGGGCACCAGAAAACTTTCCTGTGCTCCAAGTTGAGGTAAGCTACTAAACTGGGCCCCACAGAGGGTGGCCTGAAGTCTCAGAAACACAACTGCACGAGGAGGAACGCGCCAGCCAGGAAGGCAGGGAGAGCCAGAGGAACATGGTGTCCAGCGTCTCCTAACCAGAATCTAACAGCAGAGAAAACATTCAGCCTCCTCCCTCCCAATACCCGTGTCTGTCACTTTCCTTCCATTCGAAAAGAAAGTCCTAGTTGAACTAAACAAGCCAGTAGCCCATGCCTAAGAACCATATCATCTCAGATTCTCATCTCCCAATGGGCTTCCTAGTTCTCCACAAATAAAATCGTCTACTCCGCTTCCTCACGCTAATAATTGGGGGGGTGGGGAGCAGGGAAGGGAGAGCGATGTCTGGAGACATACGATCAGAATTCAAGGCAGCTTCTAACAACTCTCTTGTTTATAGAAAATGAATGTCTGCCTGGTTTGCTTTTAGTTCAGAAAAGGGGTCAGTCTTTATCAGCACGGTTCACACAGATCCTGGATTTTTTTTCCCTTATCTTAAATTGACCCGCTTTTAAGATAAAGACATAATAGAGAAAGCATTGACCTTACCTGGTCCCTAATGAGCTGGAAGTCAGAAAACCCCGCTCTCATTTCCTCTTATCTGGATCGCCTGAGAAGAGATTCGCGCTACCTTTTGTGCACTCGCGCCTCGAGATAGCCCCTCACTGACGCCTGGACGCGGTGAGCGCGCTGAAGGCTGTGCGGCCTCTAAAGTCTGAGAATTCCTCCCTGCGGCCTCAAAATTGGAGAGTTGGATGCCAGACCAAGACACTGTCACTAGAGCTCGCTCCCAGCCCTGGCCCAGGAAGATTTAAAATTCCTTAGAAGGCTCACGAGCAAGTCTTTCCCTATGAAAGGCCAAACTCTAAGCTTCGGGAAGAAGCCTCCTACAAGGACACTGGTCTGGAGCGCCCGGGGCATCCGTGTCTCCAGGAGTGCGCGCCCAGAGCGTTTCTAGCGGAGACTGCCCGGGCCAGACTCGGATTTCATTCGCTGGGCCCCAGGCTACTTCCCACCGGGCCAGCAGCAGGGCCGAGCCGCTGCCCTGTTGGCTGAGGCATTCCCTGCCCCCATCCGCCTCCTGGCCTTGAGGACCGCAGTGTGTGCCCTTGTTGGTAGTCGCAACAGCCCGGGATCCCTGTCTCTCCTACTCAGAGCGTATCTGTCTCGCTCTTCTCCCCTCTTCTGAGCTTGGCCCAGTCCCTGACCCCCTTGCTAGCTGAGAGAGCTGCTTTCCTTCCTCTCCTGCCCACAGCTCCCAGTTCCCAGGCTGGGGCCAGGGTGGGGAGCCGCTTTGGGATGCTAAACATCAAACAAGCCCAGTCTGGGGTTTCAGGGCCCGAAGCCACTAGAGCGGCTCTCCAAGGCTCTCGAGAAAGTCCTCGTGTTTACATGGCGAAGTGGGGGTGGGGAGAGGAGGAAGGGGGGGTGCAGTGTGCAAAATCTCCCCCACTCCTCGCAGCCGTTGGGGCCTAGGGATTGGTAGGGTACTTTGGCGGAGGCAAAGCTTCGCAGTGATCTCGGGGTGAACTGTACTTGCTCCCAAACCTCAGAAGCTTCCAAGCACCTCAGCGCCAGGGGCATCCTCAGAAGGCCGATTTCTCCGAGAGGGGAGGCCAGAAATTGGGCACGAGTTGATGCAGGAGATTCCCGGAAAGGAGGACGGTCGGCTTTCCAGAAGCCGACGGTGCTGTAGGGGCGGAGGGTGTCCCCAGGTTGCGGAACCCTCTTGCACTGCTCCCAGCGCCACCTATTTCCCTAATGAAAAGCTTCAGAATGCGTTCTAGGTCTCTTCCTGCAGCTGCTACAAGTCCCCCAGCCGGGAGCGGGAGCGGATGGAGCTATCGTGATTGATGGGGAGAAAGAGACTGAGGTCCTGTTTGTCTCGGTCCCCAAACCCAACTGAGTTCACCTTTCCCTGGGACAAGTAAACAGACTTCAAACTATGCCGACTCTAGACGTCGAGGAGAAGAATGTACTTGTTGGAAACTCCATCCAGTGCAAAGATGATAAGACCGAACGTACCACAGCCTACTAAAATTGTGACTCCCAAAGGCTTGCTCCCGGTTAGAATGGGGTGCGGGGCAGCCGCCTGGACCACAGCCGGGCACTGCCAGCCAGGTCCCCGCCCGGGCTTGGGCTAAGCTGGGGCAGGTTTAGCGAAGCTCCAATTCCGTGGGATCCGGACCTAGAGCCAAACAGCAGCTGCAGTATCCACATCCCCTTCCCGGCCGGCCTGAGCTGGGTGCCTTAGCCACCTACACTCCCGGTCCCGGAACCACAGCTGACCATTCCAACGCAAGTGGTCAAACTTTACGGGTTTTTGTTTGTTTTCTAAAATGTGAGACCTGCTAAAATCTCCCTTCCCCGCCTTTCAACCAGCACACTCACTAGACCCAACCATCCTCTTGGGTATCTTCGAGTCCCTCTGGATATTGGAAACTGTATCTCAGCAGTGAGGCCAGGTTTCTGAGGGAGAAAGCCCGGCCTAGCCCCCAGTCCTAAGGCACCACCCCAGAGGAGCCTCCAGGAAGTCAACAAAGAGGACTACTGGGACCGGAGCAAGGACTCCGGCCAGTCTGCTTTCCTCACAAGCTGTTGGTGGGGGAGCGGGAGGGAGGGATTGGGAAGAGATGCAGACATAATGAAATGAAAGAGGGAAAGAGAGGAAGAAAAAGAAAGTTGAAAATCTAGGCGAGAAGTGAGTACATGCCAAATAAGAATCAAGTGCCCATAATCCAATACTTTCAGGCCTAGAGGAAAGTGCTGGGAGGGGCATCTGCCCGCAGCTCGCTCAGCTCGCTCAGCTGCCTTTCGTCCCTAGATTTGGCAAGGGTGACCCGGAAGGGGCTACAGCCCCTCCAGGGACTACAGTTTTTCTATGTTCAAAACCATTCCTTCTCCCCTCCCTCTCATCCCTGATGGGTCTCCCAACACAAACCCTAAGCACTGAGGAAACCAGGAAATTAGAGGTTGGAAGAAGGAATCAAAAATGATTTTTTTTTTTTATTTTTTTTTTTTATTTTTTTTTTGCTTGGCATGGGAGGTAGTGGCTGGGAGGTGAAGAACTGCAAACAGGAGAAAGATTCATTACTACAAAAATTTAGGATCCCAGAGAGAAAAACCGGTACAACAAAGAGTGGAATCTCAGCTCACAAAGTCCTTCCTGGGACGTCCTCAGGCCTGTCACCCAGTGTTACTCCACTGGAGGCCAAAGGAGCCAAAAGCAGCAGGGGCTGTGGGTGTCTGCTGCTGGTCCCCGAGAGGGATCCCTGTTTTAGGGCAGAAATAAAACCCCAGAATGACTTCCTCACTTTTGAAAACAGCCTCCCACCGAATTCTGTGAAGGAGCTCAGTCACGGATTAGAAATAAAGATTTGATGTTCAAATCTACAGAGGCGATCCATTCGCTAAAAACCATAACTCACTCAGAGTTATTTAAAATGGGTGTCCTCTCTCACTGTTTTAAAACTTTGGCTCAGGTTTGTGAGACCACAGTAGATACTTCTGAAACTCCTATCAACAGAAGCCTGACTCAGAAAATGAATTCTTTGGTCTCTTTCTCTTTCTCTCTCCCTCTCCCTTTTGGTGGAAGTAGTTTGGTATTTCGGTCCTCCACTGCAGTCTCAGGACTGCTCCAGGTTTGGTTCCACACAATTTCTAAAGAAGAACAAAACTCCCTCTTCCTGTGGGGCAAGGACTCTCGGCCTGGCCTCCTTACCTCCTTACCCGGTTCAGAATCCTTTGAACTCAAACCCAAACAATTTGAATCTCATCAGACCAGAGACAAGATCCTCCCAAGCCCCCGCCCTCAAAGCCATTTAAAGCCAAATCAAAACCAAACAAAAAGGAGGGTTTTAATCAGAAAAAGAATCTTTTTAATTTGTATAATTTATTAGAAGCTTCTTAGGAACTATTTTTAAGCCAAATATCTACATAAGTTACAACAGAAAAAGACTGACGCCGCAAATACCAAACTGCCAAATAATATACACAGATTTGTCAATGCCCATAAAAAAAAGTGAAGGGCTGGAGACTGGGAGTGGTTTTTCTTTTTACAGCAAAATGTACAGATTACTAAAAACTAGGCATTTAGTCCAACTTTTGACAGCGTTTTACAGCTACAAGTTCACATCAAACATAAACAATTTTTGCGGAGGGCGGTCGCCGCTGAGCCTAGGCGGCCAGAGGGTGCCGGGGAGGGGGCACTTCCTTTGTGTCAGTGACAAGTGGATCATGTCGAAGACTCTTTCCTCTCCCCAGCTCCCGTCCTCCCTTCAAAAAAAAAAAAAAAATCCTGGTATTTACAAGTGAGTCCACTTTGCTGGCAGAGTGTGCCCAGAGTGAAGTTTGGTCTTTAGAGTCCAGAGCCATGTCACAGAGCCCTCTCCAATCTGTGCCCCGCCCTAGCGTGGGAAACCCATTTGAATCACCAAAAAAGACAACCCCAAAGCTGTTTTATGCCCTTCTTTGCTTAAAGATTCCTTAAGAGATTGGGTGCGCTTGGTTGTTTTTATTTTCTTTAAAAAAAAAAAAAAAAACCCACAAATTTTAGGGGGGAAAAAAAAGGAGGAAAGACGTCCAGCAGTTTGGCCTTTGTGGTTTTTTGTTCCTTGGTCTAAACGCGGCCAGGTTCTTAAGAAAAGTCGAAGCGCGTGGAGCAGCGGTGGATGGTGGTCTGTGTGGCGGGCAGGAGGGAAGTGGTGAGGCAGAGCGCTGGGCTAGGGCGGGCCCAGCGTCCTCTCACCAGGTCCGACCATATAGCAAGGTGGAGCAGGACATGGTGCCGTAGTCCGAGCCCGAGGAGTTCAGGTGGGACAGGCTGGATACCTGGCCCTGCAGCGCCGCGGGGCTGGCGGCGTGGTGCGCCAGGTCCGGAGACTGGCCTGCGCTGCCTGGCTGGTGGCCCGGGTGTGCGCCAAGGCCAGCGCCACCGCTGCCCACGGAGATGGCCGCTGCCGCCGCCTGCGCGGCCTGCGCCTGCTGCTGCGCCTGCTGCTGCGCGTGGCCTTGTAGGCTGGCGGCGCCCGGCGCGGGGGCACCCGCCTGGCACGGTTTGCCGTCTTTCACCAGGACCGGCACCGCCACACGTCGCGGCGACTGCTGCTGAGCCTGTTGCTGCTGCGGGCACCCGGCGCCCCCGCCGCCCCCGCCGCCGCCGCTGTCCTGCTGCAATTGCTGCTGCGCCGCCTTGTCCTTAGCCTGGCGCTTCATTTTGTAGCGGTGGTTCTGGAACCAGATCTTGACCTGCGTGGGGGTCAGGTGGATCATGCTGGCCAGGTGCTCGCGCTCCGGCGCCGACAGGTACTTCTGTTGCTTGAAGCGTCGCTCCAGCTCGTACACCTGCGCCTGCGAGAAGAGCACTCGGCGCTTCCTGCGCGGCGCGCTTGGCAGCGGGGCCATGTTCTTGCTCACGTCCCCCAGCGAGCCCAGGCCGCCCATGCCGCTCATGTTCATGCCGCTCGCCGGGCCCATGAAGCGGGAGACTGTAAGCGACAAACGCACAGCGTCGGCCGGGGCCAGGCCGAGCCAGGCCACCCCTGTTTTCCGCGCCATTGGCCCGCCCGGCCCGCCCCAACCCGACGGCGCCCTCCTGACCCAGGCAGCCTAGCGCTGGGCCCCAAGAGGCCCATCCGCGGGGAACTGCCAGCGCCTGCCCTAGGCCGTGCCGTCGAGGGCTGCACTAGAGCGCTCACAGCCTCAACCCTGGTTGCCCTCCCTCAGTCTCAGTTCCCTCTTTCGAACCGAAAGACGCATTGGGGGAAAGGCCGCTTCTGCTCCTTTCGTGCCCAGCCCAGGTCAGAGCAATGGGATTAGCTGGCCACAGGCGGCGAACTGGGCTCAGGCAGGGAGCTGGGGTCCGACGGTAGACCCCAATTTGGAGAGGTTAGGAAAGGGGGTGTTGACTTCCAAAAGCTGGAGCCCCCAGACGCTTTGCCTCTTGGCTTCTCTCCTGTCGGCCTCAGTGAGGGCATCTGCTCGGCCCCTTAGAGTCCCCTCTGGAACTGCGAGTCCTCCCACCTGCCCAGACTCCGCTGGAGAGAGGGCCGGGACGGGCGCTCGAGTGCCTCCCAACAGGGCAGCCTCCCTCCTGGCCGGGCCTAGCCTCTCCGCGCTCTGCTCGCCCCTGCTCCTTGAGCTCGGGGTCGCTTCCCTCGGCTCCCCGAGGTCTTCTGCGCGGAACAGAACTGCCAGTCCACCGCGCCTAGGAAACGCCGAGTACCCGCATCTGACCGCAGGACCCCAGCGCTACCAAGTGCCTGTTCTTGGATCCCCAGCCGAGCAGCGGGAAGCATCCCCAGCTCCCGCACCCAAGTCCCTGGCGCCGCTGCCGGGCCGCCCTCCCTGATGCCCAGCGCGCAGCCTGCCGGCGCCGCGCCTTCTGGACGGCTCTCGCCTCATCTCCTGAGCTCAGCCCGCGGCCCCACAGTGGGGCGGCCTCACTTACTGGCGGGGAAGCGCGGGTCTGGGTTGGCGCCGTACCATCCGGGGCCAGAGGCGCTGTTCCTCATGGTGTCCTGGTACGGCGGCAGCTCGCTCATGTTGCCCAGGTTGCCGTTGCAGTAGCCCCCCACGGCGGAGTGCGAGAGCTGGGGCACCCCCGCCGCCGTCATGTGGTAGGCGGCGGTGACGGCGCCGTGGTGCCCCACGGCGTGCTGCTGCATGGCCGCGGCCGGCGGTGCCGCCTGGCCCTGCCTGTACGCCGCCAGCGGAGCCCCCAGGCCGCCGCCCTCCATGCCCACTTTCTTGTAGCTTTCCTCCAGGGGACTCAAGATGTCAGACACTGAGAACGGAGTCGTGTGCTTTGGACTCATCGACATGATTCGGCGGCGGCTGGAGGAGGAAGGAAGAGGAGGAAAAAAAAGGGAGAGGGGGAAGGCGAAGCCTCGCTGCTTTTTTTTTCTCCCTTTGCCAAATATTCTGGTGTTACCTTAACGCCGATCTTGTTGGATGTACACGTAACGGAGTGGACCGAGTCCTCCTTAATTGGCTTGAGTGGAGGCTCGGGGGCTGCCTCGCGTTTGTTTTAGCCCGGCGCCAGGTTTTAGGCAGCCACCAGAGGCGGGGCGTAAGCGCTAAAGCAACAAGACAATAGAAGCCTACATCTTGCCCGAGATAATTAGCTTACATGCTGATGACAAGGTAAACACCTTTAAGTTTCACTTGTCAGGATTTTTAGGTCTCAGAGAGAGAGAGGCAGAGACGAGACCCAAAGCATTCCCCCCTCCCTTGGACACCCCCACCCCCATTTTTTGTGGGGTACCAGCGGAGCGCGGGGAGGAGGTGGAGGGGTGGGGAAGGAGGAGGGAACCGAGAGCGGGGAGGGCAGGAGGTGGGGTGGGGGAGTAACCGAGGAGGAGAGATGGTTGGGAGGAAGGAAGGTGAATGCTGCTTTGCAACCAACTTGCGGAGTTACAAAGTGGAACCACTTTCCAATTTGGTCGGGGTTCCCCGGACATGAACAGGTCTTTAGGAGAAGAGGGCCGAGGGACGGGGTGGGGGTTTCACCTGAGCCTGCCGGGGCTGCTCCTCCCTCCCGCCGCGGCCTCCCAGCCCCGCGCCTTCCCACAGCCTCCGGACCACATCGGGCTTCGCTGCGCTGAGCCCCAGTCGCCAACAAATGAGCGAGCGAGTCTGGGGACGAACCCTGGGGCCGCACTGTTGGTCTACGTGTCTGTCAGTCTGTCTGCCTCTCTTCTGCCGCCGTCAGAGGGACACCTCTGCTCCCCGCCCCCTTTCCCCCTACCCGAGAGAATCCGAGCGGGCGGAGGGGGCGCTGAGTAGGGGATCGACTGCCTCCCGGAGGCTGTCCCGGATCCCCGAGCCACCACCCGCCCCCGCAGCTCAGTGGTTTTTCAGTGGGCCACCCCCACCAACACGCCTCCCCCCAGGTCTTTCCCCACCCCCACCCCCGGCCGAGCAAACACAGCACTGGCCCCCGAGCTGGGATGATGGGAAGGGGTCTCACGGGAGGGTCCGTCACTGAAGTTGCCCCACCTCGAACAAACCTGGTGTCCCTGACCCTCGCCCATCTCCCAGACACGCGGGGTTCTGGGGCTGAAGCTGACTTTCCGAGGACATCACAGCCCCAGCACCCGAGCCCAGAGCCACGCTGTTTTCCCCTCCGATGCTTCAGGGAGGGCGCGGGCAGGGAGCGGAGTGAGTGCCCGCCAGTCTGTTGCCGGGCGGAACTGAGCCTGAACCCCGGCGGCGGGAGCGCTGGCCAGGAGGGGGCGAATGCCGAGGTGCGGGAAGCTCAGCGGGCGGGAGGCTGGGCTGAGGCTCGCCTCCGCCCGCAGCTCAGCCATGCAAAAGTGCACTTGCTTCCCGGGAATAACCAAATATCTTTGTTTAAAGTGGTGGCGTAAATGGCCAGTCGCTTTGTGGCCACGCTGGATATTAGTAGATGAGGATCATTCTGCTTCAATTGGGCGCCTCTCATCCGACGAGCAAGAAACTGCTTAGGAGGAAGTGGGTTTCCTGTCTGCGCGTTCCCAGGCTTCAAGTGTGGGCCCCGCGCCTTGAGGGTCCTTGGGCGCCTGGCGAGGGGGAGCTGTGGGCTGCGATCCCCAGCGGAGTCGGGGGTGTCCCCCGCGTTGTTCGGACCAGGCCGGGGCCTGCAGCCGAGTCGACTACCGAGTGGAGCCCTGAACCGCGCGGATTTTGAGACCGACTCCGGTTTTTGTCCGTGGATTTTAAACGTTTTTATTGTTGTTTTTGTTTTGCTTTCTTTTTGGTTGTTTTAGCCTCCTCTGCGCGCCGGGGGCTGGGAGGGCAGAGCGCTCCTCGGCCGGGCCCGGCGGGTACCTGCAAGACAACCGCGCTGGTCAAGGAGCTTCTCGAATTTAGTTTTTGTTTTCACATTTTCTTTTCCCTCCTTGTAGAGAGGGAGCTCCTGATGATGATGAACAGGCAGTTTTGAGCTACTTAATTCATCCAGGCTCCCTTTTTAAAATTATTAATAGCAATTATAGTAGAGAAAGTTTTATTTGTTTTTAAAGATTTCAGCCCTGTCCTTGAAGAGTGCTCTTACTCCCTCAATACAAAGCCAACGTCTATACTAACATTGGCTTTTCTCACAGCCTACCTTCTTTACCAGGCGAAAGAAAGCTCAGGGCACCCTCCGCCCTCCCACCTGCGCCCGCGTTTTTGTGCGGTCCCCACCGCAGTGCTGGGGAGGCCACTCTACGTTTGCGCAGGGAGACGCGCTCGCCGCTTGTGTTGCGAAAGACCAGCGCGAAGCCCCGCTCCTTGCCCTTCCTTCCCAGGGGCTTCTCTGGGGGGCGCTCTCAGGACCGGACTAACTGAGCATTGATTACTGTGGTGGCTAAGCAAGGAGGGGAGGCGACGCCGGGCTTAAGCGAACCACAGAGGAGAACTGGCAACGCTGAATACAGACCTTGTCTGCAGGCGCGACCTGGCCGGGCCTGCGTCCGGAATGGGGTCTGATTGCGAAGGCGGGGTGGGTTTCCCTGTCACCCAGCTTCTTTCTCTGACTCGCCATTATTTCATAGGTGTTGGTAAGTTTAAGAAACACCAAGTGTAGAATGTTGTACATCTCTCCCAGTCTCAACACCATTTAGAAATGGAGATCAATCTTCACAATGTTTTTGTGAGATTCAAGTAAGATGGAGCACATCAAAGTGCTTTGAAAGCTTTGAATGTTTTTCAGCTCAGTGCCAGCACTGAAGATTGCGGTAGTTATTATCATGACGATCCCCATCCCCTCTTTAGGTCCCCAGACCTGAGTAAAAGGAAGAGTTGGGTGAATCTTCCACAGCCCCTGGGTCTTCGTCCCTCGGCAGCTTTTCAACCTCTCAGCAGGCCACAGGCGCACGTGGCTGGCAGCTCCCTGGCCTCCGGCTCTGAGAGTCCCGGGGCAACCGGGCCTGCAGTTCTCGAGGAAACCCCCCTCCCCGTTCTGGACAAGGAACCCCCTCCCCAAGAACCGCGCAGCAGGTGGCGAGTCTGGGAGCTGAACTGGAGCGGAGCTCGAAGTGGCTGGGGCGGGCAAAGACTCCCGCTTCACTCTGGGACCAACTGGAACGGCGCTTCAACCTCTGCCTGCAGGGGTGCTTCTCGCGCGCACCAGCAAGCTCTCGTCTCCACCTCGCCTGGGCCTTTGCAGCGCCCTGCCGCCCAGGCTTCAGCACCTCTCCTACCCTAACCTTCTCAACGCGCGGCTCTGCCTTCTTCCCCAGTACCGCTGCACTGCCAAAAATAAGCCCGGAGACTAAGGCACCTGTGGGGAAGAGAAGGATATCTGTATCTCCGAGCTTATCCAAGCAAAGACCTCGAGAGTCCCTCCCATGGCCCAAAACACCTCCTTTTGACCGAAGAGCGTCCTTTCTTTCCGCCGCCTCCTAGACTCATGCTAAATAGGGCAGACCCCGGCTAACCAATGATTTTTTTTTCCATGAATACGAATAACCCCGATTCCACTTCGCGAAGTCTGCGCGTCTTCCTTTATCCCGCAACTAACTTGCTCCGGGGTGGAGTGGGCACAGTGGGGAGCAGGTCAGGGCAGGGCCCAACACTGGCCCCTCACGGAGCTTTCCCTGGCGCAGCCTCACACTGTCGCTGCCTCAATTCCGACCACGCTCTGCTTCGCTGGCTGCGGCTCGACCGGGAATCTGAGGGGGCGCAGGCCCAGGATCGGCCCTAGATGCGCGGAATCGCCATCAGCCTTTGCTTACACCAGCGTGGCCACAGGGAAACTCCCTTCTCTCCCTCCAGTGTCACTTTGCTAGACAAGAACAGAGGGCTCATACAGAAGGCTAATTTGGGGTCTGTAGCTTGGACCGGGTGGAACTGAGGAGGAACCACCTGTCTCACCGCCCCCCTCCACAACTGCTTTTTCTAACTCCCTTTGTGGTCCTCCACTCCTCTTTAGGGCGCTGAGCGACTCTGTCTCTTGGTAGTGTTATTTTGCTTCAAGTTTTATCACAATTTTTGATTCACTCAACAGTATTTATTCAGCTAGGGCTCTGTGCCAGGGACTATGCTAGGCCTGAAAATTCAGCCTTAATCTAGGTGCAGCTCCTACTCACACGGAGCTTACACATTCACAGTAAATCACCCAAATAATATGTAGTTACTTTCTGACAGATGTTACTGCAGGATCCAGTGAGATAGAGAGGGTTGTAATGGAGGTTTGTGTGTTTTTGCATCATTTCTTGATCTCCCAGCATTCCAAGGTCGTGAGAGGAGCCCCTGAGTAGAAGTCAGTCCTAGGTTTGAACCCTGGCTTTGCCTCTTTCCAGCCGTGCAGTACCGCCCTTATGGGCTCCTGCCACACCCTGGAGTCACACCCATCACAGCCAGAGTAAACCAGTGTGTGTTTTCTGGCTTCCCTCCTTGAGGGTGAGCCCTATTTTTATCTTTGAAACCCCCCCCTCCTCCAGTGCCTCGAGAAATGCTAAGGAAACACAGCCTCCTAGCACCTGTTTCCTGAGTGTAAAAAATGGTCACAACCTGCCCTGTGTACTGGCCTGGTTTGTGCTAGGGATCCAAACAATTCAGGATAAGATCATGTGCCTGAGTTTGTAGATCACAAAAGTCGCTAACAGAAGGCGTTATTCCTTCTGATTCTGTATTTTGGATTTATAGAAACTGAATCTAGGCCTCCCACCTTCGACAAGAAGCACTTGGGCCCCTCAGTTGCTACCGCCGATCTCCCATAGCTAGGCACAGGCTTCTAGGCCGGGCTGAGCTGGGCTCGCGAGTGCCATCGAGGCAACCAGGCGCAGGGAGCGGAAGGCAGGAGTGCAAATGGGCGTTGGGAGTCGCTGCTTCGCAACCCCAAAATCTGAGCAATGCCTCCGGGGGATGATTTCTCTCTGGAGGGGTCTCGCAGGGCCCCCTCTGCGCTGCTTTCTCAGGCACCAGAACCGAAAGCCTCGGGAGGGACCGCTGGAGCCCGGGGCGTGCAGACAGTTGGCTTTCACAGACGCAGTGGAAGGAATGATCCCTCTACTGCTCCCTCTCCCGACTTCACTGTCTAGAGTCTTTGAGGGGACTTTCCTTTTGGGAACGCTTTTCTCAAGTCGTGGCCTGTGGGCAGGCTGGGAGCGGGGCGCCGAGACATCCGAGCGCGGCTTCTGCTTTTCAGTTTCCCTCACAGGCGTGCCCTGCGGAGGGAATGCGAGGCGAGGGCGCGTCTATGCGGGCCAGAGTCAGCCGAAGAGAGTCCAGCCCTTAGGCCTTTGGTGTTGAAGAATCTGCTCCTCTGTCGGGTCAAGCCCCACTAGAAGTTAACACCTGTGGTCTCCAAACTTGCCTATTTTCCTGTCACGCAGTTCAAGCCAAGATTCAACTCGTCTTGAATTTTTGTATTTAGAGCCCCTACCTCCTCCACCGACTCCAGGGGCGCCCTCTGGCGGGAAGAGGCCTGGGGTAGGAGGGAATCTGGGGAGCGGGTTACAAAGCAGAGAGCAGCGGGAGCTCAGCAGCCCCCTTTGAACTGCGATTAAACCAAGACGGAGACGGGAGGTGGAAGCACAGGCCTGAAACGGTCAGGCGACCCTGCGAGGCCCAAGCTGCAGCCCTCCGCGGCGAATCCGCCAGACGCCCCCGTCGGAAGGGGCGGGGACACCCTCCGGGGCGCTCTAGGGCTCGTGAGGCTCTAAGGTAAGTTTCGCAGCTGCTCCAGATAATTAAAGGACAGATTCCGGAAGTATCCTGGTGGCGGCGCGGCTGTTTTCGCCCCAGGACCTGTGCAGCCTTATTCAGCTTCAGGTAGTCGAAACCTATAGCTCTTTCTGCCCCCCATTCCCCAACAGATCTCAGGCCCAACAGTGTGAGCCCCTGGGCCTTGGGTGTTCGCGTTTCCCGCGGGCTTGCTAGCAGCGCTGGGGTTCCCTCCTCCGCTCCTTTCCTCCTCTCCAACCTCCCACCCCAGCCCGTCTCCCCGACACCCCCAACACTTGCCCCAGGCAGTTTCTGGTGGCCGCAGTACCGATCCCAGGCCAGTGGGATGGGGGTGGGGAAAGGGTGGAGGGGGAATCTCCGAGGCCCAAGGTTTTCTGGGACTTGACAGAGGCTGGATTCCCCCTCGCTGCCTAGGACTTGTGGGCTGAAGGTTGCAGACCGAGGCGAGCCGCAGCGCCCTCTTCCGGCCGCCGTCTGGAGAACTGCAGCCTTAGAGCGGTCTCAGGGAAGCTTTGCTACTAGGTCCCGGGTTAGGGAAAACTGGTAGTGGTCAGAGACTGGTAGTACATCCTCCACGCATTCGCTCATTCTAACTATCCACCCGACCATATGTCAGGCAGTCTCTTGGTCCACCCAAAGCCAATATAAGTTATGACTGACTCTTTGGATCATCCAGTCTCCTTGCACCTGCTATTTGAAAGAGCCCAGGTGTAGATCAGGGCTTGGAAGCTGCTCTTATGCCTAAAGTCCTCTTTTAATTATGCTTTGCCTCGGAATCTCGTTATGAGAATGTCCTATCCATGTCGGAGGGCATTTGGAGGCATATTTGGTGACCAATGGAGTAGCTTGTACTTGCTGCATGTCCTTTCTGGAGGAGCAGTGGCCCTATTAGCTTGACAGCCTGACACAAGGAGTTTCTGCCTTGTGTTGGAGCAGTAGGAGCATAACCCCTAGAAAATATTGGAGTAACAAAACTTCTGGGACTAGCTACACTCGGTGGGTGCCTTCCAGCTCTCCATTCTATGGCACCAATTGACTCAGGCAGGCTTTCCCCCAAATTATTCCCCCTTCTTTGGACTCTGGTCAAAACCAGATCCTCTCCACCCTCCCAAACCCATCCCAGCCAATATGCTCATGTTACTTTGCTTTTGTTCTTTTACACTTAGCCAGGAAATCATTCTTTCCAGCCCCACAACTAAGTCATACCCTTCTCTTAAAAAACCCAATTGCCTCTTCCGACAACTAAATGTCTGACACATAGTGGGAGCTCAATATATGTGTGCAGAATAAATGGATGAATCTCTATTACAATTTTCTGTTACATTAGTAAGCAATTCATCCCACTTGAATGATTTCCTAATTGCCATGTGTTTGTGTTCTTTTTAGGTAGACCATAAGCTCCTTATTTTCTGTTTTTTTGTTGTTTTGTTTTTTCCCCCCAAGACAGGGTCTCTCTCTGTTGCCCAGGCCAGAGTATAGTGGTGTAATCATAGCTCACTGCCACCTCAAACTCCTAGGCTCAAGCAATTCTCCCTGCTCGGTCTCCCAAAGTGCTGGGATTACAGGCATGAACCATCGTGCCCGGCCAGCTCCTTGATTTTAAGGGCCATTTCAAAATACTTAGACATGTTCCTAGAAATGTGCCCAGTGCTCTGAGGCATTTGACAATGTTAATCACCCCTTTCTGAAATTCTCTCATTGGCTGCAGACTCACCACTCTATCATGGTTCTCTTCCTCCATCTCTGGACATTTCTTCTCAGAGACCAGGGTTGAACTCCCATCCTGCACTGTATACCCATCCCCGTGGCTTCAGCTGCCACCTGTTTTTGATGGCTCCTAAATCCATACCTCTAGCCAACCTCTGTTCAGAGCTTCCAATCTGTACTTTCAGTTGTTTACCTCCTTATGTGAATTTCTGCCAAACTTAACATATCCAAATCTGAACTTACACTGTCCCGATTTGCTTCTTGTCCTATGTTCTTGATCTAGATGAATGGCATGAACATCTCCCAATTCCTGCCACCCCACTCCTTCACCAAGCTCCTGAGCTAGTCAGTTCTGTCTGCCATAACAAAATACTACAGACTGGGTGGCTTACACAATGAAAACTGGTTTTCTTACAGTTTTGGAGGCTGCAACGTCCGATATCAAAGCCTCGCAGGATTTATTTGCTGGTGAGGGCGCTCTTACTGGCTTGCAGAGACGCCTTCTTGATATGTCTTCGCATAGCAAAGAGAGAGAGATCTTTTTCTATATAAGCCACAGTCCTAACAGATTAGAGCCCCACCCTTATGACTTCTTTTAACCTTAATAACCTTCTGCTAGGGTTTGCATATGTGCCATCCAAAATTCCAGTGTTGCCAATGTGGTAGTATTAAGAGGTGCAGCCTTTAAGATGTGATTAGGTCATGAGGGATCCTCCTTCCTTAATGAGATTAAGGATCTTATAAAAGAGGCTTCATGAAATATTTGGCTAGCTTGCAGTCTTGCTCTTCTCACATGTGAGGACACAGTGTTCCTCCCCACAAGTCCCTCACCAGGTACCAGTGTCTCGACCGTGGACTTCCAAGCCTCCAGAACTGTGAGAAATAATTCTGTTGTTTTTAAATTACCCAGTCTCAGGTATTCCGTTATATCAGCATAAATGGATTAAGATACCTTCTAAAGATCCTATCTCCAGAGAGAGTAACATTGTGGGGGCTAGGGCTTCAACATCTGAATTTTAAGGGAACACAATTCAATACCTGCTCTGAAGCCAAATACCTCGATATCCTTTTCCTTTCCCTCATCCAACTGGTCATAAAGTCATTTCCATTCCACATCTTAGAAGTTTCCCAAATCCAGCCCCACTTCTTCCTCACCAGTTCTTCTCTCTGTTCGCTGCCTCAACCGAGGCCATCCATCATCTACTACCTAATCGTCTAGCTCTTATTCCTACCCTAGGCTCTCCCAGTCTAGTCCACAATCCTGTCCACAGGACAGAGTCCAACCTATCTCTCCAAACTAATTTCTTCCTGCCTCCCGCCTATCCCCTCACAACCTACTTTTTAACTACTCTAAACTTCTCACTTTTTTTTTTTTCATTTTGTACAACTTCATTAACATATAACTGAGAGAGAGAGAGGGAGTTGTTGTTTGTTGTTGTTGTTGTTTTGTTTTGTTTTGTTTTGTTTTTTGAGACACAGTCTTGCTTTGTCACCCAGACTGGAGTACAGTGGCCAGATCATAACTCACTGCAGCCTTGAACTACTGGGCTCAAGAGATCCTCTTTCCCCAGCCTCCTGAATGGCGGAACTACAGGTGCACCCCACCATGCACAGTTAAGTTTAAATTTTTTTTTTTTTTGTAGAGACAGTGTCTCACTTTGTTGTTCAGGCTGGTCTTAAACTTCTAGCCTCAAGCAATCCTCCCACCTCAGCCTCCTAAAGCATTGGGATTACAGGTGTGAATTACTGTGCCCAGCTTGATTTTCTCTATTGTTTTTCTGTTTTTTATTTCAGTGATTTCTGGTCTCATTTCTATTTCTTTTATTCTGCTAACATTGTGTTTAATTAGCTCTTCTTTTTCTAGTTTCTTAACGTATAAGCTGAGGTCACTGATTTGAGGCTACACTAGCTTCTTGTGGCTGTTGTAACACATTACCACAAACTCAGAGGCTTAAAAGATCAGAAATGTATTCTCTCACAGTTATGGGAGCTAGAAGTCTGAAATCAAGGTGTCTGCAGGTTGTACTCTCTCCAGAGGCTCTGGGGAGATTCTGTTCCTTGCTTCTTCTAGCTTCTGGAGGCTTTTGGCATTCACTGGCTTGTGACACATTACTCCAATCTGTCTCCATTTCCACATGGCCTTCTTCTTTGTATGTGTTTCTCTTTGTCTGTCTCTTATGAAGATGCTTGTGATGGCGTTGAAGGTCCACTCAGATAATCCAGGGTGATCTTATCTCAAGATTTTTAATTATATCTGCAAAGACTCTTTTTCCAAATAAGGTAATATTCAAAGGTTCTAGTGATTAGGATGTGGACTTATCTTTCTGGAAGCCACAATTCAGTCCACACAGAGACCTTTCTTCTTTTCCAAACAGGCATTTAGTACTCAGAATTTCCCTCCAAGCACTACTTTAGCTGCATCCCATACATCTTTATAGGTTATGTTTTCATTTTCATTTTCAAATCAGTGAAAACATGTTCATATTTCCCTTTAAATGTCTTCTTTGACTCTTGAGTTATAGAGACTTATGTTCTTTAATTTTTAAATGGCAGTTTTCTAGAAATCTTGCTGCTATTGGTTACTAATTTGATTCTGTTATGATCAAGGTACTTGGTATGACAGGAATCCTTTAAAATTTATTGAGGCTTGTTTGATGGCCCAGAAAATGATCTGTCTTGGTGGATGTATATGCACCTTTGAGAAAAATGCTTGCTCTGCTGTTGTTGAGTAGAGTGTGTATAAATGTCAATTCGGTCAACTTGTTCCATAGTGTTACTCAAGGCTTCCATGCCCTTATTGTTATTTTGTCTACTTATTGAGAGAGATGTGTTGAAATCTTCAACTATAATTGTGGGTTTCACTATTCTCCTTATAGTTCTATCAGCTTTTGCTTCATGTATTTTGAAGCTCTGTTACTAGGTTTATAAACATTTAGGATTGTTATGTCCTCTTGAATTCAATATTTTATCATTATGAAATGATCTTTTTTAATCTCTGCTAATATTCCATGTTCTGAAGTCTTTTTCTGATTATTTAGACCAGTTTCATTTAATATGGTTATTGATACTGTTGAGTTTAAATATACTATCTTGTTGTTTGTGTTCTATATGAGACTTCAACTATGTATTCCTTTTCCTCTTTTTATGCCTTTTTGGGGGATTGAGCGTTTTCTACAATTTCATTAAATCTCCTTTTTGCATATTAACAAAACATTTTCATGTGTTATTTTAGTGGTTGCTTTGAGATTTAATTTAACATCACAGTCTACTTTCAAATTATACTATACCACCTCATGTATAATAGAAGACCCTTACAACTGCACACTTCTATTTTTTTCTCTTCTGGTTTTTGTGCTATTGTCTTATATTTTACTTCTAAATATATGCACAATAAATGTTTATTATTTTTGTTTTACACAGTCAGTAATCTTTTAAAGAGATGTAAATACTAAAAAAAATTCTTTTATATTTCACATATAGTTACTATTTCTGGTGCTCTTCACCCCTTTGTGTAGGTCCATATTTCCATCTAGTATTGTTTTCTTACAAAGAATTTCTTTTGAACATTTCTTATAGTACCAGTCTGATGGTGATTAATTCTTTCAGCTTTGCGTGTCTTTATTTCATCCTCATTTTCCAAAGATATTTTCATTAGGTATAGAATTATAGGTTCACAATGTTTTTGGGGTTTTATTCCCCCCAGCACTTTGAAGATGTTGTCCCACTATTTTCTGGCTTACATTGTTTCCAGGGACAGCACAAAAGTGTGGAGCATTGGGAGGGCTTTACCTCTACCTCAACAGTCTTCGCAAACTCCCTCTAGTCTCTGATATGGAAAGTTAATTTGTAGTAGGTTGTGTAAGTGAAGTTTTATAGCCCTGCTTCCCTTCCACCCAAATGGCACACAAGATTGTTTTCCATCATTGTATCCTCACTGTATATGGAAATTATGGAACTTCCACCAATTGCTTCCAGAGCAGTGGCACATATCAGAGTTAGATATACTATAATCCCAATTTTGAGCCCCTTCGAGGATATAACTGCCATTATTAAATGGTTATTTTTTATTACCTAAGACTTATAAATTATCCATGAAGATGCACTCTTTTAAGGATGTAAGGAGAGAATTACAGCATATGTTTTTAAGAGGTTACCTTGTGCTTAATTAAAGTTATTCATTAAAATCTTACAAACTATGTCTTAGGAGAACATAGAATTCCAGACCAATAGTAAGAAATGCATTAGCCTGGGCCTTTTGAGACCAAAGCTTGGGGAACACTCTTAGATAAAGGAATAGTCTCGGCTGGACCCTTCCTTCTGGCAAGATACATTCCAGGCATTTTGGCATTCATATCACAAGAGAGAGGTAATATATTCCCTATTTTTATAGATGAGGAAACCAAAGCCCAGAAAGGTTAAGTAAATTGCTGAAGATTACATGACTAGTAAGTAGTAGAACTAAGTTTTGATTGTCAGCGTGTCATATTCCAAACCACAAGAGGAGACATTGCCTAAATAATCAGACCTTTAAAGAATTCTCTACCTATCCCCCAATTAACATCTTAGAATTTTATAGTTATTTTGACAGCAAGATAGTTCAATGCCTACTCATCTGCTTGGGGAGTTTCTTTTTATTACTCCCTTGTCTAGCTCCATAGATGTCAAACTTTAATGTGCATAAAAATTACTCTATCAAAGTATAAACTCCATTTTTGTTACCATTTTATGAGTTTTCTAGGGTACTTTTGGTATGATTACATTTTTACCTTAAGAAGTGTCATATTTTAAACCTAACAACTAATTGTTTTGGGACCACACTGTATTTTTCCACTATATTCAATGTTTCTCTAATTTTCAACACATAGTTTCCAGTCCTTTTGGGAAAATGTAGTAATAAGGAAAACACTGTGGGAAAGAGTATATTTACCAAGTTTATATGACTTTACTTTTAGATTTAAGGGAGTGTGATTAATGTACCTGAAGAGTTTAAGTTCTTCTTTGTGGTGAGGAAGATGACTTCTCGAAAGACAAAGGTAAGCATGGAAGTTTAATCTAAGACAGCAGCTCTCAAACTTTGGAGTGCATAAGAATAACCCAAAAAGCTTGTTTTAAGTGTATATTCTTGGACGGGAGTTCTGAGTCCAGTAATAAAAAGTACCTTATCTGACTATGCCTTTTTCAGATAACAATTATAAACTCTGGACAACACACACACACACATATCACACACACACACATAAACAAACAATTATTTGAAGGCACCAAAAAATGGTCAAAAGCAGAAAGAAACTGAAGAAGTTTCTAGTCATTAATGTAACTACTCACTGGGTAAAAATTAAGCTTACGAGGATATTCCACTGAGGATAATACTCATACCACACAGCACAGGGCAAATGGAAGGTAAGCAAAAAGGTCTAGTGTTTTTTATTTGAAGTATCAGAGGATGGAGTTAGGGGCTGAAAGAATATCTGAGAGATTAAGGTAGGGAAGTCCTAGAACAGAGGAATCTAGAGACTCTAAAATGTATTATTCACAATGGCAGATTAAAATAAAAAATTACTAGGCATGTGAAGACATAGAAGATAATTTCCAAAATCTGAAGAGAATGCAATCAATAGAAACAAATCTCTAGGTTTGGAATTAGCAGAAAAGTACATTTAACTAGATGTGTATATATATATATTCAAAGACAAATTAAAATATTATGTCAATAACTGAACACATTGGGGAAGTCTATCAGAGAAATGGAAGCTATTTTAAGAATGAATTCCATCCTGGCTAACACGGTGAAACCCCGTCTCTAATAAAAGTACAAAAAATTAGCCAGGCCTGGTGGCGGGCGCCTGTAGTCCCAGCTACACGGGACGCTGAGGCAGGAGAATGGCGTGAACCCGGGAGGCGGAGCTTGCAGTGAGTGGAGATCGCGCCACTGCACTCCAGCCTGGGCCACAGAGCGAGACTCCGTCTCAAAGAAAAAAAAAAAAAGAATTGAAAATTCTCTAACTAAAGAGCTATAACATCTGAAATGGAAAAGAAAAATCTCTGGGATGAGCTGAAAGAAGACTGGCAACAGCAGAAGAAAGAGCCAACTTGAATATAGAATTTATCCAGTCTGAGAAGCAGAAGAATAAAGAATCAAAAGAAAAACAGCCCCAGTGATCTGAGGGACAATATCAAATGAGTGCAAACATAAAGCAAAGATTTATTTTATGCCCTATTAGATCATTAAACATGCAGATATCGGTCCGGTGCGGTGGTTCACTCCTGTAATCCCAACACTTTGGGAGGCTGAGGCAGGCGGATCACCTGAGGTCAGACATTCCAGACCAGCCTGGCCAGAAACCCCGTCTACACTAAAAATACAAAAATTAGCCAGGCATGGTGGCACATGCCTGTAATCCCAGCTACTCAGGAGGCTGAGGCAGGAGAATCACTTGAGCCCAGGAGGCAGAGGTGGCAGTGAGCAGAGATCATGCCATTGCACTCTAGCCTGAGCAATAAGAGTGAAACTCTGTCTTAAAAAAAGAAAAAAAAATGCAGAGATGAATTTTACATTAATAAATTGTTTGTATCTTTCAGTGAATATTATTATTGTTGTTTGCATGGCCATCAAAATTTTTACCTTTGAATAAAGGTATTTCTTAACACTGGATTGGTTATAGCATGGAAGAGATTCAATCACTCTACCAATGTGGCAAATACCTCACCAGCAAGATCAGTCCTTTCATGTATGGCTGCCTTGATTAAGCTTCAAGAATAAAATTTAACACACTTCTAGACAATATACCTCAAAAGAGAGTCTTCTACTTGCTTCACTAGCTAACCAAACAGAAATCATTATTGCTTTGCTTGGCTTGGCTTCTCCTTCCAGCAGAAAATTAACACCTTTGTTAAATAGGCTGCATAGATTTCTCTTTTTTCTGGGGGAGTGGGGAAACTTGTTAAAGTAAGTCATCTCACCTCGTTTTTCGACTTCTTTTAGTTGAATCTCATATTTTTGAAATTCATGAAATGCTTCTTTCATCAGTTTTCTAGATCTACTTTTTGCCTTGAAAGTCTACCTAGGAATTTTGTTTTCAGTATAATGGATATAACCATTAGTAACGCCACAGTGATCTGTCTGTAGCTATATATTAATAGCTAGTTAATATTCCCCAACATATCTTCAACAAGAAGAAAGAAATTCTTAGAGACAGACACTCCTCCAATTATATTCTCTTCATATATGATTGTATCTCACAGGTTGATTGCTATGGTATTTGATTCCTAGTTACCATGATACCATTAAGTGTTTGCTGCAGAAGCTGCCATGCATGGTCACAGAACTCAGTGGGAGTTCTATTAAAAGACTTACCAGTTTGATGCCTGTTCAGTCAATGTCTTCCATTCTGTTGAGGTTGGAGAACTTCCAACAGAAGTTAAGCAAAGTTCAGTAGGTATTGAGCTGGTTCTTGCTTAAACTGGTGGACTTTATCAACCTGATGCATGCAACAGAAAAGAGTAACTCATACATTTTAAAGCTGAGCTCATGGGTCTTTCCTCATCATCATTAATGTGCCTTTATGTGAAAGTTAAAGCCCAAGCGCTGGAAGCACAGTATAGGTTGTACTTTATCTTGATATTTTGGTCAGCATCACATGATTTAATGGGAAAAAAACCTGTGGTTGGACTTTGAAACAGCAGCAATGTTGAGTTGACAGTTATTTCAAAATGATCCAGTTTATTCCACACAATGTTTAATTATCAGATCTTGGAAGATTAATGATTTTAAGAGAGTCATAAGCTGAGATAGACCTTAAGAAATTAGATAAAGAGGATATAACTCCATCAAGTGAGCTGGCAATGCCAAATTAGTGAATCTAATCATAAGCATCACAAGCTAAACTTAATGGTTGGCGTGGACAGTCTCTGTTCCAGAAACCTCCAAGGTCACTTTGGATGTGAATACCACACTCCTACCATTGTACTCAGGTTACTGCCTTGACATTTGATTCTTATTTAAATTTTTCTTTTTTTTTTTTTTTAATAGATGGAATCTCACCATGTTGCCCAGGCTGGTCTTGAACTCCTCTTGTTTTTCAACTTCCTTTAGTTGAATCTCATATTTTTGAAATTCATGAAATGAATTTCATGAATTCATTTTTTAATTCATTTCATTCAAGTGATCCTCCTTTCTCAGCTTCCTGAGTAACTGAGACTACAGGCATGTGTCACCATTCCAGGCCACTTGGTTCCTTTTATAGTTTCTATTTCTTCATTTATTACAAGCATATTTTCCTTTATGTCCTTTGAGCATAGTTATAACAGCAGCTTTAAAATTCTTGTCTGCTAAATTTAACATCTGGATCATCTTGGGGTTGGTATTGATTGTGTATGGGTCTCATTTTCCTTTTTCTTCATATTTCTAGTAACATTGGATTGCATCTGGTCCTTGTGAATGATTCATTGTGGAGGCTCTGTGAGTTTGCTACTGTGTGGAATCTCTTCAAGAAAAAGCCATAAAAGAGAGACACTTCTCCAATTCCATTCTCTTCATCTAACCGTTGACTCTCTTATGCTTTTTGTCTGCTTTTAGTTATTCTCTGGGACTTTTAGGTAGTCTTTTTATATTTTGTCTGGAATTTATAGTTATCTGAAAAAGATTTGGTTAAATAGAAGCTACTTTGCCATTATGAGAAACATTTTTTTTTTTTAACTTTTCATCTTTGTTGTTGTTTTAGATGTGATGTCTCACTATGTTGAGCAGGCTGGAATGCAGTGGCTACTCATAGGCATGATCAAAGAGCACTGCAGCCTCCAACTCCTGGCCTCAAGTGATCCTTCTGCCTCAGTTTCCTGAGTAGCTGGGACTACAGGCATGTGCCACTGTGCCTAGCTTTTTTTTTTTTTTTTTTTGAGACAGTTTCGCTCATTGCCCAGCTGGAGTGCAGTGGTGCAGTCTTGGCTCACTGCAAGCTCTGACTCCCAGGTTCAAGCAATTCTCCTGCCTCAGCCTCCCAAGTAGCTGGGATTACAGGCTCCCACCACCACACTCGGCTAATTTTTTGTATTTTTAGTAGGGACAGGGTTTCGCCATGTTGGGCAGGTTGATCTCGAACTCCTGACCTCAGGTGATCCACCTGCCTCAGCCTCCCAAAGTGCTGGGATTACAGGTGTGAGCCGCCATGCCCAGCTCTGTGCCTAGCTTTACTTTTGATCTGTCTGTGTCTTTGTTTTTTTCTTGTAGATACTTGAGTCTTGCTTTTTTATCCAGGCTGATAATTCATGCCTTTTAACTGGGGTATTTAGACCACATATAAAGTAGTTTTTAGTACAGTAGTTTTAATTCTGTCATACTTCCATTTGTCTAATATTTGTTCTCTCTGTTGTTTGTTCTTTTTACCCCTTTTTTTCAGCCATCTTTTGTAGTTCAGTATTTCTTTAGTATTCAGTTTTATCTTTGTCATTGGTTAATTGCTCTAACTTTTTAAAAATGATTTCTCTATAGTTTACAATCTACATCTTTAACTTATAGTTTACTTTCAAATAATATTATTGCACTTCACATATCATGTAAACACCTTATAACAGTATAATTCAATATTTCTATTGTCATACATTTTACTTCTATATACATAATAAACAGTCTATTATTTTTAAATAATAAATTTTAAAACCAGGGAAACTATCTTTTATTCCTATTCATATATTTGCCATTTCTAGCACTCTTTATTCGTTTGTGTGGCTTTTATTTTCTCTCAATATGAAGAACTTCCTTTAACATTTTTGTAGTTCAAGTCTGCTGACAACCAAGTTTTTGTTGGTCAAACAATGTTTTCTCCTGCGTTCCATTTGGAAGAATATTTTTGTTTAATATAGAATTCTAGGTTGAAAATTTCTTTTATTTCCAAAACTTAAAGATGTTGTTCTATTTTCTTCTGCCTTTATTATTTTTGATGAGAATTCACCTGTATTCTTTTTGTGAAACAGGGTCTTGCTATGTTTACCAGGCTGGAGTTCATTGGCTATTCACAGGTGCAATCATAGTATACTATAACTTCTAACTCCATTGTTCAAGTGATCCTCTTGCCTCAGCCTTCCAAGTAGTTGGGACTACAAGCATATGCCCCCAGACCTGGCTTCTGTCATCCTTATCTTTCGTTTTCTGACTGTTTTTAAATTTTTCTTGTTTTTATTTTCAGCAGTTGCATATTATGTGCCTTCATGGTTCTTTGTGATTATCATGCTTGAACTTTGTTGAATATATTGGATTTGTGGGCTTATAGTTCTCAACAAATTTGAAATGTTTTTGGCCATTATTTATTTAAATATTTTTTCTGTCCCTTCTCTTTGTGGGCTTCAATTATAAGGATACTAGACTGCTTGAAATTTTCTTACAGTTCATCAAATATTTGTTCTTTTTTTTTCTTCTTTGTGCTTTAGTTTGAATAGTATGGCCATGCATTCAAGTTTATTGATTTTTCCCCCTAATCCGTCTAATCTTGTTTTAAGCTTCCAGTAAATTTGTAATTTCAGATATTTTGTTTTGCCTGTCTGGAAGTTCTATTTGTTGGTTTTCATGTCTTCTATTTCTTCACTCATTATGTTTATGTTTTTCTTTAAATCTTTGAACACTTATGTAATATCTGTTGTGTGTGTGTGTTTTTTGGTTTGTTTTTTGTTTTTGAGATGGAGTCTTACTCTGTTGCCCAGGCTGGAGTGCAGTGGCACAATCTTGGCTCACCGCAATCTCTGCCTCCCAGGTTCAAGTGATTCTCATACCTGAGTCTCCTGAGTAGCTGGGATTACAGGTGCCTGCCACCATGCCCAGCTAATTTTTGTATTTTTAGTAGAGACAGTGTTTTGCCATGTTGGCCATGGTGGTTTCAAAATCCTGACCTCAGGTGATCTGCCCACCTTTGCCTCCCAAAGTGCCAGGATTATAGGCATGAGCCACTGCACTTGGCCCTATTTATTTGTTTCTTGAGACAGAGTCTCAGTGTATCACCTAGGCTGGAGTGCAGTGGTGCAATCACAGCTCACTGTAACCTCAAACTCCTGGGCTCAAGTGGTCCTCTTGCCTCAGTCTCCTGAGTAGCTGGTACTATAGGCATGTGCCACTATGTCCAGCTAATTTTTTGATTTCACTATGTTGCCCAGGCTGGTCTTGAACTCCTGGCCTCAAGCGATTCCTCCACCTTGGCCTCCCAAAGTGCTGAGATTATAGTTGTGAGCCACAGCACCAGGCCCTATAATAGCTATTTTAAAGTCCTATCTACTGATCCTATCATCTCCATTATTTCTGGGTTTCTCTCTATTGTCCAATTTTTTCTTTTGGGTAACATTTTCCTGCTTCTTTACATGCTGTCATTTTAAAATTGGGTTTTAAATATTGTGAATATTACATCGTTGAGTGTTAAGATTTTGTTACTTTCCTCAATGAGTGTTGGATTTTGTTTGATCAGACAGACAACTTTCTTGCTGATCAGCTTGGTCATTTGAGGACTTACTTTTAAGCTTTTAGAACAAAGCTAGACTAGCCTTACCCTATATGATTAGCTCAACTCTACTACTAAAGTGTGACATTTCTAGGATCTCTACTGAATGACCAGTGCAAACAAGAGCTCTTCACTCTGTCTTATTAGAACCCAAACACTTCCCAGCCCAGTGTAAGCTATGGGAAATTTTTAATTTACAGTTTCATTCATTGCCTAGCCTTCTGGAATCTCATCCTATTTATGTGCTACTTATATTCAAAGACTCAAGAGGACACTGTGAATATTTCTGGAGCTCTTTTGTTGGCATAGCTCTCTTCTAGTGCTCTGTCTCACACATTCCACCCACCTCACCCTCCTCAAACTCTGATCCCTGTCTTCTCAACTTAGCAAGACTGCCATATACTCTTGGGATTCCTTTCCTGTGTCATTGTCCAGGTTCTTCTTGCAGACAGAAAGCTTGGGTGATTGTAAGGCTCTCGTCATCTGTTTCTCTTTTCTCAGGGACCATAGTCCTGAACTATTTGTGACCTAATGTCTGAAAAGTTGTTTTATATTTTTTATCTAGTTTTCTGCTTGCCTACAGTGGTTGGAGATGTTTGTCACTAGTTAGTCATAGCTGGAAGTGGCACCAATGACCTAATTATTTTTACCTCCAGCAATTTTCTTCAAACCAAGAGCTAGAGTTAATGGAGTCACATTTGTATGAGCATAGAACAGACAAAATTGGACTTGGGTTGACAATCTTTTTTTCCTAGGAGGCAGCTGGAGAAAATGGTTACATAAGCCCCAGCACCTAAATCTTTTATGGAATGATTGTTATTTCTAATTTACTAAGCAAAGATAATATGTGCCAGAAAAGTAAATAAATTTCTGCTAAATAAAGTATATATTCAATAAGACTGAAAAAAGTCATTGAATGTTGAAGCAAAAGCCCCTTCTGAGAAACAACAAAATTACCAGAGAATTAAATCAAAGAGACTTTGAGAGAAACTAACCAATATTCTCAAACTTTGCAATGAAGTAACAGGAAGCAAAGTGGGTCATGGATCAGATGAGAAGCTTTTTTAGTCAAGATTCAATTAGAGAAGCAGGACTACTAGAAAATATAGATAGAGAGAGATGACTGATTGATTGGTATAAATATAGATAATATTGAGACATATATCCCAGATACATATTTAACACACATACATACATGCACACACACAGAACTTTGTTACAGGGATTTGATCTCAATTGTGAAAACCGGTCAAGAAGTCTTTGTAAAGTGATATTAGAGCTTGAAGTTTCTCAGGACAGGCAGTTAGGAAGGGATGTAAAGTGCAAGAGAGAAAGGACAAGCCAGAACCAACAGGCACATCCTGAAACCTGAAAGGATAAGTTAAAATTTGTGTTAGTTCTTACTGACGCTGATCTTGATGGCATGGATACCCTACAAAAGAAATTGGTGCCTTTAGTCATGGAGCTGAAGACACACCTAGCCTAGGAACTAGAGAAGCTGAAGAATTCATGGGAAGGTGGAGCTTTTACAGACTAATAGGTGAGCCAGAAGTTAAGTGACAATGTGTATGTCACTTTAAAAATTGGCTTTTGCTTCATTTTTGTCCTTTAAATCTCACACAAACATATATCTTGTGAGTTGGGCATGATGGCACATGCCTGTAGTTCCAGCTACTTGGGAGGCTGAGACAGGAGAATCCTTTGAGGCCAGGAGTTAGAGCCTGTAGGGTGTTATGATCATACCTATGAACAGCCACTGCATTTCAGCCTGGGCATTATAATGGGACAAAAGTCTCATCCACTAAGCCAGAGGAAACTGAGCTGCAGGGATGATAATGGTCTTCAGAGATAGAAAGCATGATTACTTAGCAGTGGCAAGGAGTTCAGTCAAGGCCAATGAGAGACTCTAGGTTTGCTATTAGTCCATTCAGCACTAGAAACAAGTCTATGAGTCAATCATCTATGCTCAAGTAAACTGGGATCCTATTAAGAATAGAGGTGACCGAGTTCACTCTCATCTGATTACTCAATCCCTAGGGGCCCCAGTTTCCTTGTGTGTAAAATAATAATATCTTGGTTTGAAAAGCTGTTGAGGTCAGGCACAGAGGCTTACACCTGAAAACACAGCACTTTGGAAGGCTAAGGCAGGATCTTGACCCCAGGAGTTTGAGACCAGCCTGGGCAACACAGGAGTTTCTATACAATATTTTTTAATTAGCTGGGCATGGTAGTGAGGGCCTGTGGTCCCAGCTGCTCTAGAGGCTGAGATAGAAGGATTGCTTGAGCCCAGAAGGTCAAGGCTGGAGTAAGTAATGATCATGCCACTGCACTCCAGCCTGGGCAACAGAGCAAGTCCCTATTAAAAAAAAAAAAAAAAAAAAAAAAAAAAGCTGTTATGGGGATAAAATGAGATAATATAAATAGAACTTTGTATCCTCTGCTCCTTCTAACACCGTAGGAGGAATTCAGTAAAATGTCAGTTTTCCGTTTCTTCTTTTCCCAGAGGAAAAACTCTGATGCTGTACTAACTAGAGGCCACTGTCTGCAGGAACATAAGAGATCCTTAATAGGAAGGAGACACCACTGAAATCCAATTCATGCAGGCACTCAAACCCATTAAAATTGTTATTTTTTAAGGGTCATCCTTGTAGGAACCATGACTCAACAAAATTTCCCCAACCTGTTTGTTGGTGCCTGACATAACTTTAATAAAAGATACTTCCATTTTATGAATAGCAGCAGTGAAGGTAGAGAGATACAAAGCAATAAATACTCTATATTGGAAACAGTGCCATCCTACTCTAATGGACTTAGGCAAATCACTTAATCTTCTCTTTTTACAGACAGTAAAGCACAGTCTTCATGGTGCACAGTTCTGTTCTGACAAGACATAATCATAAAATCACCACCAGAAACAAGATATGGTACAATTTTGTCATCTCAAAAATTTCTTTGTTCTATCCTTTTGCAGCCAACCTTAGCCTCTGGGAACCATAGATCTGTTTTCTAACACTATAATTTTGCCTTTTCCAAAATGTCATATAAATGGAATCATATAGTACATAGCCTTTTGAGGATGGTTTCATTTACTTGGCATAATGTTTGAGATTCATTAACGTTGTTGCATATTTTAGTAGTTCTTTTTTTTTTTTTATTGTTGAGGTGTATTCCATTGTATGGAGGTACCATACTTTGTTTATTCATTCACCAGTTGAAAAACATTTAGGTTGTTTCCAGTTTTCTTGTGATTAAGATCAAAGTTACTAGAAACATGCTACATATTTTGTGCGAACATGAGTGTTCATTTCTCTTAGGTGAATCTGTAGGCATGGGATTGCATGCTGGGTCATATGATAAGTTCATGTTTAACTGGATAAGAAATTGCCAAGTTGTTTTCCAAAGCAGCTGTACCATCTTGCATTCCCTAGCAGTGTGTGAGTTTCATTTGCTCTGCAGTCTCTCTGGCAACCTTTTCAAGGCTAAATTTTCTGACTCTGCAATGGGAAGAATAAATCAAATAATTCAGTGACAATAAAATTGAAGAGTAGCTGTAAAATGCTTAGAAAACTATAGAGGTACTATACAATGTATATAGATATGCAGTGATATTTTTAAGGTAAACAAAACAGATTTAGGAAACACTTGAATTCACAGAAAGAATAATTGGGCAAAAAAGTCCTATAATTCAGAGGGGTTTGGTTTCCTGTAATCACAACTGTACATTGATGAATCAACTCCTACATAATTAATTTTTTCTTATTTAAAAAATTACAATTAAAAAAAGTCAAAAGGTGTCAACAGAAGACAAAAATCACTGTGATATTACCACTCAAATTCAGTTATTGATGGCATTTGGGAATAATTTCTTTTAGTCTTTTATTCTTTTTTTTTTTTTGAGATGGAGTCTCGCTCTGTCGCCCAGGCTGGAGTGCGGTGGCACAATCTCAGCTCACTGCAAGCTCCGCCTCCCGGGTTCACGCCATTCTCCTGCCTCAGCCTCCCAAGTAGCTGGGACTACAGGCGCCCGCCACCTCGCCCGGCTAGTTTTTTGTATTTTTTGGTGGAAACGGGGTTTCACCATGTTAGCCAGGATGGTCTTGATCTCCTGACCTCGTAATCCGCCCGTCTCGGCCTCCCAAAGTGCTGGGATTACAGGCTTGAGCCACCGCGCCCGGCCACATGTATTTGTACCTGATAGTAATTATTATTTATATAAAGTTTTATATCTTTATTTTTAAATTTTATATTAAATCTAAGTATTTCACAATGTTATACCATGATCTTAAAAACAATTATATAATATTTTATAAAGTAGATGAACGTGCTTATTTAATTGATCCTTTCTGATAGTGTTTTACCATTGCCCTCAATTTTACTATTATAAATAATACTGCAATAGACATGTCCATGCATATAGATTTTTTGTTTTATTTTTTGTTTTTATAATTATTTCCTTAGGATAGATTCTTAGAAGTAGGATTACAGTATTTAAAAGATTGGAATATTTTTATGGATCTTAATGTGTATAGATTGCTTTCCAAAACACCGTATCAATTTATATTTGCTGTTAACAAAGCATGGTTCATAATACTTTGGCAATTCCTGGACATTATTATTTCCAAAGTCTTTTAATACAAACAATTAAAATGGTACTTTGTTATCTTGTGTTTCTTTGACTGTTAGTGACCGTGAATATTGTGGTAAGAAGCCTGGAAGATGGCCTCTCTCATCCTACTTTCTGAGATTCATTTCCTTGTGCAATCCCCTCCTGAGTGTGGACTGGACTTACTGTCTTGCCTCTAACAGAGAATATGGCAGATAGAATATAATAGATATCAACCTTTAGAAAAGACTCCTTTCATTTTGGGAAAATAAGAATCAGTCCTTTACTTAAAAAAAGTACAAAGTAAGTATCCACCAAGTTTTCTTAGGTAAAACTGAATTTTTTAAAAGTCTGATTGCAGAAGCTGCTTACCTTTTGTGAATTGTTTCCATGAGAAGTTGGAGCATTATATTTGCTTGTTTTCTGAAAACAACTTAGGAATGGACTGGAATACCCATAATTCAGATTTTGGGAGCCTGGCTTCAGGCATGGAAGCCATGGAAGCCATGGAAGTCTGCATTCAGCAGACCACAAAGTTTGTTTCAGGTTCACGGATGGGCGAGAACAATAACTTAGACTTGGTTCAAGGTTGATTTTACTTTGATTTACTCCTAAAGCAGCCAATAAGCAGGGCAAAGTATATAGACATGATAAAGATGTAGGTAGACAAATATGACTTTCCTTTGCCTCTCTCACATGGCAGGGGGCACACTAGAAATTTAGCCCCTCTTGTTAGCCTGCCCAGAGCAAGATGTTGCACCCAGCTGGAAAAGTGAAGATCTTTACACCCGCAACCACACCAGCACACACTACACTCCTCCACATAGAGTAATAATTCTGCTACATCATTCATGCATAATGTCCAGGTTTTGGAATGTGAAGTTCTTTCAATGACAACACTTAGAAAAATCCCCTTATCAATCCCTCTCCTATTTTCCAAGTCCACTGGGCAAGTCTGGCCCTAGGCTGCCCCATTCATCCTGTCCCACCCAGTCACACTTCCCCAACTGACAGCCAGCATCTTAAGGTGACTAAAATCAAATGTCTTTTTCTGGACTCTCTAGGGACACCTATACCTATGTAATGTATATAAGAGTGCTTTTGAGCTGAAAAATATGTTAAAAACCTGCTAAAACATGCTTTAGTAAGCATGAAGTAGTGGTGCTATACATAGTTATTTTGATTTATCCAGGTTCTGATGCTGATTTGGATAATTCTCTTCTTTGTATCATAGCTTCTTCTGAAGGACTAGGAAAAATTATACCGGATTTTAATAAATATTACATATAATTCTTAAGGGACCTTAAATTATTTTGGAAAATACATTAAAACCAGACTATCAACATTACTTATTTTGAAATGAAAGTTTTGAGTTTCTCATACATGAGGGTTCACTGAGGTTATTTCCTGTATAATACAATCCAATGGCACAAATTCTTTTTTTTTTTTTTTTGAGACAGAGTCTCACTCTGTTGCCCAGGCTGGAGTGCAGTGGCAGGATCTTGGCTCACTGCAACCTCTGCCTCCTGGGTTCAAGCGATTCTCCTTCCTCAGCCTCTCAAGTAGCTGGGATTACAGGCATGCACCACCATGCCCGGCTATTTTTTTGTGTTTTTAGTAGAGACAGGATTTCACCATGTTGGCCCAGATGATCTCGATCTCCTGACCTCGTGATCTGCCCGCCTCAGCCTCCCAAAGTGCTTAGGTTACAAATGTGAGCCACCACACCCGGCCCAATGGCACAGATTCTAATGGCCTCATCACACCCTAGATTCAGCAGAATTGTTACTGGGTTTATTTTTGCAGCCACAAACCCTTCTAGTTCGAGTGAATGACAATCTTTCTTCAAATCATACCCCTAAGTTCAGAAACTCATTTCATTCACTGATCTTCTTGTTTTTTGTAAGAGCATTTAAATTTAACAAACTGCTGCATGTGATTTATTTTGAATTTAATTACAGTGCCAAAATGCCACATATAATTATGGATGTAAGTAAGCATCAATTCTTTGCCCTGATGGCTTGAGAAAGGCTGTAAAGTGTAGCCTAGCCTTTCTACATAATCTCCTATGAGCCTTTTCTGCCCGCTATTGAATCAGTGCTGACAAATAAAGTATCAGAATAGCAACTAATACGAGGTCACGCCTTTGTGCCAAGCCCACTCCTCGCTCCTCATTCATGTTGATGCTAATGTGATGCCATCTAACACAGTTCAGGAAAATTCATAAAATCAGCCTGCTTGGGAAGAACTTTAATCAAAGATGGACAAATCACAACACTCCAGGGGTTGGTTTAAAATAAGTAGTAATATGACATATTTCCCTTTGTTATCAGTTAAAGCTCATTTTTATACTCTGGGAGAAGCAATTCAGCTCTCTAGAACAGCATAAGCAAATATATATATGTAAAAACAACTAGCCCATCCATGATACCACCAGCCTTAATTCTATAACATTAAAATAGTGGGTTTCAAAATGGAACTTCAGTTCTTACACATTCTCTGGGATTTAGACCACACAGGTAATTTTCTGGGGTTCTTTACTGAATGAGAGGTCTTATATCTTCTTAACATTATATATATCACTATATATATAATATATAACGTTATATATATAATATATATTTAATATATATTATATATATATTATAATTATAAATATATATTATATATAACGTTATATATTATATATAGTATATATAATGATATATATTATATATATCACTATATATATAATGTTACATGACATTAAATACATATATTTCTTCTTATAACAGTACATAGGGATTATTTTACTAGCTATGAGGCCTCAGGCAGGTTATGTAACTTCTTTGACCCTCAGTTTCTTCATCTGTATTTTAGAGATACAAATACCCCATATGATTGTTGTGTGGATTACTAGAATGTGTGTATAGCACTTAATACAGTGCCTAGTGCATAGTAATGGCCAATAATAGCACTTGATATTATTAATTTCTATTTAGCTTTCCCCACTTGCTTTTTCTCATTTCAGTTCCTGCAGCCAAGTCATACATGTTTAGGAACTGCATATGTATTCAAAGGTTTGTTGTTGGCAGCTCCTTCTCCCAGTGGCTGTGAGCACTGGGGAACTCTGGCTCTCCTGGCCTTAGAAGCCCTATTTTGGGCCAGCTCCCTTCTCTACTTCTTCCTGGATGTTTTTCCTAAAACAAATGTACTTTAATAAGGGCTGAAGTAAATCTTTCATACATATAGACATATTTAAAGTTTATTAGGCAAGCTTGCCAATGTAAAGGAACTACGGAAGAGTTCATAAAACAAATCCTAACTTTATACTTTAGTAATAGTTCCCTACTTTCTTAACTTTATATTTTTCTATGTATTCAATACATTTTTAAAAGAAAATTTGGGATGTTCTTGGTTATAGAATGGCCAGATGAGTTCTAGAATGCTACTGTAGGAGGAGTAAAAGTAGACACTGACCAAAAGAAAAAGGAGAGGTGAAGAAGAGGGGGAACTAGATTTAGATATATATATGTCCAACAAAAGCTAATGTCCAGTGATTTTATTTTTTAAACCACTTTATTAAGATATAATTTACACACCGTAACATTTTCCCACTGTAAATGTGTAATTCCATGGCCCTAGTATATTTAAAGAGTTGGGTAGCCATCACAGCAATCCAATATTAGGACATTTCCCTCCATTCAAAAGGGAGCCTCTTGGACATTACGAGTCACTCCCCATTTCCCACTCCCTGCCTTAATCAATCATTAATCTACTTTTTGTCTGTATATACTGGCCTATTCTAGACATTTCATATACATGGACTCATAAATAAGTGGTCTTTTGTGTCTGGCTTCTTTCACTTGGCATAATGTCTTTGAAGTTTATCCACATTGGATCATGTGTCAGTTCTTCTTTCCACTGATTTTTTTTAAAGAAAATTGTATAATTTTGTTTTACTTTTCAACTGAAGATGTTCAATATTGTCTCTGCTGAGAAATGTAAGATATGTGATACAGTAATTTGTAAAAGAGTAACAAAATCTACATACACCAGTGCATTTCAGTCAAGTCCTAATGACTTGAATAAAAAGAGGAAATAGTTTCAAACAGATTGTAGGATTAACCACCAAAGGGTAAAAAGGGTTGCCTGATGCTGATACTAATCTTCTCAACTAATAGTAGTTGAGAAGAATACCTAGGTAGAAGAATTAATTAGAAAAGGTAGAGGAAAGAGAATCTTTCTATGGGCAATTTGAACAGAGCTTAGGGTGCTAGATTGTGAAATCCAGTTCTGAAAGTTTCCATGGACTCTTGCCAAAGAAACATGATGAATCAATAACTGATATAAGATGTAGTTGCAATGTACCAAAGGAAGAATAATGGGCAAAGTTTGCTGGGGGATGACCCCATCTCCCATTTTTTTTCTTTCTGCACTCTTGTTCTCTGACCTTCTTAATTTGCTCTTCATAGGTCATTTTTGTCCTTTCCTGGGGGAAATAGACCTGACTGGCCAACCACCAGTAAGATATTAATGAATGAGTATTTTTTTTTTTTTACTCCACTCACAGATATTTATATTTTTAGCACCTGGGAAAGACTATGTTTAATTCTAAGAAGTAATTGTTAATTTGGGGGTATTAGGCACCATAAAGAACAGTTAAGGGAGATCTTGGATGCAGGAGAGGGTTTCTTTTTCATTCCTTTTATTTGCACATTACTTTTTTTGATACAACTTCAAAATATTTTATTTTAAAACATAAACAGAACCCAGCTGCTAACTTAATTAGTTCCCAAAGCAACCCATTTATTTCTGGGACAAGCTTTGGACTTAATCAGATATTTTAAATGATAAACTATTTAGATAATTGTATATGACATCACTGTTTCACAACTGTAAACTAGAAAGAGAAATAGAAATATAGCCATTTTTTAAACATGAATGAACTAACCACTCATTTTGACAGAAGTTGCCCGTGCATCCTCAGTGCTCAATCCTGGAATAGTGGCAGTTTACAGGAGGAAAACTCCTTTATGTACCGGGAAGCACAAATTTTATTTTATAGGTACAAAGCCAGAGGAGGTGGCAGTGGTCACCTGTAAAAGAGCCCTGAATGGGTAAGCCAGAGTCCATGGCCTAGCTGAAGTTACACCTGCTACCCTAATTTGAGTGACCAGGTCACCTCAGCTGAAGTTGTATGTCCACACAAGTGTCCTTTGGGGATAAGCAGAGTCACATCTGCCAAATCCGAAGGGTTGGTGATCGATGCTCTCAAACACACTCTATTGCTAAGTCAAGTGTCACAAGGGTTTATCACATGGAATCAATCCGTTCATTAGTACAGGAAAAAGATATTCAGAAGTTTAGCAAAAGATACATGGTAAGTGCCGGTAGTCTATGACAAGTACAATTTGCTTCATTTGCTGACTCATTTGTAGTAGCATTTGCTGCAGCAGCTTCATAAAAATAATTGAGGACCTGGGCATTTCTGAATAAAAACAACCTTGAAGCCAGTGAGTTGGCTTGTACCTTTATGTGTCCTGAAGACAAACTGCAGCTAAAATCCTCAGCTATTCCAGGATTGGTCTGCTGTATTGTAAATCCACTTCCTGTTGAACTTTAATCATTTTTAAAGCCATGTATGAATTGTCCTTGCTCTTAAAAGAGCAAGTAGCAAACAGCAGGGTCAAAGGCCAGGCTAAAAACACTTAGAAGTACCTTCCTCTCTCAAGCTGGTGAATAGGATGCAAAGCTGACATATGGAGCAGATTTTGAACCAAGTCACCAAGGTAGGCTTCAAGGGCTTGCCACCAGTGCAGTCCTAAAGGCCGTGGCTCCAAAGGGCCCCATGCTAGGGATTTCATATTCTGTCTTCATCTTGAAATTCTTAACAATTTTGTTTTTTATTTGTGTTATTTAAGTGAGTTTTGATGGGACAATGGAGCATGCCCCAGAGGCTTGGGACCTCTGCTCACTTGTGATCTCACCTCTCTTCACCTCCCCACCTCCCCCAGGGGTTCTGTGACCTGGCCACATCAGTGTGGTATAGCAGGGAAGGGGGGGATTTTGTCATTACCCATTGCAGGGAAGGTTGGGGTTGGGCGCTTGCCTCTTGGTGTCTCAGGTGGGGAATGTCAGCAGCTGTCTGCTGGGGCTGGCAACTCTATGACTCGTTCACTGGGTGACTCAGTGAGGTGAGCCTCTCATCCGTGCCCCCTTCAGGTACCCAGTGTGTCCTCAGCATGAAAGCTGCAATCTTTCAGGGATCATCCATTCACCTGGTTTGGGGCTGGGAGCCCATGGGAAGGGGAGATTGGCTTTCCTGCACCCACTCGGAGACCAGCACAGCTGGTAGATGGTCCGCTAATGCTGAGTCATGGGGTGCCCCTCACCCCAACTCCACATCTGTGGGGATCTGCACTTGCCCGGTGAGCACCCTAAGGCCTAAGGGAGGACATTAAATATCTAATATTTATATCTAATTATCTATATTAGAGTATATCTAATTAATATCTAATTAGCATCTAATTAACATCTATAATTAATATCAAATATCTAATAAAACATCATGAAAAGAGAGACTGAGGAAGAAAGAAAAATATTTTATATTTCAGTAGATTTAATGTCACCTTTTCCCTGCTTTTTGAACAAAATGTCTGGCTTATTTTTGTTTATTTATATATTTTTTGCACTTGGTGGGCTCTGACAAGGGCCCCTTTAAAGGAAGAAGGATCCGGTTGCTAGCAGCCACGACTGGCCTGAGAGAGAACAAAATAACCAGATGAGGGCCAGCTTGATGGTCATGGGTCCCACAAGTATGGCGTGAAAGGCAGAACTTATGGGAGATAGGCTGATTTGTGGACACCCGCATGGGAAAGGGTGCATACTGCCGGAAAACCCAGCATCTCATGGGTGAGGGGTCCTTTACTTTGAGGGTAAATTTTTTTTTTTTTTTACTTTTTGCAAATGAAAGATAAGGAAAAAATTTATCAAAGGCCTTTGAAATGTTTTGCAAGAAGTCCAGAATGTGTACATATTCTGCTAACACCACTGACATCTGTCCTACATATATTTGTTCTTTTATTCAGCCAACATCAAGGAATAACAACAGCACAGGAAGCAGACTCTTAACATTATTATTTGGTGATAAAAGCAGCTTACTTTCTTTGTGGTCCAATTAGTAGAATCAAATTGTAAATGTAAGTTTGAAGGATCCTTAATTTAGTACACAAACAACTACAAAAGTGGGAAGTGCTCATATAAGATAGAATATGTATTAGGTAATATTTGATAGTTAATGTATTTATTTTCAAAGACACATTAATTCAGAATAAAGTCTTAAAAATTTATCCGAAGTCCCACTTGTTATATTCCAATGTTGAGATTTAGTATTCCCAGGTGCTAGCAAAATTATTTCGCTTTCCCTCCATGGTAGCATACTGTCAAAATTCCAGTTTATCTCAGTAACTTAAGGATGTAGTTCTCCACCTTGAACTCTACATTTTCTTAAGTTTAAGGTGCCTCTCAATGTATTCTTTCCCTGATACAGAGGGATTTATACTTATAACTCTTAGAACATTGTGATGAAAATATCCCTGATTTTGTTGGTCATGAAGAGATCATCCTTTAGTCTGTTCTAAGCATTTGTGTTCCAGTTTTCATTTTAGTTACCATGGCATAAATAACATGGAAAAAGCCATGTTAGAAAGTGCATTATTTCCTCTCCATTACTGCCACCTTTTTTATTTGTCAGTTAAAATGTGATAAATATATTTATTTAAGGTTACTAAACTTTGGAGAGAGTTAAAAATCTATAGATATCTTGCCACATTTTGATATTTCTAAATATCCAAGATTGTATTGGACCTAAAAGAGAATAATACCCTGCCACTATGATTTTCAACTCCTCCCTGCTCTCTTAGTTTAATAATCTTGGTTAGTGATCTTTACTCCCTTTGAGGTCCAAGTGGCCAACCAACGAGTGTTTAAGTGAGTGATGGGAAACTGGCCCACAGGCCAACCTCTATCTGTTTTTGTAAATAAACTTTTGTTAGGACACAGTTACACCCACTCATCTGTTTGTTGTCCATGTTTGCTGTTGTTATAATAGCAGAGTTGAATAGTAGAGACAGCAACTGTATGTCTTGCAAAGTCAAAAATATTTACTATCTGGACCTTTACAGAAAAAATTGTCAACCACTGCTTTGTTGATAATCCACTGCATGCTCTGTCTTACTTATTCCTGTTTAAAAAGAGAGGCAAGATAGTCCAGTTTCAGAAGAAAAATAATGTGAAGTAAGCACCATATGACAGTTTTGTCCATTTACTGTTGACATTCATCCACTAAAATGTGTGTAATCTTCTCATCCTTCCATTCCCAGGCAAGAGGAAAGAGTAAAACATTGACGTGATTGTTCAACTTAATACCATTTTTTAAGCTGAAAGGTCCTCTCCTGGTATAAAGTCATTTTTTACTTTAAACTGTCAAGGCAAATCAGAAAGAAAAATCCTTGTTGTCAATCAGCATTTTCTTAATATTTCTTTAAAATTGTAAACCAAGCGTTTGGGACTTAAAACTTCAGTGTACTCCAAGGAATAATGTCTTGAGTTTCAAAATAATCCCTTGAAGTACACATAGGGATAAATATTTCCATTTTATAGATGAGGAAACTGAAAATAAGAGTTGTTGTGTTTATGGTTTGTTGTTGTTGTTTTTGAGACAGAGTTTTGTTCTTGTCACCCAGGCTGGAGTGCAATGGCATGATCTTGGTTCACTGCAACCTCTGCCTCCTCGGTTCAAGCAATTCTCCCGCCTCAGCCTCCTGAGTAACTGGGATTACAGGCACCCGACACCATGCCCTGCTAATTTTTTTTGGTATTTTTAGTAGAGGCAGCATTTCACCATGTTGGCCAGGCTGCTCTCGTACTGCTGACCTCAGGTGATCCACCTGCCTTGGCCTCCCAAAGTGCTGGGATTATAGGCATGAGCCACCACGCCTGGCCGTGTATATGTTTTAAGGTTAAGGTTAGTAAGTAATAAGTTTGGTTCTAATCCAAATATTGGTGCCTGATTCAGTGTTATTTCTAACTGCCTTGTAACATCATCCATTTTGTTTTACTATTAATCATGGCATGTACCATGATTAGTTCCTGAGACTCTCCGAACTGCCTGGTGGCTTATGTGCTGTCTTATGTGATTCTCATATAGTTCTTTGAGGTGACTGCTATTATATACATTTTATAAAGGAAGAGACCACAGTCAGAAAGGCTGAGTAACTTGCCCAAGATCACACAACCAGTAAATCTGGCTGTGAGACAGGGTCTCGCTCTGTGGCCCAGGCTGGATTACAGTAGTGTGGTTACTCCTCACAGCAGCCTCAACCTCCTGGGTTTGAAGGATCCTCCCACCTCAGCCTCCTAAGTAGCTGGGGACTACAGGTGTGCACCACTATATCCAACTAATTTTTTTTTAAAAAAAGTTTTGTAGAGACAATATCTTACTATGTTGCCCAGGCCGGTCTCAAACTCCTGGCTTCAAGCAATCCTCCCATCTTGGCCGCCCAAAGTGCTGGGATTTATAGGCAAGAGCCACCGTGCCTGGCTGATTACTATATTTTCTTTAAAATTTTATATCTAGCTACTTTTCCAATTTAAGTTATTAATTCCAATCATATTTAACAGAGTCTCACTGATTTTCTAAATGTGTAGTCAAACCATCCACGGGTATTTAGGAAGACATTTGGATCCCTTTAAGGTAGGGGGGAACTTACATAAGCCAGAAATTCAAAAGCCATAAATGATGAACTTGGCTGCATATTTCTAATTCTCATGAATAATAATAACCAGCATATATTGAGCATTATTTTAAATAGTTTACATTTAGAAAATGCCTAGAAAATGCTAGCTAAAAAAAATTAGTTCTATTACTTTTGACAACTATTAAAGCCAGCTAGCAATCTCTGTCTTAGGCACTTTTGTAGCTTTCAGTCATGGAAGCAGGACTGAGGCCAAGCAAAGATAAATATGAGAAGAAGTAAGAATTACCAGAGAGGGAAAAAGGAGCCCTCGAATTTCCTGGAGAGTATAACAAGTGATGTGGAAAATAGCAGGATCAGAAAGGAACCCAATACATTGGTGAACTCCATTGTACGGAGAGCTATTTAAGAGGGGTAAAAAGGCCCCAAATCTCTGTTTTTAACCTACCTTAAGAGCAACAGGCTACCTTAGCTTTATGGAGGCAACCGTGTGTGGTTGTGTGTCGGCAAGAAGGTGGAAACAGCTTCTGGCATTTGTTTTCTAGCAACATGCTCAAACAGCCATTGTCTTGAATTTAGTGCAGACTTCCGCCAAGCTATATCACCTCTTAAATGATACAGCTTGAGACCATCTCCCATCACAAAGAATGCTTCTAGATCTGCCTGGGGACCTGGGACCTTCTGTTTCTTATGCCATAGAACCACAATACAAGTATCCTTCTAGTTAAACTATCCTTCTAGGGTCCTGTTAATAAGCCTCGTAACAGAAACTTGGTATCACCACAGCAAATATTAATCAATATAATAGTTAGTCTCTGCATTCTTTGTGATTACTACCTAGAGAATTTGCATGTTACATTAAACAGTGGTGTTGGTATTAAAATATGTGACCAATCCTGAAATTAAAAAAAAAAAAAGTTGTGCTCAGCATCTTGCAGGTAACAGTCCCCTCCACCAGAGGTCTCTAGCTCACTGACATTATCTGAATTTATAATAGCTCTTCCACTAGGATATGCTGAATCTGTGCGGTCCAATAGAATAGCCACCAGCCCCGTGCATCTATCTAAATGTAAATTAGCTAAGATTAAATAAAATTAAAAATTTAGTTCTTTGGCTGCCCTAGCCACATTTTAAATGCTCAATAGCCACATGTGGCTAGTGGCTCCAGTATTGGCTAATATGGATATCTAACATTTCTACCACTGCAAAAAGTTCAAGTGGATATGTTATACTAAATTCTGTTAACTCACAAATGTAGAAATAGCAGTTCGGGGTCACAGTATTAAAAGGACAAAGAGGCAGTATCTCTCCTGTACTGTAACTGAATCCTCCCTTTATCCAGGTGGTATCCTGGGTGGACGATGACAGTGTTCTTTGTGATTATACTCAGCTTATTCTCCCCCTCACAACCAGCAAGTTGTGTCATTATATTTTAATAATTCATAGATATAATTTCAATTCTTCTCTTATTGAGAAAATCAGGGCTGGCAAATTTTAAGAAAGAGATACGGTTTAAAAAAAAAGCAGAAGGCCTTAATGCCATCCTCAACTGTATGCCTAACAAACTGAGAGCTCTAGAGAATGTTGTTGGACTTCTCTGGGCCTGCATTTGCTCCTGAATATAATGAGTGGGCAATTAGATGTTCTCTAAGACCTCAAACACTTGAACCCATACCCACAGTGCAGCAGGACTGTTGTGGGTACTCCTGGCAAGTAAAACTAGTCTCTGACCCACCCAAGAGGTTCCAATATGCTAGACCATGCGGGAGGCTTCTGCCTCATGTCAAGCTGTGCTCTAAAGTCACAGAATTGTGTTGCTTCAAAATGGCAGTGGTCAACAAAATTGGCTGGTGGTTTAGACCATATTAGAAGATAATTGCTATTTTTAGTATAAATATTATTTTCCTTTTTATTTGAGATTTTCATCTTAAGAGATAGTACCAATTCCATTCTTTATTGCTAACAAGTTACCAGTAGTATATCACTGCAGTGAGAATGTTTCAAAATAACACTGTAGCTTTATTCCAAAGACCTCAGTTATAGACTTACTCTAATTTTGTGGTCACTTCAAAAACAAAAACAAAAGCCTCCCTAGGCAGATTCCTCAATTATTCCTCTCTGTAAGACATCATTCCTTGAAATGGACATCACTCTTTTCATAAAAACATGACATGGACTGTATTCTATATTCTATACACTCTCATAGAACAAGTAGGATTTTTAATTATTTTAAAGAAAAAGATGAGCTTATTTTCAGTTTTCAGATTCCAGCTTTTCTCAACCTCTGGATGAAAATATTTTTATACCTGGAGTTTCTCTTGCAGTTAGCACTCATCCTTCAGTAAGTGGGCTAAATCCTTGTTCACCTGCATGTAGTCCATGGCTTAACATGTCTATAATTCACAGAGGGCTGAATATGGGGAAAATAAATAAAACTGAGCTTAAGGAGAGAAACACTGTGGGAGGGAGGAAGCGGATGATTAAAATGGAAATGGTGGTCAGGAGCTTCAGTTATTCTCCCAGGTGCTTTGTTGGCAGAAATAAAAAAAACTTTTCTACCAAACCCCACCTGAATTCTTTCAACTACAATGATGCAAAGAAAATACATGCTAATTATGAGCAGGAACATTATCTATTAATATGTTAATGAAGCAGGTTTGCTAATGGTGAAAGACCTGAATTTTAATAAAATTTTAAGAGCTTCTTGATTACGTGTTTGTTAGTCGATATCATCATTTAAAATTATCTCTAGGTGGCTTTACATGGAATAAAACCTACATTAGAACTGTATTCTAAACAGGCCTTAATGAAGCAGGTGAGGATACCATCTGTGACATGAACACTGTCAGCCAGAAATTCACTTCAAAAGAAATGTAAACTAGTTAGCAGGAAACATGTTATCATATCTGCCAGTATCAGCTTTCAATGGAGGTAATTTATTTATGCATTTACTTGCTAATTTTTTCAAACATATTTGCTTATGAAATAATGTTCGACTGAATTAATGGATACTGCCTTTCAATATTGGAAGTGTTATTTTTCATTAAAACAAAAACAACTCTAGTGTCCTGTTTTGACAACATCCCATACATAGATGAAAACTGTCTTATCCACCCAAACCCCATATTTTTTGAGAAAAAGTCACCAGAAATCCAAAAATCAAACCAGAATGAGTATAGAAACCTCACTGGTGTGTCTCTGTGAATAGTAGAAATTGTGTTATCTTTTCTCCAAGATGACTGTGGCATCAAAGTGACTGGTAATCCCTATCTGCCTCTCTAGAACTTGGGTGAAGGCAGCTGGCATCCTCTTTCATTTTGCATAGTAGAATCACAAGGCTCTGATTAGCAGCTGGGCCTGGATTGCAACTCAGAGCTCCTGAAGACAGAAAGACACTGAGGAGGCGGCATGAAGACTCGGGTGTAAAACACCAGTGCTATGTGCCCAAAAAGCTTGAGAGATGCTGGGCTGGAGAGCCTGTGAAGCGTGTGTGCAGTGGGCCTCATCATATCATTGGGAGGATTTGGGGTCTGGACGTGGGTGAGGCCTGTGTTTTCTCCATTATGTATGAGTCAGTGATGAAGGTGTTAGTGAGGGAAAGTGAAAGTTCATTCTAGAAACAAAAGAACACTGGGTAAGAGCCCAGGCTCAAAAGTGCCTTAAGCACCCTTAACCTAACGGGCCAGGGCCAAGAATGACGGGAAGTGAAGGAGGCAGGTGGGTGGGATGAGGAAGAGCAAGGACCTCTAGCTCTCACCTTGTCACTCTGAGCTCTGAGGAGAGTCGGAAGAGGAGAGGTTATGGCAGGAAATCACTTTTGAAGGAGCAGCTTCATCTGAGAAACCAGCAGGGGCTTCCTCCTGAGTAGAGGTTCTTCCACAAAGGTGACCTCTGGTCACCAGGTTTCTTAATTTCCTGGGCACTTTATTTATTTGATGGTCTCGATACAACATGCTTCTGAGGGAGTCATTAGAAAGTGCAGGTAACACTCCCTTAAATTCTGGATAGTGTGCCTAATGAGTTTCAAGGGTTATTTTTAAGGTCGATGAGAAATAATTCAATTGAAGGTAATTGGCCATTTAGATGGATTCTAATTGGGCCCTGGGTGAATTTCTTTGAGGGCATGCTGCCCTCTAGGGGTGGAGGCACCGTGCATGGAGGGAATGAAGTGTTTAAAATGGTTCAATCTTTTGATATAAAGTATCACTATTCTAAAGGCCTTAAAGCAATATCAGATCAATATATTCTTTTTCCCTTTACTTCTTTTGCTTTTCTCTGTTTTTAAGATTTGCTGTATGTCATGAAGTGGGGTCAGAACGGAGAGAAAATGTGCAGGCATGTTAAAAACTCTAATCGCCCATTTTCTGATTATTCAGTGCAAGTCTCTTAACCCTTATTGGATGGCTACTTTGTGTAGGCCCTCCCACATGCATGCCTTTTCAGAGTAAGGCACTTAATTTTTGCCTCAATTTTTACTGACATGTTATAGACCATGAAGCCAGGCAACTGCAGAACCTCTGTTTGAACCCGTTTTCTTATTCCAGAATCAGTGCACCTTCCATTTTGCCACCAGCAAAACACAACTGGCTTTCCCTTAGCTTTTCAAACAACTGGTTATTTGACTGTTTTATGCTTCCAGCTTTCTACAATAATCACGAATTGAGCTTTTTAATAGAGGAGAGGACTTATAGATAAATATTTGACCACCATACATTTTATCATTTGGCAACACTTTTATTCAAACTTCAATTTTGCTAACACACGTAGAGGGAAAAACAAATGTGAAAATTCATATCGTAGTACAGGCCAAGAGCCAGAGAGAAATGTAAGTTCTAGAGATGCAGGGAGTAGGCAGAAAAACTTATAATAATACGAACTAAAACTGGAGATACAGGGTAGGCTGCAAGAAAACCAGCATCAAATAGTTAAACAGTAAAATTCTGATCTCCGCAGCTGTGGTGCTTAATACACTGTAGGAGGACAGATCAGAGAATCTTAGACCTTTCCAGGTAGGACCTGTGTTCCATGCCCGGAGGGTGCTCCCAGCTAGAACACTTCTCCTTTCCCCTCCGCCCCACTCCCAGCCCATACTAAACAGCATCAGCAACAAAAATGTCAGGGCAGGCTATAAAACCCTCCTTGCAGCTACAGATGCTGTGTTAGTGGAGAGTTTGTGGTGTGGAAAGCCACAGCACAGAGAAGAGAAGCCATTTTCAGAGTAATAAACAGCTGCAGCTGGCACTTTCCACACACTGCGCCCTGTACACACACACACACACACACACACACACACACACACACACACACAGAGTAATAAATAATAGCGTCACAGCATCTTAGATTTGAAAAGGACTTTACCAACTGGTTTTCTCATCCAACTATCTAAAATGCACAAATCCTTGCCTAACCTTCCCTAGTAACCCTCTAATTTAGCAGCCACCAACCTTTTTGGCACCAGGGACTAGTTTCATGGAAGATAATATTTCCATGGACTTGGGTGGGGGAGGGTAAGTAGTAGTGGTGGTTTCACTATGATTCAAGCACATTACATTTATTGTGCACTTTATTTCTATTATTATTACATTGTAGTATATAATGAAATAATTATACAACTCACCATAATGTAGAACCAGTGGGAGCCCTGAGATTGTTTTCTGCAGCTAGATGATCCCATCTGGGGGTGATGGGAGACAGTGACTGACAGATCATCAGACATTCTATTCTCATAAGGAGCACACAACCTATATCCCTCACATGCACAGTTCACAGTAGGATTCATGCTCCTGTGAGAATCAAATTGCTGCTGCTTATCTGACAGGAGGTGGAGCTCAGGCGGTAATGCCAGTCATGGGGAGCAGCTGTAAATACCAATGAAGCTTCACTTACTCACCTTCCCGCTGCTCACCTCCTGCTGTGCAGCCGGTTCCTAACAGACCATGGACTGGTTCTGGTCTGGGGCCTGGGGGTTGGGGACCCCTGCCCTAACTTTCAGCAAGTGCTTGCCTAAACTACAGTCACTTAAATCTGCCTTTATCTTGACATCTATTAGTCCTGTCTCTGGCTGGTGCTGGCAGATTTGATATCAAGAATTTATAGTCAAATATATTTCCCAAATTCTGGTTAGTAACACATAATAACAAGGAAGAGGCCTACCATTCCCAGAGACCACCCCCATACACCACCCAGAGTGCATGCATACCAGCTTGATTGCTTTTTGCTTTTCTGATGAGAGAGCTGATGTTATCAGCGGTGTTCACAATTTCTGAAAACATTTTCTTGAAATGGGCAAGGCAATGCTGACAAGGTTCCAAACAAGGGAAATCTAAAAGTGTAGAGTCCCCTCCTTTGACAAAAGGAACTACTAGAGGAAGAAAAACACCTGTTACTTGATGTTTAAAGTTGCCTTGGAAATAGTAGCCTGGATATACCCCTGTCTTTTAAACAAACTCAGTATACAACAATCTGCTAATGTGTGTGAGGGGTGTGTGTGTGAGAGTGTGTGTGTGTTTGTGAGAGAGAGAGAGAGAGACAGAGAGCGAGAGAGAGAGTTGGATCTCTTGATCTCTTCCTCTGCTGTCTAACCTAATATGTTCTACTGTAATTTTAGGCTAGTTTCTCTAGTCTAGACCTCAATCAAAATGTACTAAAGCTATTCAGCACCTCCATAGCTTCTTTCCCATCTCTTGTTCCTTTGTAGATGTGTGAGTAACTTCCTTTCCTATATAGAGGTTTCTTTAGCATTTGGAGATTTCTTTCTCAAATTTTTTAAAATTTCATTCTTTCTTTGGAAAAGATGGCTTAAGCTATAGGTTCAGAAAAATGGACATGTAATATTTATCACCTCTGTTCAATGCTGAAATTGAAAATAAATATCACAAAGTTTATAAAGTGTTATTGCACTTTTTTTTTTCTTTTTGAGATGGAGTCTCGCTCTGTCACCAGGTTGGAGTGCAGTGGCACTATCTTGGCTCACTGCAACATCCGACTCCCTGGTTCAAGAGATTCTCCTGTCTCAGCCTCCTGAGTAGCTGGGATTACAGGCATGTGCCACTACGTCCAGCTAATTTTTGTATTTTTAGTAGAGATGGGATTTCACCATGTTGGCCAGGATGGTCTCAATCTCCTGACCTCATGATCTGCCCGCCTCAGCCTCCCAAAGTTCTGGGATTACAGGTATGAGCCACCACACCTGGCCTATTTTTTCTTCATAACACTGCATTTCTTATGACTCATTTTCTTTTGTTATACATAGTCATCCCTGCCCTGATTTTAAACAAATTTAAGATCAGAGCACTCACTGTTACTGATGGGTGTATTAACTTGTTTGGGCATAAAGAACTAAATGACCCAGAGTGAACTTACTGAGGACAAATTTCCCAACAAAATGCTATATCTCCTCTTCTCTCTTCCCTGGAGACCAGTTTGGTTCTAATTCAGTGTCAGTAATGGTTTATGACCTCCCCAACCTAAACCCAACCGCAGTTATCCCAGAAGAAAGAGTTAGAAGCCTGACACACTTCTCAGATCAATGACAACTCAGGCCCCTTCTGGGAACACCTAAATCTCACCCAGGCCTAGTCCTATAGCATTGCTACTTCATTCATTTACATGCATTCTAGATATGTTTCCTGAAAGAATGCCATGAGCCATGCACTGTACTAGGTGCTGCAAATACAGAGGTGAACACAACTTATATGGGCGCTGTCGTCATAGGCAATTATGGAAGTGTGGTTAATAGAAGTAAATAGGCAATTATGGAAGTGTGGTTAGAGCCATGATTGGGAAGCAGAGTGCTGTGTGAAGATTGAGTGGGTCCCCTGAGCCAGCCTGGATTGGAGGACAGTCAAGAAAAACCTCTCTGAGGAGGATATGCTTGAGTCAATTTCTGAAGGATTCTTCGAAGTTAGAACAAAAGGGGAAAAGTGTGAAGAAAGAAAAGGAGACTGATGTTTTTAAAGAACTGGGGGAAATTCAGTATAGCTGATTACATTGTGTGTTTGGTGGGGGACAGGATTTGGTGCATATAGGGCATGGGGGGGTGACTTATGGCAAGAAATGAGACTAAGTATTAGCTGAATCCCATGTTAGGAAGTTTCAGCTTGATGCTGTGAATAATGGGGAGCCACTGCAGAGTGTAAGCAGATGAGCAACATGATCAGACATGCATCATAAACATTACCATGACTACAGTGTGAAGAGGAAAAGTAAAACCAGCAGCAAGAAGACTATAGAGACCCAGCTGTGAGAACACAGTGGCCCATTCACTACAGCAGCTCTGGGTCCTGGTCTCTGGACTCATGACTGGACCAAGCCCTCCAGGTATCATTTTGTCTCCCATCTCTCATTCCCTGATGAAGACAAGTCTCTGGGAGGTTGGTCAGTTTGTTATAGTTGTGTATTAGTCATGGTTTCTTTTTCTGCATTTTATGATGCTTTGACAACTGGGACCTGCCCCTCCCAGGGATAATTAATTTCTGAGATAGCAAACAACTTGCCTGTGAGCATGCCTTTCGTATGCAAACTCACCAGTCCAGAACTCTTACTTCAAACCATCTCTAGCTGGTTTTTACACTTCAGAAGACAATATTCCTCTGCTCTAATCACTCCAGGGCCATGCAGTGGACAACTGAGGACCACCCCAATAACCCAGAGCCCATAGAAATTATTCAAACCATCGAATCCTACCCCTGCTTGACTCCTTCCGCTTTCTCTCCCGTCCTTTCCCATGACAACCACAATCAAAGCTTCTACCTGTGCTTTCCCTTTTCTCTTTCCGCCTCCAATCTGATCCACATTTCGAAACCTATGTGTCCCTGTGTGGTACTGCAAGCCTCCCCTTCCTGAGAACTGTGAGAAACAAACTACCTTTTCAGTGGCAACTGTCTCCTCATGTGCTGGCCTCACCATACCTGAATAAAAACAATATTCCAGGCGCATTTCCAAACAAATGCATTTCACCTAGGTAAGCCCCACACTGTCTATGAAACTTTTAAGAATTCATGACTAATTTTATTTAAAGTGCTAAGCAGTACTCAACGGTCTTGAGGTGTCCAAAATAAAAAATAAAACAAAATAAAAATAAAGTGTGAAATAGGTTTACTCAGTGCTCTTACACGTCATTCTACTTCTGCCATCTGTAGTAGTTTTATGAATTCTGAAGGAGAGTTAACTGTCTTTTGTGAATCTTAAATACAGGCAATATTAGATTTAGCAATCTGGAGATCATTGGTGGCCTTCATGAAAGAGTTTCAGCAGAATGGTGGGGCAAAATCTAACTGAGGGACTTCTCCTTTGACCAAGGAGAATTAGCAGTAGTAAGAATTGCTCTTCAATTATAAATAACTCTAAAGCTTGATAAAAATAGATGAAATAATGGTTTTCAGACATTGGACAATAGGCAGCATAGAACTGATCACTGAGAGAAGGAAAACAAATGAGATGCACTTTAGGATGTCCTAGCTTACTACTGAGAGCCACTGTTCAGCTGCAGTGCAGGGAGGGGAACATAAAGAACCTGACATGCCTGCTGAGCTAAAGAGATCAAGATCAGGTCTGAGGATACCAAAATGGCTACAATTTAGAAGGCAGAGTACCAAAAAAGAGTGTTGCACACAGAAAAAGCTCTGAAGACCTGAAGAGGAGTCCCTTTGGGACTTTGAGTATTAATCTGAACATACATAACAGAAAACACCCCCAGGCTGGGACAAGACTTTCCAGAACAATTCTGAAGAACACACAGAATCAGAAGGCATTCATGTTCCCACTAACTGAAATAAAGAGATTCCATACATTAGTTAGCATCCCCAGAAGGCTCATGCCTAATGATGGAACTCAATTAGTCCCAAAATAAAGGTTTCTCTGGACTCACTCTAAAAGAAAAAAAAAGAAAAGCTTAAAATCCAGCCTTAAATGATACCTAAGTACCTTAACTGGATTCCAGGAAAAACAAAAAACAAACAAACAAAACTCTACAATCTTTAAAGGAATACAATAAAGCCAGCAGCAAAGAAAGCAAAATTCACAATTCTGTATCCAATTAAAAATTACCAGGCCTTTAAAGATGCAGAAAACTATTACCTATAACCAGAATAAAAAGCAATTAACAGAAACGACCCAGAAAAGACATACATCATGGAATTCACAGACAAGAACCTTAAAACGAGTACCACAGATCTTATAAATATGGTCAATATGTAAAGGGAAACATAAACTTGATGAGGAGAAAACTGGAAAATTTAAAAAGAGCCAAATAAAACTTCTAGAGGTAAAAAATGCCATACCAGGACAGACAACTGAACTTGAAGACAACGCAATAGAAACTAACCAACATGAAATGCAAAGAGAAAATGATACTGAAAAAAATGGCACAAAATCTTAGTGAGTTGTGGGACTAATCAAAGTGTCTAATATTCATTTAACTGGAGTCCTAGAAGGAGAGAAGACTTGAGGAAGAGAAGTGGGCATAAAATGTAATTGAAGAAATAATGGCCTCCCAAATCCAAATTTGTTGAAATTTTAAAAACACATAGATCCAAAAACCCCAAGCGGAATAAATATAAATTAAACCTCTTTAGGCACATCATAATCAAATTGTTGAAATCCATTAATAATGAGAAAACATTTTTAAAGCAGTCAGGGGAAAGAGATACACTACATAAAGAGAAACAAAGATAAAAAATGACAGCTGACTTACCGGAAACCACACAGGTCAGAAGACAACAGAACATCTTTAAAGTGCTGACGGAAAAATAAAAATAAAATAAGCTGTTGGCCCAGAATACTACACCCATGAAAATATCTTTCAAAAATCAAGGTGAAAGAAAACCATTTTAAGACCAACAAGAGGGGAGGAGTTGCTATTCGGCAATTATAAAATTTCAGTTCTGTAAGATGATTAAGTTCTATAAATCTATTGTCCAATCTATAGTTAATGATACTGTATCGTACACTTAAAAGTTTGTTAAGAGGGTAGATCTTATGTTAAGTGCTCTTACCACAATTTTTTTAAAAAGAAGAACAATGATAACAAAAGCTTAGAAAGTTAATTGCTAGTAGCCCTGTACGACAAGAAATAAAGGATTCCTGGATCTACACAAAGAAATAAGTGCCAGAAATGGTAAACATGTGAATATATAGAAAAGTTTTTTTCTTATTTAGAAAATTTCTTTAAAAGGTAATTGACTATAAGCAAAACTAACAACTCTGTATTATAAGGTTTACAGCATACATAGAAGCAAAATATCTGAGAACAATAGAACAAAGGAATGAGGGGGAATTTGGAAGGATGCCTTTGTAAGGTTCTTAAACTATACATGAAACGGTATAATATTTTTTGAAAGTAGACTGTGATAAGTTAAAGATGTATACTGTAAACCCTAGAACAGCTATTAATTTTTTGAAAAACAAAACAAGTATAGCTAGTAAACCAAAAGTGCAGATAAAATCATTAGGGAAATGCAAAACAAAATCACAATAAGGGACTAAGCATAGTGGCTCATGCCTATAATCTCAGCACTGTGGGAAGCCAAGGCAGGGGGAATCACCTGAGGCCAGCCAGGAGTTTGAAACTAGCCTGGGTGACACAGTGCCTCGTCTCTACAAAAGATTTTAAAATTAGCCAGGTATTGTGGCATGTACCTGTATTTTAGCTACTCAGGAGACTGAGGTGGGAGAATCACTTGAGCCCAGGAATTTAAGGCTGCATTGAGCTATGATTATGCCACTGCACTCCAGCCTAGATGACACAGCAAGTCTCTATCTTAAAAAAAAATCACATGAGATATTACCTCACACCTGGTAGGATAGCTGTTATCAAAAAGATGAAAAATAACAAGAGAAAAAGAGACAAGGCAAAAATTATGAATGTGAGGAATAAAAAGGGGGGGTTCACATGGATCCTAAGATATTTTAAGGATAATAAGGGAATGTTATGAAAAAATGTATGCCAATATAGTCATAACTTAGTTTTAATGAAAAAATTGCTTTAAACACACAAACTACCAGTCTTACTCAAGCAGATATGCATAACCTGAATAGTTCTATATCTATTAAAGAGGTTGAATTCATAGTTTAACACCTTCCCACAAAGAAAATACTGGTCAACAGAACTAAACAGAGAAGAAATGGTACCAACTCTACTAAAACTTTTTGAGAAAGTAGAAGAGGAAGGAAGAATTTCCAAGTCATTTTATGAGGCAAGCATTAATCCCAGTACCAAAACCAGATAAAGATATTTTATTCTATTTTATTTAGTTATTTTTTGAGACATCGTCTCATTCTGTTGCCCAGGCTGGAATACAACAGTGCAATCTCAGCTCACTGCAATTTCTGCCTCCCAGGTTCAAGCGCTTCTCATGTCTCAGCCTCCCCAGCAGCTGGGATTACAGGTGCACGCCAGCATGCCAAGCTAATTTTTGTATTTTCAGTAGAAACAGGGTTTTTCTCTGTTGCCAGGCTGGTCTCAAACTCCTGGCCACAAGTGATTCGCCTGCCTCGGCCTCCCAAAGTGCTGGAATTACAGGCGTGAGCCACAATGCCTGGCAAAAACCAGATAAAGATATTTTAAAAAATAAAAACGAAAACCCTGCAGACCAGTATCCCTCAGGAATATATGCAAAACTCCTTTATAAACCTTTGAGAAAATTGAATCCAGCAACATATATTTTTTTTTAAAAATCACAGTAAAGTTAGGATTTATACCAGGAATGTGAAGTTGGTTTAACATTCAAAAATCAGAAAAAAATTTAAGTTCTTATACCACAATATTTTTATAAAAACAGAAAAAGTCAATGTAATCCATCACATTAATAGACTAAAATAAGAATTGTATCAGTCGATGCAGAAAAATCATATAAGAAAATACAACATTTTTTCACAGCCATCTGGGAATACAGGAGAACTTTCTCAACTTTATAAAGGGCATAAAAAAATCTTGGCCAGGCATGATGGCTCATGCCTGTAATCCCAGCACTTTGGGAGGCCAAGGTGGGAAGATTGTTTGGGTCCAGGAGTTTAAGACCAGCCTGGGCAACATAGTGAGACTCCATCTCTACAAAAAATAAAAATATTAGCCAGGCATGGTGGCATGTGCCTGTGATCCCAGCTACTTGGGAGGCTGAGGTGGGAGGATCACTTGAGCCCAGGAAGTTGAGGCTGCACTCCACAGTGATTACGCCACTGCACTCCACTTTGAGTGACACAGCAAGACCCTGTCTCAAAAAAATTTAAAAAAATAAATCTTACAGGTAACATCATATTTATTGATGAAAGACTCACTGCATTCCCCCTAAAATCAGAAACAAGGCAAGGATTCCATTTCAGTCCTTTTGCTTAACATTGCAGTAGAGGTTGTAGGCAATGCAATAATGCATAAATAAAAATAAAAGGCATACAGAAGAAAAGAAGTAAAACTGCCATTATTTGCAGACAACGGAATATCCTAAGGTATATATATAAAATTAAGAGAAATAATAAGTAAATTCAGCAAAGTTGCAATATGCAAAATCAATATACAACACCTAATTGTATTTTATATACCCGTAATGAAAATTAGAAATTAAATTTTTTAACACCATTATAAAAACGCCAAAAACACAAAGTGATGGCCAGGCGCAGTGGCTCACGCCTGTAATCTCAGCACCTTGGGAGGCAAAGGTGGGCGGATCACAAGGTCAAGAGATTGAGACCATCCTGGCCAACATGGTGAAATCTCATCTCTACTAAAAATACCAAAAAAAAGAAAAATTAGCTGGACATGGTGGCGTGCACCTGTAGTCCCAGCTACTCGGGAGGCTGAGGCAGGAGAATCACTTGAACCCGGGAGGCGGAGGTTGTAGTGAGCCAAGATCAAGCCACTGCACTCCACTCTGGCAACACAGCAAGACTCCGTCAAAAAAAAAAAGAGAGAGACAGAGAAGACAAAACCGTAAAGTGGTGAGGGATACATTTAACAAAGTATGTGCAATACTTGTACAATGAAAACTATAAACATTATTGAGAAAAATACTTAAATAAATGGAAAGATATATTATATTGATGGATTGGAATACTCACTGTTATTGAGATCCCAATTCTTCCTAAATTGGTCTATACATTCAGAGTAATCCCAATTAAAATCCTCACCAGCTTGAAAAAAATACAAATTGACAAGCTTATTCTTAAATGTATTTGAAAATGCAAATTACTATTCACAATAGCAAAGACTTGGAACCAACCCAAATATCCATCAATGATAGACTGGATTAAAAAAACGCAGCACAAATACACTATGGAATACTATGCAGCCATAAAAAGGATGAGTTCATGTCCTTTGTAGGGACATGGATGAAACTGGAAACTATCATTCTGAGCAAACTATCGCAAGGACAGAAAACCAAACACTGCATGTTCTCACTCATAGGTGGGAATTGAACAATGAGAACACTTGGACACAGGGTGGGGAACATCACACACTGGGGCCTGCCATGGGGTGGCAGGAAGGGGAGGGATAGCATTAGGAGATATACCTAATGTAAATGACGAGTTAATGGGTGCAGCACACCAACATGGCACATGTATACATATGTAACAAAGCTACACGTTGTGCACATGTACCCTGGAACTTAAAGTATAATTAAAAATAGAAAAAAAAAACATTAAAAAAAGAAAATGCAAATTATTTAGAATAGTCAAAACAATTTTGAGAAAAAAACACAATGTTTCAGGGTTCACATTACCTGATTGCATGACGTACTGTAAAACTACAGTAATCGAAAGAGTGTGGTATTGGTGCAAGTATAGAAATATACATCAATGGAAGAGAATAGAGGGTCCAGTAATAGACCTACCTATATAATCAGCTGATGTTTAACAAAGGTACTGAGATAATTCAAAAGGAAAGGATAATCTTTAATAATGGACTGGGATCGTTCATCTATGGTAACAGTTGGAAATGCAAAATATGAGGAAATTCTTATACTGGTAAGGCAACTAGATATCTAGATTAAAAAAATGAATCCTTATCTCCCAACAAGGTTTAACTTTAAATGGATCATAGACTTAAACATAAGAAGTAAAAGTATAAAGCTTCTAGAAAAAAAATCTTCATGATCTTAGGTTCATAAAGATTTCTCAGAGCATAATAAACTTGAATCAAGAAGAGAAATAATAAATTGGATTTCATCAACATTTTAAAATGCAAGTCACTGACTCAGAGAAAAATACTTGCAAAACTCACATCTGATAGAATAGAGAATTTCTATCCAGAATACATAAAGTACTCATAACTCAATAACACAAAGACAAACAACCTGTTTGTTTTTTTTAAAATGGGCAAAGGATTTGAAGAGGCATTTCACCAAATAACATATATGATGGCAAATAAGCACATGAAAAGATACTTGACATTATTAGTCATTAGATTAATGCAAATTAAAAGGATCATATGATACTTCTACAACTAACACCACTAAAACTTTAACAGACTGATAATTCCAGTGTTGTTGAAGACATAGAATAACTAGAGCTCTCTAGTTGTAACTGAAATTGCAGAATGAAACAAACAATTTGGAATACAGTTTGGGGGTTTCTTTTACAGTTAAACATATACTTTATTATATGACCTGGCAATTGCATTTGTTAAGTATTTACCTAAGGGAAATGAAGACATATGTACACACAAAGATTTGCTTATGAATGTTCATAGCAGCTTTATTCATGAGAGCCCAAAACTGGTAACAACTCAGATGCTCATCAACTGGTGAATTAATAAACAAATCATGGTACTGGCAATATAGTAAAATAATATTCAGCAATTACAAGGAATAAAGAACCACAAGAATGAATCACAAAGTATTATGCTAAGTGAAAGAAGTCTGACAAAAAGGCTACATACTTTATGATTCCATTTTTATAAAACTATAGAAAGGGCAAAACTATAGTTATGGAAAGTAGATCAGTGGTCATTAGAGCCTGGGGGCTTGGGGAGAAAACTGACTACAAATGGCATGTGGGAAGTTTCCAGGGGTGATGTCAGTGTTTCTATCTTAATTGTTGTGGTTGTTACGTGACTGTTTACATTTGCAAAATGCATCAAACCAGTGAATTTTATTATGTGCAAGCTCTACCTCAATGATGACTATATTTAAAAAATGGAAGGGAGAAACTGAAGACTGAGTATAGACAAAATAATTTAAAGAGTTTTGCTAAGGGGATGATAGTTGGCAGAGGAAGGAGGGTCAAGAGAAAATAGTTTTATTTTTAAGATGGGGGAATGGCAGCATGTTTGTATGCTCATAGGAATGAGGCAGTAGAGGAAAAATGATAATAAAGAAGCAAGAGAGCACCATTGCTAGAGTGATATCCTTGGAGTAGCCAGGAGCAGGGACCACTCATCTATGGTAACAGCTGGGAAGACAGAGTGTAATGGAACACTTGCCATGAAAACAGTAATGTGGTGGGAGGAGCCTTGAGCATTCTCTCTTCTGGTTGCCTCAGTTTTCACAGTGAGGTAGAAACCTGAATGCAAAGATGGGAGAGGAGGCAATTGAGAAAAATAAAATCGTGTGAAATAGTCAAGAATAATAGTGGGAGAATGAGTGGTCTCAAAACAACTAGCATGATGACCTGCCAACATTAAGGACTCATTTGAAGTTGGTGTTCATAACTTTAACATGAGACCAGTCAATATGGTCGTGCGTTTTTCTCCAGCTGCCTGGCTGCAGGTGCAATATGGTACAGCCAATTTGAAAAATAGTTGGGAAGTTTCTTTTACAGCTAGATGTTTACTTATTATACATTTCATTCTGGGACCGAAAGAGAAGGAACAATTCCCCATATAGGACATTTCCATCTTGTGGCAGAGAGGAAAGAGATCGTGGCAGAACCACAAGATGGCTGTTAAAGCTTCTGAATGCAAAGGGTGTCTCACTTCTCACATTTCATTGGCTAAAGCAAAGCCACATGATCAAGCTTAATAGACATGTTGGAGAGGGACATTGGAGAGTAGCTGAGTGCAGGTACAGAGTAGATGAGAGTTAGATTTAACAAGAGTTAAATTTTGTCACAAGTATAATAAAATGAGGGGGGATGGGGGTTGAAGGTATGTGCAAGGGAGTAATAATGATTTGTTGTGAAACTTAACTTGGGTAAGGTGGGAAGTGACAGCATCAGAGGATTGGGAGATAGTGAAAGATGGAAGGACCAATGGTTTGGAATCAAAAGCCCTAAAGAGATATACACCACTTCAGCCAACAATCCACATTTAGAAATTTATCCTTAAGACATATTGATGCAGATGTTCAACACCTATAAGAATGTTCCTTTCAGTGTTTTATATAACAATAAAAATTATATAAAATACAATTATATAAATATTCATCAATTGACAATTGGTTAAAAAATAATTGTGGGCCTAAGACTGGACACAGTGCCTTATGCTTGTAATCCCAGCACTTTGAGAGGGCAAGGCGGGCAAATCACGCGGTCAGGAGTTTGAGACCAGCCTGGTCAATATAGTGAAACACTGTCTCTACTAAAAATACAAAAATTAGCTGGGTATGGTGGCATACGCCTGTAGTCTCAGTTACTCGGAAGGCTGGGGAAGGAGAATCGCTTGAACCCGGGAGGCGGAAGTTGTAGCGAACCAAGATGGCACCACTGCACTCCAGCCTGGGCAGTAGAGTGAGACTCCATCTCAAAAAAAAAAAAAAAAAAAAATTGTGGGCCTAAATTAAAAACAAGTTTTTTGTGGTTGTGTGTTCATCTCTGTCAGGTAATATACCAGGCTATGCTGTGGATTTATCTGGAAGCTAGACTGACAAATTTATCTGCTGTTATTTTGAATTACTGTTGTTTGTCCTTGCATTGTTCTGATACCCATATCATAAGTCCACTGCCTAGAATGATTAAGTAATAAAATAAATGAGAATGCAATTGTATCCTTGCAGTGGTTTTTATCATCCTACATATGAGTCATGATAGAATAATCTCCACAGGAACAGCCCTCAAATTAAGCAGATAAACACAGTGCCTTTCCTCATTCCTAATGACTGTGTTCTGGAGCCATTCGACCTGCCTGTAAAATTGAGTGATGAACACTCTCCCAAATGTCACCAAGAGCCTGTGGCGTAGGCGTTGCTCAAAGTAGTGGGAAAAGACATAGTTCCTGAATTCTTCTGGAGTCTATAGTGTAAAGTATATCATGCATATAGTATATGCTTTATAGTGTGAAATATCACATTGCCATAGTTCTTCTTCTGGAAGTTTAGAAGATAATTAACATTGCAAGCATGCATAATATTTGGTTATAAATTATATATTTAAGAAATATACAAATGTCATAGAGAGTATTATTTTCCAAAATCTTATCTGTAATGCCCTTTCCTGTCATGTTAATCTCAAGTTTGATCATGTGGCTTTGCTTTAGCCAATGAAATGTGAGAAGTGATACATGCCCTTTTCAATCAAAAGCTTTAACAGCCATCTCATGGTTCTGCCATGTTCTCTTTCCTTTCTGCCATAAGACTGAAATGTCCTATATAAATAATTGCTCTTTCTGTTCAGTTCCTAGAATAAAAACGAAATGGAGCAAGGCTGCAGGGACGTGTAACATAAATAAGAAACAAACCTTTGTAGTTAAACCACTGTTGTATTAGGGTTGTATGTTTCTGCAAAACCTAGTCCAGGCTGACTCTGTAATCAAGTAAACAAATTGAATATTATATTGGATATATGTAAAAGACACACATTCTATAGAATGGAATGGGGGCTACATTTATTCAGTGTCAAGTATCAGATACTATACATGCATTTAATATGAGTATTAACCATATGTGGTAGATGACATTATCTCTAGATGAAGGTCGAAGACACTGAGACTAAAAGTAATTGCACACAATCAGTGTGACAGCCAACATTAAATTTTTTATTTCAGAATCAAGGCTTCATTAATACCCAAGTCCATGCTCTATCCACTCTATCACACTGCCTTTGGAGTGAAAGAGTTTTGAATTTGGTGCAGCTTTAGACTGGATAGACCTAAAAGAATTCTTTACTTCTCTTTCAATTCGTTAGGGAAAGCTTTATAGACAAAGTAGAAGTTCTGAAATTGAAGCCACTTGAAGAAAAGAGTCTGGTGACTTATAGAGGTGAACATTTTCTAGCAAAATGTATAGTCTAAAAAAAGTTCCAGGGCAAATGTGTGATGATTGGATGATGAAAGCACAGTAGACTTCCCTGAGATGACCTGAGGGTTCCAAAGTCATCAGCGTGTAATGAAACGTGGGAATCGAGGAGGTCTTGGTGAGGACCTCCTGGAAACAGGATGAAGGAAAGTCTTAAACAAGAGCCATGAGGTTATGAGAAAGTATGAGCTGGATAGAGCAGCCATAAATAGCTATGTTCATAAGGTTAAGGGTCAGCAGAATGATTAAGAGAGTTAATTTGAATTTTTTTGGTAGACATTTTGGCTTTCTTTTTAATATGAAATGATGAGCTACTTTCTTTCATTTAATTGACAAATATAGATTGTATATATCCAAGGTGTACAATGTGAAGATTTGATATGGGTACACTGTATACAGATTAACACAGTCAAATTAATTTACATACCCATCACCACCCATGCTGTATCTTAGAACTTGTTTATCTTGTAACTGAAAGTTTGTGGCCTTTTACCAACATTTCTCCATAGTCCCCATCTTTGCCCTTCTACTCTGTTTCTATGAGTTTGAGATGCTTTTAGATTCCACATATAAGTGAGGTCATACAGTATTTGTCTTTCTCTGCCTGGAATATTTTACTTAGCATAATGTTATTCAGTTTCATCCATGTTGTCCCACATGGCAGAATTTCCTTCTTTTGTGGTGAAATAATATTCCATTAAAAATATTACATTTCCTTCATCCATTCATAGGTTGTTTTTGCCGCCTCTTAGCTATTATGAATAATGATGCAATGAACATGAAGGTACAGATGTCTTTTCAAGATACTGATTTCATTTCCTTTGGATGTATACCCAGTAGTGTGATTGCTGATCATATAGTAGTTCTATTTTTAATTTTTGAGACACCTTCATACTGTTCTTAATGGCCACAGCAATTCACATTCCCACCAAGAGTGCACTAGGATTCCCTTTTCTTTCCATCCTAGCCTACACTTATTGCTTGACTTTTTGCTAACAGCCATCCTAATAGGCATGAGGTGATATCTCATTGTGGTTTTTGTTTGAATTTCTCTGACAATCATTGATATTGAGCACCTTTCCATATATCTTTTGGCCATCTGTATGTCCTTTTATTGAGAAATATCTATTCAGGTTTTTTGCCCATTTTTAATTTTTTTTTTAGCTATTAAGATGTGTAAGTTATTTATATATTTGGGATATTAATCCCATATCACATACAGAGTGTGCAAATATTTTCTCCCATCCTGTAGGTTGCCTTTGCACTTTGTTGTTTCCTTCCTTTGCTTTGCAAACAATGAGCTATGATCCCATCTTCACAGAAATTGCTTGCTTGCCGTCTATAAGTCTGAGTAAGTAAGATCAGAAAATTTACTCATCTGCCTGTGGCTTCACAGCATCATTAATTGCTAAGAAGTTAGAGTTCTAGGTCCTCCTTTGTAGCTGCAGATCAGTTGACTGAGATATCATATGGTGACAGTGGTTGGAGAAAGTTAATACTACACAAACTGCAATGGTGCCTTTTCAGAAGGATTGAAGGCAACTAAACATTCTGAAATCAGTTTAGAATGAATCATTCACATATGTTCTAAGGCTTAATTGGCACAAGCTTTAGATAGTGGTGCTTTCAGAAGTTCATGATTTACCAGAGTTGGTGAGATAGAGCTTCCCTGGAAACCTTATAGCCCTGCCCAAACTCACACGTCCTGCCAAGAGAGAAACAAGTAGCCAGTTCCTTCTGTCTATATCCTTATGACCTTCTCCATAGTCTAGCTTTAACCTTGTTAATGGCAGAAATGGTTGTGGTTTCCAGTGCATGATTCTTGGTAGAGGAGAACAATCAGAGGCTGCAGAGACAAGGAAGCAAGAATAAAGGGAGAATTGTTCTTTCCACCAAGTCAATATGGTCTCAGTAATTTGTCTTTGGGGTTATAGTTTACAGTGAGACAAATGAGATTTCCTCTCTTACGTTTTAATAGTTTACCTGGGTCTCCTATTCATTACACTACTATTCTACTAATGAGAGAGTGAATGTCATTATGAAAACAGATAGATTTAAGAGCACAGCTTATTTACACATTTCTGTGCTTTCCATATTATCTTACAAAGAAGATATTCATCCTATATGGGTTTGGTAAGTGGGATTATAAATCAGAGTTTTTCTTTCTTATTAAAAGAACCCAACATTTCCAAAATCTGTTTCATACCAACTTATATGTGTGGTATATTCATGCATAGTATATTTATATAATTAAAAAGCAATTGTGGAATTAGGTCCTCCAGTTGCTGCGCATATCTGTGCTATTTGAGAATATATTCATTTTTCTCTTAATCAGCGACAAGCTCAGTGAGGAGAGGGGGGATTCTTGTAGTGTCTCCTGAACATCAAAATTCTGGGAGATCTATTTTATTTTGTTAGTTCTCTCTGCTCCCATGCAGCACAAATTGGTAAATTGACAGGCCTTATTTAAGATAATTGTCCATCCACAAATGAGAAATAAGAAAATCCTCCCCTTTCCCGACATTTTAACTTGAGTTAAATATGAAACATTCTCTCAGTGAATCAGGAGCACAATTGAACACTTGGTCAGACAGATGACTAAATCTACCAGTGTGATGAGGCAGTAAAAACAGTGCCCCAGAAAAGCAGTTCTTTCTTTACTCACCATACCAGGTTTCTTTGTCTTTTCCTGATGATTTGGGTTTCTTACTCTGCATTTCAATTTTGTTGTAAAAATGCATTCTTGCCATTGTACTGATGCTTATCTGATTGCCACTGACCCTGACATGTTATGATGAATTGGGGTTGGCTCTAGTTGAGAATTTATCTACAAAGGGATCATTTAAACCAAAGCTGATAACTTCTTTAGGGTTGCAGGAATAGCTACTTAATACACAATCCTTTAGCAAAGCCAGAGGAGTAAGATATAACAGGAGGAAGATACCTCAGGTGAGAGATTCAAGAACTCTTTTCATGAATTTTTTTCTGGACACTTTTGTCTCTAATTTGCAAACAGACTCCATTCCCTTCCTAGTGAATTCTGCCAAATAGCCTTTCCAGTCCCTAGGAAAAAAGAGAGAGAGAGAATGCAGTTGGTATTGGGAGTAGAGAAAAGGACAGTCCAATTCAGAGCTTTAAGCTAGGGTAAAGCATTTGAAAACCTGTTGACTCATAAAGGACCACCCAGTCGGAATACAGGAGGAAATAAAGCATGACCAAAATCCCCTCAGAGATTTCTTCCATAACACCCTACTCATAGAAGCTCTGTGAAACTATTGCAGATTTTGAAATTACATGACCTCAGTAAAGACCTAGAAGTTTTTTATTAGTCCATAGGGCAGGCTATTGAAGAGAAATGATGTCTACCTCTAATATGTGATAATGTTACTTTCCTGGATAAATAATAAAACTCTCCATTGGACGTGGTTGGAAAAAATGAGAATCTCTGTGCTTGAGAATTTGAGGGAGATAAGGAAAAAACCTGGGGTTGAAGCAGAACTCAACTGTTTAATAGCCTAAGCAATTCTTCCTGGTTTTTCTCTAAAGTTAAGTCACCACTCTATGGCTCAGCATCAAAGGAATACTGTTCAATTCTTTGTTGAACTTATAGACTGAGTAACATGAGTAGTGGGTAAAAAGACGAAAGGAAAATACCATACACCTTTAGTTACGGGGGAAAGGGAGGCGGAGGGAAATAAACAGGTACAGAATTGGAATTCTGAAAGTAATTAAGATGCTATTTAGTAAACCCCCTCCCACAGCACGGCTTGGAAAAATGATGAGTCATGGCTTGGAAAAATGATTAGTGACCCGAAGGGATACAATTTCTCATGCAGATTTTGAATCACAGTCACAGAAATCACCTTGCCCTGGGGTAGGGACAGTACTTTCTCGGCATTCAGAAAACCGTCCTGACTATTGTTCATGTTTACAGATAACCTGCTTAGGCTGGTTAACTGATAACACCCAGCACAGATAAACGTGTTTAACAAAATATTCAGCCATGCTAAGCCCACAACTATTCTGCCTGGACATTTCATTCATGAGTCAAAAATGTTTTAAAGGTAGTGAAGAGAGAGAGAGAGAGAGAAATTAATGGTGTCAACAAGGCAAGAGAATAATAAACGTCTAAATACCATTGTTAGAAGGGAAAGTATAGGTTAACCTGGGCCCAAATAACTTCCTTCTAACCCATCAGGAGCACATTATTTAAGATACTAAAGTGCTAAATTGGTCAGATAAGAGATGTGCTGAGATGTAAGATCCATTGAACAATGAGGAAAGAAAATTGAAGTGAAAATTGCAATCTCCGCCTGCAAGAAACTTAAGTGAGATGAAGTGAAAATGTTTACAATGGAAGAAGAGAGAGAAAATGTGAAGAGGATGATGTTTAATAATAAAGATAAAACTGGAGACCTGGGGAGGAAAAAGATGACTGGGAAGTGGGTTAGAAAAGCCAAAGCCATCAAGCTCCACACGGACCTGGGCCCGGGATTGGGGAAGAGCTTAGGAGAGCATATCAGAGTCAGCAGCGACTGTACCAAACACCGAATGGACAACTGGTGTCAAGGCAGCAGCAGCAGGTGTTTTTCTGGAAGAAGAATGGTGGAATGATAGTTAAGGAGAATATTGTGAGCTGCAGACAAGAGCTGTGTTTCACTGACAGCTGGACAAGAACGCTCACAAAGACTTAGCAGAACCACAGAAGCTGTGTCCAAAAACTGGAGGTCTGGTAGATAGGGGGAGAGAGAAAGACAGAGAGACATAGAGATGCTAAAGAACATGTCTTTAGAGATGCATCTGTGAGGAAGGTAACCAGAACTGTCAGCTGGGAGAAATAAAACAAAGAAGGGGAAATAATTCCCACCATGTGGCCAAAGGTGTAAGATCTGGAACTAGACTGCTTGGGTTCAGATCCTCTATGTCACTTACCAGCCGTATGACCTTGGACAAGTTTCTTCTAACCTTTTTGGTCTTCAATTTTCCCACTTGTATAGTGGTAGTAGTAGTATCTGGTGGAGTTGTGGAAACTGAATGAGTTAATATGAGGTAAAGGTCTTAGAATATTGCCTGATACACAGAGAACATCTGTACATACTAGCAACTACTGTGATATGTGGCCAGCCTCTGTGAGTGGTCCTGAGCTGTGTAGAGTACTAGTACTTTTAGTACTTTTAAGTGTGTTTTCTCATCCTTTCAGACTATCCATAAGAGAGCTTATAAGGGTTGTGAGAGAGAGAGATATATATGTGTGTGTGTGTGTGTGTGTCTGTGTGTGTGTGTATGTGTGTGTGTGTGAGATTATATATATTATATATATATAATCATTACCTCCAGATTATAATTGTTCTCAAGGGCAGCTTGTAGGGTGACTAAATATGGGTTAAGCTGAGGACAACAACGGTAACATTCCTTGAGGTTTATAACTGCTTTGGGCAAGCCACTTAGCTCCACCCATTGAGCCTCATTTTCTTTCTTTCTTTCCTTCTTTTTTTTCCTGCCTCAGTTTTATTTGTACAAATAGCACAGGAGGACCGCAGCCCCATGCAGACGGCAGCCCGGGAGGAGGGGTGTGTCACACCAGTCCTTCTGTCCTCACGCTGGCAGACAGAGATATCTAAAGCCTTTGTAGGGGCCTGGGCACCTTTGGGAGCCTGAGCTGGAACTGAAGCAGGAGCTGCAGCCTGGACCTTGGTTTGATCCTTTGCCTTGGCCTTTGGCTGGCACAGCTTGAGTGCCTTGGCAATGCGAGCACAGGCATGCTTCCCAAGCTTGGGGTGGGCAATGTAGGCAAGTCATTCAAGCTTGCGGATGACACCCTTTGGGATCTTGGGGTTAACCTCCTTGGGCTCTACAAGGGCCTTGATAGCCTCGGCACATACACTCACAGCCGTGGCATTGTTGGCCTGCATCTTCTTTAGGCCCTTCTTGTTGCGCTTCTTGGCAAAGCGCATGTTCCTCAGGAACTTAGGGTCCATCCCCTTAAGAGATTTGTATCTTTGTGATCGGGGTTTCTTGATACCATTTCTGTGCCATTTTCAGGACTGGTTGTGTGTGGTGTGGTTCCTGGACTTGGCCATGTCTGCACCTTAAGCCGCAGCTCCCCAAGCCGCAGTTTCTTATCTATAAAATGGGGGTATTATGTATACAGTGTAAGGTTTCTGTGAGATCAACTGTGAAAGTACCTTAAAAAATACCTGCAACACAGCAAGTTTCAATAAAGGTTTGCTGAGTGTGAATCTGCCTTGTGATGTTGGTGGTGGGTGACAGGTTGAAGTACTTTCATCCAGATGGGAGATCGTAACTGTTCTCACAGTGGCTGGTAGAGAGGCCTTGGGTTCAGCTTTTGTCAGATATTGTAAGGATTGAACTTTAGACCACAAAGTGGATTGACATTTATCTTTTCCAGCTTATCTCGTGAACAGAAAAAAAAAAAAAAAAAAAAAAATCCCCCAAAAATCTGACAGCCTAGGTCTCTGAAACGGATTGCTGGTGATCAGAGTGCTATTTAAACTTTCCCCTAAGGTTTTTTCCTCTTCAAAGGAAGGACCTTATCAGCCTAAAGGAAAAGGAGAGACAGGAAATGGGCCACAGTTTATACCTTATGGCTGCCAGTGCTTCTGTCACAGGAAACTGCTGTCCTCCTCTTGCCCAGCACGCAAGCTGGCTCCTGGGTGGGCATCTTGCTGGGGCTCTGACCACCCCACTAGCAAGCAGCTGAATGTGGCTTCTTGGTTAGACCTCTGCTGACCATTTAGGACCAGGATGAATTTGACTAAAGCTGTGCTCTCCCAAAGAGCCTCCTGGAAAGAGGCCTTCTCTACAGTCTAAATCCCTTTGTCCTGCGGGCCTCCTATGTAATAGGCCTTCTCCACTGCACACTCCAAGACCTACTTTCTCTGGAGCTCTAGGAAAAGTCAAGGAATTGGACAGGTAGTGATTTTTCAGTTTCTCCCTAAGAATATTCTGGTGGTCTTTGTCACCACCAATAGTAGAAAACAAGCTACCAATGTTTACCCCACTTCTTGGAGAAAATACCACTATGCAGGAAGAGCATGGAAGATCCCAGCACCTAGCCAGCTGACCAGAGGCCAGTCCCAACACCAGCCTTCTTCAGAAATCATTACCTCCTTTTCTTTCACATCTGCTGTGCTGGAGCTAACTGGGAAGCCCCCTGGCAGGTCCTAATATCTGTCTTACAATGTTCAGGCTCCCTCCCCAACAATCATTTATTAGAAAGGGGTTTTATGATACAAATTTGATAATCTCCCATGCACACTGGCACTGTTCTAATTGAAGTTGTAAGCCCATAAAATTCAAGCCCTTTGTCTTCCTGAAGGCCACAAGGTTTAAAAAGATACTATTGTCCTGGCTAACACCCACTACATTGTCACCAGGGACTGATTAAACAGAGTCCTGAATCCAAACAGTGCGGATTTTGTCTAGGTCCTTTTCAGGCCTGACAATGCCCTTTTCAGTTCCCAAGACAAAAAGAGGTTTAAGGATCGAGATTCTTCTAAGATAACCGCATCCATATGGAAGGCAAGGTGGCCGGCCGGCAGCTGAGCCCCAAACACCCCACTCCCTTCCCCCTCTTTCCTCCTCTCTTTCTCCACCCCCCAAAATCCCAGGTGATAACACTGCTTCAGCCACCCTTCATCCTCCCCTTCTTCCTTGGACAAGAAAGCTAGAGCCCCTAACAGGCCCATGCCTCCTCCTTACAGACTTCATAAGGGCCCTTGGCTCCCTTCCCCGCACTTGATGCCCCAACTGCTCTCCTCTGGCGCATCTCCCAGCAGTGAGTGCCTGGGAGCGAGGTCGTCGCTTCTGTGAGAAAGTGACTGCTTGCACAGGAGGCCCTAGGGGGGCAGTTACAAACCCACGGGGTGCTAGTGTGCACTGGTGGGGGTGAAGGGGGGTGAAGTGAGGCCGACCAGCGGATCCTGGTCTGCGCCATGAGGAGACAGGAAATCACAGCTACATTAGGCACTTGCAGGCTTAACTAGGGGTTACAAGTTCCCCGGTGCTCTTCAGGTCCCCAGGCACTTTTCAAAGGGTCCTGGAGCACTTGGCCCCTGCACTCTGGAAACAGCTTGCGGCCAGGCCTGGGCTGTTCCGGGGCAGCGCGCCCGGCGTCTGGCCTAGCCGGTTCATCTCTGGAGAAACTCCTTCTGCCCTGTCGTGGTCCGCAGGGTTGACTTTTCGGTATTTGAAACACCAGCAGCTCTGGGAGCCCAGCGGAGGCTCGGAGTCACTCTGGGGCCAGAGACGCCAGAGACGCCTCCCGCTGACAAGAATCCCAAAGTTGCCTCAGCTTCCTCCTCTCCTTTTTCTTCCCGCGCCCAACCCTGACACCACCACCTCTCCATCCCCCAAGTATCTTCCTTAAAGCCGTGTGGGGACTGCAATCCGCGCTTCGATCCAACTGGGACTGGGCCCCACTTAGCCAGTCAAGGGGCGAGCGAGCGATGCGAACACTGGTCTGGAGGGCACGGCTCCCGCCTACGTTCCCGGCAGGCGCGCAGGGGACCCAACCCTACGCATTTTATTCTCTAACTACGAGGAAAAATACTCTATTTTTTAAAAAATAACTTGCTTCCCATACAAATCGCTATTTAAAATATACAAATAAGGCCCAAGCATAAAATCTAACTCTGGGGCTGGCGGTGGAGGGAAGGTGAGGGAGGGGGCTCTGGCACACGTCCCCCGTGTGTGCTTGCGCGATGGCTGGTGACGGCGCGCCAGGGGACCCTGGCGCCCAAGGAGATGGGGCTGCCGAGAGGCGGCTGGAGAGAGTTCCAGGTGTTCGGCTCTGGCCCTGCTCCAACCGCAGAGCGCGCTCCAAAGTCCAGGGTAGCCCCAGGTGCCCCCCCCAGCGGCCTCACCAGTTCCAGGAGACCAGGGCGGGGGGCGCTAAGTGCTGGTAGGCTGGAAAGAGGCCAAGCGCCGAACCGGGACCGAAGGCAGGGTAGCCCGGCAGAGGGCAGGCGGCGGCTGGAGGAGCGCCGCACTTGTCCTGGGCCGCGGCAGTGCCAGCCTCGCCGCCGCCGCACGGCTGCCCGTCGCGAACAAGCACCGGCACCACCACGCGACGCAGCAGGCCTGGCGCAGCGTGCAGCTCGGCGGACGCTGCCAGGTCGGGCGACTCCGCGGCCCCTGGCGCGCGCGCGCGCTTCAGCTTGTAGCGATGGTTCTGGAACCAGATCTTGACCTGCGTGGGCGTGAGGCGCAGCACACTAGCCAGCTGCTCGCGCTCGGGCGCAGACAGGTACCGCTGCTGCCGGAAGCGCCGCTCCAACTCCAGCGTCTGCGCCTTGGAGAACAGCACCCGCCGCTTCTTCCTTTTCTCGGCGTCCGAGCCCGGAGACGCGGGCATAACGGACGGCCGCTGCGACGAGTCTGGCGGGCTGGTCTCCAGGCTGCTCTCGTCCGAGGCTAGGGACGGCAAAGGAGACACGGGTGGGTGAGATGCCGGACCCTCCGAGGGCCTGCTGCCCTTCTGGCGACAGCGTGGAGGCACCGGCTGGAGGGCACGCCCACTAGCACGAGACTTTCGGGATGAGGCCGTTTCCTGAGTCCACAGCTGGACATCCACCTCTCCGAATGCGGTGACCTCATTCATACCACAGCAGTCATCAGCGGGCCTGAGATCGTGCCCCGAAGAAACCCACCCCGGGGCCCTCTTAACACGTCCGCACCGGTAGTTGCGCTGGCCGACCTGTTTATCACAAGCTGGGTCACCAGCGCGGGCCTCCTCCAGGTCGACTGCACTGCAGTGTGCCGAGGTTTGCGGAGCCCTGAGTGGGAAGGGGGTGGGGGTAAACTCGCCAACACTGGCAATCCCAGACGGAGGCCTGGAGATCGTGGCCGTGTTTTCAGGCATGGGAGCGGGGGCGGGGCGGGGTCGGCAGGGGGCGGCGTGTTTTAAATATTCAATTATTCCGACCCCTAGAAATCGCCAGACACAGAAACCCCAAATCTCGGGGCACTAGTGCCAGGCAGGGATCTGCTCTTAGGATGTGCCGACTGGGACGAATGCGTTAGGGGTTCGAGGATAGGGCTTCCGTTTCCAACACTGAGGAAATTCAGACCCTGGGCTGGTATTTCGGCTTTCCGGCCCCGCGTGGGCCGGGCCCTTGATTCTGCTGCCCCACGCCTCCTACCTCCCACCCCGCACCGCCGTCCACCACGCACTCACAGGGGTAGTGGCCGCGCTCCGAATCCAACCAGGCCGCGCAGGGGTCGGGCTGCGGGGCGCGTGGTTCTGGCTCCCGCCTCGGCAGGTGTTGCGCGTCCTGCTCGGGTAAATCTAGAAGGCTGCGCACGGTGAAGCTCAGGCGTCCAGAGGTGGCCATGGCCGAGGAGGGGAAGGAGGCGGGGGCAGGGCAGGCTGGGAACCGAGGGGCGGCAGGGACGCCGCTCCTACGGATGGGCGTGGGAGGCGCTTGCCATGCGCTGGCAGCGGAATATTAGCGCATTTACAGCGGAATCTCTGTTTATATAAACAGCTCTTCCCACCCGGGCCGCTTTGAAAGCCGAGGTCCTGGTCTCCAGGGTGTTAAGTACCTGAATGAGCACTGGACCAGAGCCGGGGCGAGCCCGGAAGGTGCCACCTCCGCCCCCGTCCCACCCCGCACCCCGCCCCTCGGCGCCCAGTTACCTCCCAGAGGCTGCAGGAAGCAGCCTTCGGCATTAGCGATTCTGTCTGATTAGCCCAAAATGGGAACAGATAATGGGGATTGTTACCAGTGAATAACATCTTGGGTGGCGAGCGGTGGCCACCACCCGCCTGACCCAGCCCCGGCTTCCTCCTCCTCCTCCTGGGCTGACTTGAGGCCAGGCCCCGCGGGAGTGCTGGGAAGGGTGGAGGCGACAGGGGTGGGTTTATGAGCACCCAGGAATTTATTCCCTGTTTGCTTTATTCTTTGAGCTTGTTTGCTGGAGTGGTAGTTTCCCGCAATTATCCAGAAAGTGATTTACAAAGCTGCGTTAAACTCTGGCGCGCTCCCTTTCTCTTTTTGGTTGGGCCCCTCTAAGATTCAGGATGACAAGTTTCAGGAGGACGCAGAGATTAGCCTGGTTGGCCCAGGGGTTTTTACGGCCGCTGGGAGCCTCCTATCACCCCATGCATCCCCCCAACAGCCTCAGAGGTGCTGGGGAAGGGCTGGGATAACATTCGGAGCCCCAGCTCCGCGTCTCCACAGGCCGGCAAAACAGAGGAGGCATGCAGCCAAGCTACTTAGGTCTACAGTGCCAGTTTCTTTGGCCCAGCTTCGCCCGGCCGCTGCCGATCGCGGAGCTCGGAGGCCGAGCTCCACAAATTTGGGTCCAGGCCCGGTCTAGAGCCCCCGGGCGGGGGTGCTTCTCAGGTCGTCCTATGAGGGCTTTGAGGCCTGCTTGGAGTCGCCAGATGATCTGGCGCCGCTGGCGTGCCTTGGCCCCATAGCCTCAACGTCAGTCTCAGTGCCTGGGTTTTGGGCTTTGGGCTTTGGGCTTTGCCCAGGAGCCTGCCCATGGCCTGCGCTCCGCGCTCGCAGCGTGGCAGACCCTGACGAGACTGCCCGCCCTGGTCCGGGAATGGACCGATAGGGAGAATTAGGACAGGGCCTACCCGTCAGAAAATACCACCGGCCATGGGTTTCTCTGGGATCTTCTAGTTTCCACAGCTCCACCCTAGAAAATGATCAATGTAGGAGGCGCAGGGAACCGGCCAGCGTGGATACATTTTGTTGGCCCATGGCCTATCTCTGACTGCGCTTCAGTCTACAGCTCAGGAACGCCCTCTCAGAGGCCTCCCCTACTGAAGTTAATAGTTTGGATATTTAATTGCTAAATTGTAGCAAGGGCTCTGTACTTGGGTGGCTGCACCAGAAGTCCTGACTCCTCCCGGGCTGAACTCGAACCTGGCTTGGATACGGCGGCCGCGCCCCTGCCAAGCCCCGCGCACCCTCCCCAGCAGCCTCCCAATCAAGCGTGCCGGAGGTGCCCGGAGCTGCACCGCGCGCTGGGTGGTCGGGCGGAGGCAACCCCGATACAGGCCAACTGCTAGGCCGCGGACAAAGGGGAAATGGAGCTCGACGCCCCAGACCTGTTGGAAGCATTTGTTCCAGTCAAGATTTTGCATTTGTTCAGTCCGGAATAATACGTGATTGACGTCTGCTCACAATGCGCTTTAGCGCGCCGGGATAAATCGGAGCTTGTCCGGTGTTGTCATGGTTTTCAATGGGGTTCAATGGGATTGGGAGCACGATCGACTCTGCTGGCCGTCTTTCCGCGGCCCCGGCAATAGATTTATTAGTTATATCTTTTTAAATAAGATTAAACTGAAATGACTTGGCTGTCCTCTCTGCAGACGGGGCCGGGGCGGGAGCCTGGAGTGGGCAGGGGGCAGTGGAGTCCGGAAAGCCGCCGCGCACCACTCATCAGCTTCTGAGCCCTCGGCGTCTGGAGAGTGGGCAGGTCGCAGACTGGCTCCAGGCCTCGCGGACTTATCTCTGGCCAGGGCCCGAGGCCTGGCAATCTCTGCCAGCCCACCCCTCTAGTGAGAAGCTGAGGCACTGACAAAGACGGTCCTGGGGAAGCAAGCATTATGACTGATTCCCAAATTCGGTGTTGAACTATGATACTGTGTAAAGTAGAAGGAGCTCTGGCCTGGAAATCGGTTTGCATCCTTGCTCTGCCCCTACCTATCTCTAACCACCTCATTTCTCTAAGCTTCCTTCCTTCCTTTTTTTTTTTTTTTAAATTCATCTGATGCAGAAGAGAATAGGAGAATATATTTGGTAATTTCTAAGGACCCTACTAGTTTTATGATTCCGTATCTCAGGAATTTTTCTATACATATCTTCATTGTAGCATTTACCAGCCGGACATTTAGACTCCCTCCTCCCTGAGGTTCTTGAATTCTTAGCCCCAGGACTGACTCCTTCTCCAGGATGTTCTAGGAGAGGAGGTGTCATCTTTCCAGTTTCCCAAGGATCCTCCACAGGAGTAGGGTGGGGTAGATAACAATTTAGGGAAAAGGACCAAGTCAGGAGAAGCAAAAGAAGAGTCTTTCCTTGAATGACTGACCTCTCTTAGCCTTTTAATCTATTTAACATCCTAAGCCCACACTGACGTGTAGAAATAAGTAAATGGCGCTCTTCAGCTCTTAAGAGCTCTTCAGCATCAAATATTTGCTTTTACTCTTAGTGTTTGGCTCCCAAAGCAGAGATACGTCCCCCCATCTAGCGCTTGTGCTCTGGGGAGGACTTTGCTCTGGGATTCGCTCCAAATATTACTTCTAGCTTCATGTTCACTGTCTTGGAAAACAGTGTTCCGGGGCCTTGGTCTGCATTTTAGATGTCCCAGGGAAACCCTGTAGCTCCTGGTTCTAGAAAGGGCTGCAGCTTACCTGTTTCATCTTGGATTCCCTCCTCTGCCCTAAGTGCCTCTGCCATAGGCCAACCTTCCTCTCAACTCTGCTCCGCGGATTTAGCCGATTTATCTCTGAGAGCTAGAACCGGGGGAGTCCAAGAAATTGTTCCATATAAACTGTGCCTTCTGAAGAAATGCAGGAAAGCCAGAATTAGAGAAAGGTACTTTCTACATTGCCTTTTCACATCAGATAAATTCACAGACATGGGAGGGGAAAATTACTTCGATACTGGGCCAATAGGAAAAGACAGTCAAGCTAATCTTAAGTTTTTTACACATTAGAGATATATACGAATTGCCTCCAATTCCCAAGAGATTCTTAGAATCACAAGCAAGCATTTAACTGGACATTATTTCCAGATTTTCATATACTATTTGGTATTCTGGACACTTGAACTTATTTGCAACTTAACATAGCATGTGAATATTATTATTTAATTAGATAAGTATTTGTTTTCTTGTAATTGGATATAATATATCTCAATTCCAGTAAGAGTTTTTAATCTTTAGGCGGCTGTAATATATGAGTATATTTAAGCGGTCCACAATTATGATCCTTTCAGAAGTATTGTCCAGAGATGATTATCACTACTGCGTGCTTAAGATTTTAAGACTAGAAAATTCTGAAATAAAACTAAAGCATCTTGATTTTGAAAAAATGATTGTGTCTATATCTTGCATTCCGTTTTTAAATCCTTCCATTTTGGTTAAGTGTTTCACAAAATCCTGCAAATCTATACAGTATTGAAGAGAGGCAACACTGCAAATTCCCCTTGATAGATGGAGGGCCCTCAACTGCCAGGACATTTTTCTTTGCCTCATAGCAACTGCTCTCCCCTCTTTATCACTATTCTGGTTAAGATAGCAAAAGGAGAATAAAAATGGGGTTCTGACACTTCCAAGAAGTGGATGATCTTGATTAGTCATAGGATGTAAGGAAAAGGCATCATTTAAAATCAGGTCTCTTTGCCTTTCTTTCTGAAAACTAGTTGCCATGAGCACGTAAACATTCCCTTCTAATGGCTAATAAGCAATTGCTTGACAGCAGTCCAGTGTTCAGGCTGGGAATGTAGTCCATTTTTGAAATGGCTTTAGATTTTATTGTTTAATGCCAAATGACAAGATTTGAATGATCCTACCTTCAGTCTCTAAAAATAATGACTTTACATGGACTTTGTTATTGTTCTTGATCTCTAGAGGGAAAGTTTATCTTTCCTAATATGTTTATCTAGTTGTTTAACTATGTACATGAAAAAATATATAGAGGGTAAAATGGTTCAATTAATTGAAAAACAAACTTATTTTATTAAATATCCATACTTTCCATTTACTAAAAAGCCAGCAAATAACTTTTTAATTTTTAGTTTATCAAATATTCTGGTCTTCTTTATGGCTTACAATGGTATAATAAGGATAGCTGTGTTGGCATGATATAGCAGAATAAAAATAGTAACACACCTTGGAGGAGGGGTGTCAGATCTTATTTGTCCGGAGCTGAACCTCTTATTTTTGCCTAAGCTTTTTTTTTTTAAGGTACCGTGTTATACTCCTTTGCTCAACTGATATAGATGTTGTTTCTATAACACAGAATTCTTATTGATGTTTACATAATAAAGTTCCAGGCCCTAAGTCACATTTAATGCTACATGCAGACGCTGACAGGGTAGATTGACCCCAGGAACATATTCAGTGATCTCAGTCCCAGTATCTCACATAGGCCTACCCATAGTGCGTGCTTATAACCAACCATCAACACTTCAGTTCAAACCAGTTATTATTTTTTAAATTGCCCAAGCATTATAATGGGGTCTTTAAAAATATACCTTTACTTTGTTGTTAGATCATCTCTGGAATTCTAAAAGGATCCCATTATTAAAGTGAGGTATTATTTCTGCCTTACTTGACAGACATTTAAACAAAACACTAAACCAATCATTCTGGAGAAGTATTTGTTAATATTCCGTGAAGACAGGGATTCCAGTTTTTCAAAGGGCCAAAGCATCAGATGTTCAGTTCTCTTATTGATGTTGAAGATAGTAGTAATAAAAATATCACTTCATATTTTACACATTTGAGAATGTTTACAATGTATACTCACACTTACCTCAGTCTCAGTCACAAGAGATTATCTGGAAGATGGAAAACTTAAAGAGAGACTTGAAGGCAAGACAGACTGAGATATCCCTAGAATTGAAGAAATCAGTGGGGAGGATGAAGAGGACTAAAGAAGAGCTAGAGAGTCCATTGTAATAGAAGGTATTAGAAAAGAATGATTTAAAAGTGAAAGAGAAAGACAGCATGTGCTAGCTTAGAAGCTACAGGTTCAATTTGATCTCATCAACTCAAAGAGGATAAAAGCATGGATGGAAAAGTTCCAGTTGATAGTGGCTTTTACATTCTTTCCCAAAGTCTTTATAGTTCTAAAAATTATGACAGTAGATAGGCATTAGTTTTTAAAAACACTTCAAATTTTTCTAGGTCCTATTTAGTTTAGTCTTAAATTTTCCTTTGGAAAAATCTTTTCCCCTCTTCCAAGATGTGGCACAAATGCACAACAGGAGCAAGAAATGACTACTTGCAGGAATTTCCCCACAAAAAAGTAAAAGAACTATATATGTTTACTGAAGCCTCTGGAAATCCCTTAACCAGCAAAGGTGGCTGTCTTTGTATTCTTGATTAAATGGGTATTTGCACTGAAGTCACATACCACACAAAGGAAACAAAACAAAATAAAAATGTCCTCCGTGTTCTGTTTTTCAATCATTTGTGTGAAGGAGGTTCCTGGCCTTTATCACTGTCAGTGAAAAGTTCTTCATTGGCAGGAGACATTCCACTCACCCTGCTTCTTGTGCACAGGGAGCTTACCATGGAAACTACTTCTGGAGCCATCAGACAAATATATAAATGACAAAGCTCCACGCTGGGCATTCTAGGTTTAGCGACAAGGTACGAAGAAGGGCGTTTAGAATTTCTTGAGAAATTTACTGTTCTATTTGTCTTGGTCTGAATCTTAAAACGCATAAATTGAACTTGTTCAAGTTAGGAAACAACTAAGAAATGACTTTATCTAAGGAAATTATCTCTGACACAAAAATATATATGCCATGTTTAACACAGCTTTAGTAAAACTATACTTTAGGTAGATTTTTTTAAATGATAGCTTCAGTATCCCCAAGATAAGAAATTCATCCTTAATATATGTTTGTATTTTTTAATTGGGTATGGCATTTAATGGAGACAAAAAAAAAAAAAAAAGAAAGCCCCATAATTTTTTCTTTGCTGATCACATTTCTTTTGTCAACAAGCTCCATCCTAGAGCTTCCTTGGCTTATTCTTAAAATGTAACATTTTGCTTTGTAACACAAACCTGAGGAAACAAGAGAGCACTTCAGAAAAACTTGCATTGTATTTTTTGGATTCCATGTTTTGTCAAGCTCTCACTTAATTTATAACCAACCCCAGGTTACTGCCCCATGGTTTCCAGCTAGTCTGTTTCCAGCTTTCCTCTGTCCATGGTTCACATGAACTCACCGTGAAGACCATCTGTGCTTGACACATCCACCCATGAGCAGCGTGTTTCCAGTGCTCATTTTCATTAGCAGCTCCTCACGTCAAGTCAGTTTACATAAACTCGACTGATATATTCCTGGATGGCTATGCCATCAGGATGTGCACATTTTTATACATAATGAAAACTGAGGTTTTTTTTTTTCTTGGGCACTGGAAGTATGGATATGTTCCGTTAGTTTGTAGTATGAGAAAGAAATAGATGGTCACAGATTCTATTGTAGTTGCTTCTTTGGGTTTGGCTACTTTAAAACCAAAACAAAACCTTCCTTTTAAAAATTTTTCTTACACAAAATGACTGGGCTATAAGGCAAATTTAGAAGGGGAAAATCCAAGGTATAAATATGTACCTAAAGTTAGACATCCTATTTCTTATGTATTGTTAAAATGATTTTATAATGATGAATTTTGTGAAAGCTCAGATGCCAGGATGCAGGGGTTATCCAAGATTATTAGCAGGTCATCCCTGGTGAATTTAGCCTTCTGGTTTTTTTCTGTAATAAAAAAAAAAAATAAAAACTACTCAAGTTCCATGGATTGTTTTAGTCATCTCTTTTATAGGACCATTAGAAAAAGTACATGAATATCTCTTTATATGAATTACAGTGTTTTTCTGTTATTGAAATTTTCTATTATTCAAATCCTAAGGAAGTCAGGGTGAGATCCTGATTCTCCCAGCAGCTGATTGATCACAACAGCATCCCTAGCATGGGGGTGGGGATGAGGGGAGAAACCTGCAAGGGTCTCTAACTGAATCGAGGTAGTTTGCACTGAAAGGAGGTGGGTGGGACTGGGTGAAGGGAAGGAGTAAGGGAGGAGAAAGCGAGAGAATGAGTGCTTGTCTCAGCTTAGGGATCCCCCATCTCCAGCCAGCCAGGACTTTTACCAGCTGGAGGATGGTAAAGGGAAGGCAAGTGGCAGGGAGTCCGTTTTATCACCTCTGGAGTACCACACCACCCTGTGTAGAGGAGAAAGGGCTTGGTGGTTTGTTCAGATGTCAATTAAGGGACCTGACGGCCTGTACATTTTAAAAGTCCATGTAGGGAACAAAGTCTGATATGTAGGGATCCTGTTGTGATTTGTTTTTTTGTTTGTTTTGTTTTTTGTTTTTTAGCATCTCAGTGACTAGCAGTGTGGCTTCATCTGGTTTAAGTTGTATTTGTTTCCAAACAGCTTAGTCTGTTACAATGCAAATTGGGCAGCACAGAAACCCTTTGCAAATCGAATTTTTTTAAAAGTTAACTTACCCCAGCAATGAACACAGATTGAAAATCAGTTAAAAGCCAGTGAGAACAAATGTGTCTTAAATCGAGGATGGAACAAAGGGAAGGTGGGGGCACATCCCTTAATGTCAATAGGCAGAAAGCTGCACGTGCACAATGGGCATGGGAGCGACCACCCAAGGTGATTCTTGTCAGTTCTGGAGACCGACAGAGACCTGGAGCCTGGGGGCCAGGCCAGCCACCCAGAGTTCTGCTCAGAAGACAGCCGAGGTGGTGGGGAATGGTCATATTCTTGTTCCAAGCTATGCTGTATCCACAGTCAGTTTTCTTCTTCCAAGTATGACCAAAATGTCAGGAGGTCTGCACTCTGGCTGCTGTGGCCAGCGATCACACTCTTGGTGGATCTGGAAGGCTGTTCATGGGAGTGACTAATCACTAACTAGAGTCATGGAATTACGCAAAATGTACAACCCCCTCCACCCCCCACACAAGACTGCCCACACACCTCGCTTTATTGTCAGTAGCATGCAGGTCTCTCACGGGGCAGAATTTTGAGAAAATTACAATCCACAAATATATGGTAAGTGACTCATGAGCACCAGGCACTAAGCTAGTACTGAGGCTGATCTAGTCAAGTATAGTTCATAGTCCATAACAAGCAACCTGATTTTTCTTTCCAACAAGCACCAGATTTGGGGATCAAATAGACAGAACCAGATCTGGGTTTGTCGTCTGGCTCTCCCAGTAGTACCTAAATGACCTTGATCAAGTTTTGTAATTTCTTCAAGCCACAGTTTCCACATGTCTAAATGGAAATAAAAATTCATACAGGGATTGTGAGGATTAATGAGATATTTGTTTTGGGAGCTTGGGATGCTTGCCCACAGTTAGTAGGTACTCATATGTGGCAATTGTTGTAGTAATAATGTGTCTTGGGAGAAGTGAGATGCTTATGGAGCAGCTGAGTTTTACCCCATATAACCAACTTGGAGCTGACCTATAATAACTTTAGGATTATCAGTGACAGAGCTGTAGAGAACTTTATCTGGTTCAACCTCTTCCTTTCACAGAAGAAATGGAGCCACAGAGGGAGGTTGGGTGACTTGCCCAGAATCTCACAGAGCCTGACTTGGAGCCCAGATTTTCCTAATCTAGGGTTCTTTTTGCTTCAGCATACCCTGCACCATGAGTCCCCGAATAACCTTTCTTCTCCTAACAGATTAAGGGGAAAGCTGCCTATAGAAAAGGTGTCTTTAAACTCGGCAGCATTACTCAGACACTCCAGTTTCAGATTTTGGCCTCAGGCCTACTTTGCTCTCCTGGCTCTCAAATCTCTGCTGGCAATGCAAAGGCTCTCATCTCACTTTAAAGGAAGAATAGAGGCTCCCAAGCCCTAATGTTTTCATTCCTGGGTGGCTCTGTTGCTGCTTCAGGTTTTTTTCCCCTGGAGTCTCTGTGCTTCAGGATTCATTCTTTCTAACATGTGAGTTCCTGAAGTAGCATTTGAATCCTCTCAATTCAGCCAGAGCATCTTGGAGTAAAAGTTCTCTCTCTTTAGCACATGTGAAACACCACATAAGAACAGAATCAGACGAATTGGAAACAAATGCACTTGCCTGGAAAGGACCAGAAACAGGCAAATGTTGACTGCTTAGAAAAGCAAAGGAAAATGCGTTGAGTTTTTGTTTGTTTGTTTGTTTGTTTGTTTTAAGGTACAATTCTTCACCTACTGAGGAAAATAGAGAAAAGGGAAAAGAGAATGGCAAGTTAAAGGAAAGCTGTGTCACATCAGGGCCCTGGATTTACCTGGAAGACGATATGAATGTGGTGGGTGGGGGACAGGCTCCTGCATTCCTCATCTGTGCCAGCCCTACAGTGGCTGGAGAGTCCCCATTCTGCAGGGAGAAGCCAGCTGGCTCCCAGTCTATCCTCAAAATCAAGGTCATATGATTTTGTTTTCCAAGTTCCTTTAGCTCTTATAGTCAAAATCATCTGATTTTCCTCTTAATTGCCTTCTGAGCATTTTGAATGTGTTAATTCCATCTTCCTAATTAGACTGTAAGCCTCTCCAGGATAGGCACTGTGTGCTCTGCATTTCTTCTGTATTCTCGAAAGAAAAACTTGATTTTTGGGGGGTTAGCACAGAATACATTGCAAAATATGTGACAAATGGGCTTTTTGAGTGTAAAAATGCCTCCTTAGAAGGGATGTGTTTCTTCTTTGCCGCATTGCAGCTAATCAGATAAAGATATGGACCAGGATTAACTTCCCACCCAAGTGGAGTGGTATTAAAGCATTTCCTGCCAGAGGTATTGTGGAGTGCCATGGGCAAGGGGTGTGTTGAAAGAGTTCACCCTTTATTTGAAAGAAATGGTAGTCCTTCTGGTCTCAGAGCAAGTTAAAAGGGATTTTGCTGTTTATTTTCCAAATTTCTTTTCCCTTGGTCTGTATAAGACACAATAGATGATAACAGCTGATTGAGAATAGTTAGTCTAGTGTATAAATATGTAAACATGGGTAAGTATGTATTTAGACAATTTAAAAGTGTGTCTCATTTACCCAATTATAAACAGCTGTCTGAGAGCAATTACGATTTATCATGTAAATGCTTATTTGCATAATTCAAAATATGAATATTATTTGCTTGATAAAGACTGTAAATAAAAGGCAACCCAAACTTTCTCATGCTTAGAGTTTTATGCTAAGTTTTTGCCATACAGAGAAAAAGAGCATTTTGTTGAAAACAGAATTTAATTTTGATAATTCTAGCAGGTCCAAATAATCACTAATTTAATAAGAAAAGGGTAAAACTTTTAAAGGTGGTTGACTGAGAAATAATAAAAGAGGTGATACTACTCTGCTGCTTTTACTCCTGAAAATTTTCTGTGTAAAGCAATTCTGCTGATGAATTGTTTTACAACTGTTTTCACTGAATGCGAGTGTTTAATGAGGAATTCTTTTGCATATTCTATGTACTACCATTTGATATACACATAATTCTTCAATAATATATCATTATTTTTAATTGTATAATTACCAAATGAGTATGCTTCCAAGTGTACTAAGGAACAACTCTCCTTAATATATAGCTATTCTACATTTATGAAAGCAAGTTATAAAATGTGGACATCAAAACTTCCATTCAGGTATTACCTGATATATTAATTTTCCAAGGGCTGTCATAACCAATTACCACAAACTTAGTGACTTAAAGCAACAAAAATGTATTCCCTCACAATTCTGGAGGCTAAAAGTCTGAAATCAAGATGTTGGCAGGGCCCTGTACCCTCCAAGGGCTCTAGAGAAGAATCTTGTCTTGCTGCTTTGTAGTTTCTAGTGGTTGCTGGCAATCCTTGGTATTCTTAGCACGAAGCTGCCTTATTCCAATCTCTGCCTCCATGGTCACATGGCCTTCCTCTGTGTGTGTTCGTGTCTCTGTATGGCCTCTCCTTGGATTTAGGGCCCACCCTAATCCAGTATGACATCATCCAAACTAATTACATCTTAAAAGATCCTATTTTCAAATAAGGTCAACATTCACAGGTATTGGAGGTTAGTACTTGAGAGCTTGTTTGGAGGTTCTAGCAGGGGAGTGAAGCTAGTCATATACCCTTGACCGAAGACCGGTCCTCCTCTATTGGGTATTGTCCTCCTCTTCCACCGAGCACACAGCTTCGGGAGGGACACACATGGAGCAGTGAGGGAGGAAAGGGACACCTGCCTAGCCAGCCGGATCAGCCGAATCCACCCTGGCGATCCATGGGGTGACAGATGTCACAACCAGATTGCCTTCACATCCGGTTAGTACTTGAATATATATTTTGGGGGGGACACAGTTCATCCCACTACACCCAGTGAAGACTAATATGCAAAGTACGGTTCCTAACTACTAAAGGATTCTGAAATATTATCTGAATTGCCCTTCCCCCAAGAGTAATATATACCTTTATAATAAAGGTATATATAATATTATTGTATGGTATATTCAAGAAATATTTACTCAATTTCCATGGTAGGAAAACAATGTGAAGAGGACTCTCTCTTAACCAGACTACCCATTTAACCAGAGAACCTGATTCTTCCATTATTTTTGACAACCAAAATTCATGATCTTTCCTTGATATTAGTGATTTTCTTCAAGGATCTGTTGCTATTTTTGGTATACTAATTGTGGACAAGTCTTCCCAAGTGGATTCAGCCTCTCTCTGCAGCTCTTCCTTGAGGTTAGGGGTCAATTGCTGACTCCTTTATACAATTTTTTTCTTGTTTTCAGAAAAGAAACTACTGTATGTTAAAATGGTAAACATTTTATAAAAGGTAGCTCATTCAGACCTCATAACATTGGGAGTTATGTTTTATGATAGTCCCATTTTATGGGTGAAAATACTGATACTCGGAAAGGGTCCAAAATCAGACAGCCATTAAGTGGTAGACACAGGATGTGAATCCACATATGCCTATTGCTAAAGCCCCTCTCTTTGGAAGAAAGCACAGTGTACCTGGCTGCCTGCTGTTACTTCCTGGGCTCTCATACTCCCCGACCTGTCCAGGAATGTTTTCTGTGCCGCTTCAGCTCTGCTGATTTTGCCATGTTTCTACACCTCTACTGAGTGACTTCTGGTTCCCAGGAAGCATTGCCCACATGACTGGGTTAAGGACTTGGAAACTTGCATTGATCAGGAAACAGCAGAATGGATCATCTCTTAAAAGACCCTTATCAATGGGTTCCTTGTGAAAATCAAAGCAGGGTACCACCGTAGTTCAGATGTGAAAAAACAAACCCTAGAGTCTGAGCACAGGCATAGGAGTTGGTTTTAGAGTTTGGTGAGCAAGATCAGAAATCTGAGTGAGTTAATCAGGACTAAGATGCAGTGGCAGTTTAAGGGCCTATCCCACACCAGGAGGTGCCTGATGATACTGATTAAGCAGGAAAGAAGTACTGAAAATCTCATGCCTAAATTTGCAGCTGTCATTGCCCAAAAGTATTGCATCCTCTCTCTGCTTATTTGGGTAAGGTTTTGCTTCTCTGCCTTTATCATGCGACTTCTCTGCTTCTCCCTAGTTTTCTGAAAGCAGTTGAATGGCTGTCTTATGTATGTGTCCTGTCAGCCCAACTAGACACCAAGCTCATTGAGGAGGGTCTTTCTCTTACTATATTTTGTGTTACCAAAGGTGCTCATGGAGCTCTTCATTCAATACCTGGTCTTTGACACTCAGGGAGGGCTACATCTGATGAACACAAATGAATGGGAAATTTGTAATTGACAAGCTGGGTGAGTAATTTTTTTCCAAGTTAAAAATTTTGCTTTGCTGTGAAAAGACATGCTTTGTTCACACCCAGCATCTTGTTGCTCAATAAAAGATCTCACGGACTTTATAATTTATGTGAGGCTCAAATGCCAGATGACTGGCGCATGGCCAATTCCATCGTTAAGAGATATACGCAAAATTGGTATTTAGTGCTGTTTAGTTGAGATTCCTGCTTCTTTGTCAGGATCTTTTTTTCTTTCTTTTCTCTTTTTTTAGTTCTAGCTATTGACAGTCAAATCTGATGTGGAACTCAGACTTCTGTGACTCCAAAATCCTATATTCTAAAACCCAGGCTGAAAACAAACGCACTTCAATGCTTTGTTTTCTAAGTGTCCTTTCCTTTTCCAATCAGAAAAAAAGATGAATTAGCATTTTATGGTGTCTGTTAGTGGGGGACCACTCAGGTCATAAAAGTGCACCAGGCAGAGGAATTTCCACACTGGTATAACAATGAACTTCCTCTGGGTCCTAAACTGTCCCAAGTGAAACGAGAATCAAGAAACCCCCGCTTGAATCACCATCCTGGCTCAACTGTGTCTAAAGGTTATGCCCTTTACCAGAAAACCAGGTAGAGCAGGTCCTGCCCCTCTCTTGTCACCTGTCGATTCTGGGGTTACAGAAAGGGCTAGCTTATAGGGACCTATCTCCTCATGTTACATTTAGCTGAGCTTCAGCTGCATGTACCACTTTCCCTAATGTTTTTCAATTATTTATTTCCTTTCTAGTTCTCATAGAAAGCATATGGGAGAGGTTTATTTTGCTAGCTCATTTTTAGATAAGTCAAAGCTTTGGTTGCTAAATATGGCATTCCAATTTAAGGAGAATCAGTCATTTACCCACTGAGGGCTGCTAATTTATTATTACTGGCTTATTCACCTATTTGTTGAATCAGCAAGCATTTATGGCATGCTTGCTATGTGACAGTAGCTGTGTTCTGAAAAATGACATTTGCTTAATGTTTTGCAGTTTCTAGAACATAAAATACACTATTGTCTTTGTTTCGTTTGCAGTTGTATAAGGTGAGTATGATTATCTCTATTTTACAGATGTAAACACTGAGGTTCAGATCTCAGAGACTTGATGCAGGTAGGATCATCACTCAAGATCAAGCTAGGATGAGTGCAGCAGATTATCAGACACCTTCTGTTGGCGCTGTTCTCAAGACTCAATAATGAAAAATGATCCAGCCCTGGATTTATGGGGCTAAATGTTTAATATGCATGTAATCATAGGGTTTGCCTGTAACTAGTATCCAAACAGGACCCTTTTTGTTGTTGTTGTTGAGACAGAGTCTTGCTCTGTCACCCAGGCTGGAGTGCAATGGTGCGATCTTGGCTCAGTGCAACTTCCACCTCCTAGATTCAAGTGATTCTCCTGTCTTAGCCTCCTGAGTAGCTGGGATGACAGGTGTGCATTACTATGCCTAGCTAATTTTTGTCCTTTTTTTTTTTTTTTTTTTTTTTTGGTAGAGACGGAGTTTTGCCATGTTGGCCTGGCTGGTCTCGAACTCCTCGATCCGCCAACCTCAGCCTTCCAGAGTGCTGGGATTACAGGCATGAGTCACTGCGCCCGGCCAGGACACTTTTAAGAAGGAAAGGAAGTGCTGTAATTATAACAGGACAACTGGTGCCATCTGGGATGGATGGTTATTCTACTCCCTGCCACTTTCCCTTATCTCTCAGCCTGTTTGCTCAGGGAGACAACAATGAATCTTTGGAGACATTTGCCTTTACAAAACTGGGCAGAACCAACTAGTGTGAAGGTGGGGGCACAGACACATTGAGGCAGAGGGGCAGGAATGAGGAAGCATGGAGTAGTATCTGGGCTGACTTATGTACTAACCAGGTTGCCAGAGATGACCCAAATGGAGGGATGGGGGCTGCTATGGAGGTGGGCAGCTGGGCTGTGGCTGTCTCCCTGTTGCTTAGTTGAAGCTGCAAGAGGAAAGAGGGAAAATAAGCAGACTGTCTCTCCTCCGGACAAAATCAGCCCATCTGGTTTCACATTCGCTTCCAGTGAAACCCACCCTGCAGTGCGTGAACATTCCCAAGATCTTTTTCAGTTTTTTTTTTTTTTTTTTTTTTTTTTTTGGTGAGGGGACTGGGTTTCTTTTTAATACACTCCCCACCCCCAACCAGGAATTTATTCTCTAGTGAAATAGTTTAATGTTATTAAAAGAATGATTCCCATGAGGTGAGTGTAAACCATTAAAAATTCCAGAGGGCAGGGAAGATATCTGTCTTTGGTTACTGACCCAAGGCTGAATGGAAGCAGTTGTGTTATGTAAGACTGTGTGTCAAAGATTGAGACTGAGTTTGTTTGCTGTCAAGTGGGAATTGTGTCTCAGAACTGGAAGGAATTTGAGGAGATTATTAGTTCAGCCTCCTGCCTCTAGACAGTTAACTCCAAAACTCAAAACATACTTCTAAGGGACTTACGGGTGTGAGGGTAAAGTACATCCTTCTCAGAATGTTGCAGAAGGTCTTCATGAGCTCACCCTGTCTCCCGCCAATCACACATCTCCCATCACTTCGTTACTTGAACTCGGTGCTTCAGCTATAATGATGATAATGATGGTATCTAACATCTTTGGAGCTCATAGGATGTACCCTACACTTTTCTAACATTTTACCTGTGTTATCTCAGTTATTCTTCGCAGTCCTATGAGTAGTTCCTGTTAGTAGTATTTTTATGGATGAGGAATCTGAGGTAACAAAGAGGTTAAGTAGCTTTTCTAAAGTCAAATGTCTCCAAGGCTACCCAGGAGAGTATGCAGTTCACTCCAGGATGTTTCCTCTGTGTAGACCATCATCACCTGAGGTCTTCTGTCTGGTGTACTCATCACCTTGGAAGCCAGAGTTTGCGTACTGTGCGTCCTGAAAAGCCGGCAGTGCCTCCAGAGGCTGAGTCTCATGTGCCAAGTTTGGGCATTCACAGCACCCTATGCATCCAGTCAAGGGGGCGTGAGCCACTGTGGTTTTCCTGGCTACCTCGCCCTCTATGCTGAGAATAACTTAAGGCTACAAACCATTTTTTACCTCCTGTTTCTAGCGCATGGCCCACTTAGTAGAACTTCAAAACATTTAACCCAAAAAAGTGTGTGCAGTCAGAAAGCAAATCAATAAAAGCTGCTGACCTACCTTTTCAGTGCTGTGTGTGGGACATGTCTCACCCATAGGGCGCACCAGCAAACTAAAGAAATGCAAGACAAAGGGGGCTGTGGGTCTGGTTTGCAATTTTAATTTATAACTGGTGTTTAGCAACAACTATTTTAGACAATAGGTCATTCAAGACTGAATTGATTATAGAAATGAGATACTAGTTGTGGAAAAATACCCTAAAAAGTACTATGACGCTTGCTGATTCGTGTGTCTGTTGACATCAACTTCCAGAAAAACAACTGGCCAAAATGTATCAAGGGCCTTAACAATGTAAATAGCTTTTGACTCTTTTGCTTTTAGGCTTTTTTCCCAAGAGGAAATCAGAAATGTATAGAAATATGTATGCATAAATATTGCAGCAGTACTTAAAAGAATGGAAAGTTTGAAGCAATCTAAATTCCAGGCTTAGGGTATAGTTAAGATAATTGTGTCATCATGAAATGAGGAACTCTATGTAGCTATTTGCATTATGTGTGTACAAAGCATTTGTAATGACACAATAAAAGCTTCAGATATGGTAAACAAACAAAACCCTAGAATATAAAATTCTATCAACAGCATGATTTCAACAGTGTAACAAGTGTATGAAAACTAGGAGGAAAGGCCAAGTGCAGTGGCTAATGCCTGCGGCGTGGTGGCTCACACCTGTAATCCCAGCACTTTGAGGCTGAGGTGGGCAGATCACTTGAGCTCAGAGTTCAAGACCAGCCTGAGCAACATGGCAACACCTTGTCTCTACAAAAAATACAAAAATTAGCTGGGCATGGTGGCACACACCTGTAGTTCCATCTACTCGGGACACTGAGGTGGAAGGATTGCTTGAGCCTGGGAGGTTGAGGCTGTGGCAAGTTGAGATCTTATCTCTGCCCTCTAGCCTGGGTGACAGAGCAAGACTCTTTCTTAAAAAAGAAGAAGAAAACTAGGAGGAAATGTACTAAAATGTTAATAGTGATTATCTCTGATTGGTGAAATCAAATATATATTTTTTCTGTACAGGTTCCTTTACTTTCCAGATATGACACATTGAGTGCATATTATTTAAGTACTTGGGAAACAAATTTAGGTTTTTAAAATACTGTATGAGATATAAGATAAGTGAACAAAGCTGAAATATAATGTGTAATTTCTTAATTAAACAAAAATACCATTATCTAAAATTTTAAAATTAATGGAATTAGATGAATATAAAAATAGTTAGAATAAGTAGAAGCTGGATGGTTTCATGGGGAGAAAAGTGCATATTAGACGTCAGAAGATTTAGTTAATAATATTTATGTTAGTAATTGTATAACCCAGGAGAGTCATGTAACCTCTCTTTGTCTATGTTTCTTCATTTGTAAAAACAAATTGGTTGAATCAGGTGATTCCCAAGTTTCCTCCTGACTCTAAAAAGTCAGGAGGACTTTATCCATTGATGTATCCATTATTTATCTCAGATGCATAAAACCCTAGTTTGTAGATAATCTGGCAACACTGCACGAGGTGCTGAGTGCGAATTCATGGAAACCGCCCCATCAACATCAGCAGAAAGTTAGTGACTAATTCTTGAGCTTAGATTTAGTGCAATTGGGAGTAGAAAGAAGAAATTTTAATAGAGAAAGAATGGTGGGAAAGGCATGGAGGTGCTGGGAGAGGCCATGGGCTGGGGAGGAAGACCCTTGTTTTGACAGAAATCAGCTCCGTTGGCAGGATAGGCAGTCAGGGTAGGAGGTTGATTGATCAGTGGTTGAGAGGCTGCCTGACAACTCACCAAAGGAAGAGCAGAGGCTAGAGGGGGTCTGACCTTTCACCCTCAGGCTCCCAGCACAGACTCCCTGGAGACTCAGTGTCTTATCACCCTGTGGAGTTAGAAGTGAATGACTAAAAACAAAGTTCCACCCAGGACATAGGCAAAGGGTAGGTTTTTGACTTGTGCTTAAAAACAAGTGAAAGAAATGTTTTTAACTAGAAAGCAAGCAAGCAAGCAAGCTTTGGGCCCAGAATATAAAAGGGGCACAGAGAAAAGAGGAGCACTGTGAAATTCAGGAAGCGCTGTGTCCTAATCCTGGCTTTGCTGTGGTCTTGCTGGGTGGCCAGCAAACCATTCACCCTTTTGAGCCTCATTTTCCTCTCACTAAAATGGAGACAGCAATGCCTGTTCCCCACATCATGGAGGGTGTTAGGAGAACCACAGATGCTGTGAGTGAGTGTACTGTATAAATCCAGTGTCCAAAGGTGTATTCATCTTCCTCCTTGAGCCAGGTGGAACTGGTGGGGGTGCAGTGAAGGGAAAGAGAGATACAGAGACAAAAAAGCAGAGAGAGATCAGTGTCCTCTCTGCTGAGGTACCTGGTCCTCTCATCACACTCCTAGATACAGCAGATATTATACAACATAAATCCTACAGTCTAAATCGAACTGCAAATTCTCTAAATACTTCTGAGTCAAAGAGCATTGAAATTCTAGGAGGAACATTGGATACTTGGAATATTCACATCCTTTTCTCATGTGACAAATAGGAACGCTATTCATTTCATTCTCAATGTCATTTTAATTTGCAGCTAGCTTTAGTCACCATAGCACTTTATTTTGCCTGTAAAGGCTTCTAGTTTAGTGCTAGAAATGTTTTTGTAGTGCAGTGATGTTTGATTAAAATGTCATCAAGAGCATCTTTGGCTACATCTTTGGCTCACCTTGTATTTTTAAAGGGACAAAACGGAAATTCAAGTTTATGTTTCACTTAAAGCTCAGCACATGCCCTCCTGTAACAATTATTCTCAGAATTTGCATTTGGCTGTGTCCCTTCAGATGCAGCAGCCCTGTTTGTAAACTCCAGCGTGACACAGGAACATGCTGGGTGGAGGTAGTGGTGTATCCTTTTAGGGACAATAATGGCAGCTCATTTCTATTTATGGATTTAATTGATTCTAATCCAGAAGGTTCTGAAATCATGATTCTGTGCCAGATACCTCCCATGAAGGAGGATGGTGTGAAGACCCCTGTCAATCACCCAGCAGAGGCAATGAGCACTGGAGTATTTCTGATTTTAAGGAGCCCCTTTAATCCAATCAATTGCAGAGATTCTTACTTCCCCTGAGCCATGCATGCATTAATTCTATAAGAACACCTTTCCCATTAAAGAAACTGATTGCAGACTTCCCTTCTAATTGTGAAAATGCTCACCTGCTCAAAGTAAACAGTTCAGGAAAGATACCTTCATTTTGCTTCAGTTATTTAAGTGAGGAGAGTGGAGTTTCAGCAGAAGTTTAAGAAGTTAAAATTCAGCACCCATTCACAGTCATAAATACAGCAATTCATGCCTGAAGGGAGCATAGAAACTACAAAATAATCTTGTCCCCATCAGCCACTTGTCAGGGACCTCAGTTTTTTGATTGGTTACAATTCCTAAGTAAGGGAGTAGTGGGAAGATGAGTGTAAGGAGACATTGAGCTCATTATTAAAAAGGAATGATTATCAAAAACTGGAGACACAATTTGGGAGGCCAAGGCAGGTGGATTGCTTGAGCCCAGGAGTTCAAGAAACATGGCAAAACCACCACTCTATTAAAAAAAATACAAAAATTAGCCAGGTGTGGTGGTGCATGCCTATGGTCCCAGCTACTCGGGAGGCTAAGGTGGGAGGATCACCTGAGCCTGGGGAGATTGAGGCTGCAGTGAGCTGTGATTGCACCACTGCATTCCAACCTGGGCGATAAAGTGAGACCCTGTCTCGAGGAAAAAAAAAAAAATTGGAGACAATCTAAAAATGCAGGAGTTGGATAATTATTTAATTAGTTATTGATTTTAGTATAATTATATGCTGGAATACTATGTAATCATTAAAAACCATGTTTTAGGAAGAACGTATAATGAGTTGGGAAAATGTTCGTGACACAGTATGAAATGAAAAAAGTAGTATGCGAAATTGTGTGTATAATTTTTTAACAATTGGTAGGCCTAGAGAAAAGACTGCTCTGCAGTAGTTCAAAAGAATGAAGTAAATTTAGCTACTTATATGGGAAGATCCCTAAAACCTGACGTTACATCATGAAATCATGTTTCAAAATAATGTACAGCACAATCCTATTTGGGGGGCATGTTGGATGGGGAAGGTTGAAAGGGGCTATAATGCCCTCTATATAATTTGAATATCTGTAATAAGAATATATTTGTATATTGTGAAATTTAAGATCACATTTTTAAAATTTGGAGTGGGGGAAGGAAGGGAGAAAAAATGCTGGAAATGACTACAGTATTCACATCCCTTCCATTCCATATTGCCTTTCTAGTCACCTGTCCCATGGTGCTATGGGGTCAGTTTACTGTGAGCGAAAAAGGAGGGGAGAGCAGGGGCTGGGAGATGGGGTGGTTGTCTTTATTAAGAAACAGTAAGGCTCCAAGTTCTGCAATGGAAATCAGGCACCAGGCCAGCAAATCAGGTGGTGAAGGAGACAGCACCATCAACTGATCTTAAAAGGTCTGCAGCTTCTTTGCAGCTGTGGTTCGTAACACAGTCTATTTAGGAACTAAACAGATGGATTCCAAGGCCTAGCCCCAGAGACTGGGACCTAGGACATCTGGAGTGTGCCCACGAATTCTGCATTTTTACAAGAAAATGTCCCATGTCATTCTTAGACCATTTCTTGAAGCACCTTGCTCTAGAGATGTTATGGAGCCAGAAATCAAAGCGTGAAGTGCCACCCTCTGCCTTTCCAATTTGCCAGACCACCCTCTAAATCCTTTTTTTCTTTCAGAGTTGTTAATTATGCTCATTTAAAGCCAGTTCCACTAGATTAATATGTTTGGTGGGGGTTGGAGGCAGGTAAGGTCATGCAGCGTGACTGGGCTGGGGAGAGTAGAGGAGAGGCAGAGGTGGCCCAGTGAAAAGGAGGGGCAGCCGCCGCAAGAATGTTGTGAAGTTTAAAAATCAATAAAAATGCTCTTCTCTCCACATATGACCCTGCCAAACATATGATATAACTGGAAGACCTGTTAAGTAACAGTCATTGTCACAGGATTATAGTGAAAATAATTATAGCATCTGAGAGTGAGCACCCAGGCCCTGATCATTAGCTTAGCTAAGAGAAAATGCTGTCAGTCGGCCTTAGGTCAAGAAGAACTGCAATAATCAGGTTTCTTCTTGAAGGGTTTGTCCAGTTTCCCTAGAAAGCAAAACGAAGGTCCTATGTCGCCACCTAGAGTCCAAAGCCTGGAAGTACTGGCTAAGGAAATTCAAATAGATCCAGCTCTTTGGAGAAATGTCTCTGTCCAAGTTTAATGACAGCACCGGCTTCAGGCTTACCAATCCAGTCAGTCGTTTTTCACAGGACAAGAATATGAGTCTGAACTCAAGTCTCCATTATGACCAGATTGTTTTAGGATGAAAAAAACATGGGCATTCTTAAACCTTGACTAAATGGGTAAGAGTTCAAGTGTGTGGGGGATGGGTCGGGGAAGTAGGGTTGGTCTTAACTGCTACTCTAAGTGGATGATCTTAGGAAAGTCTTACTTAACCCATTAGAGACACTTTCTCTGTTATAAAATGAGAGGACTGAACTAACTTGTCAACACTATAAGTCTTCTAAGACCTCAAATGTTGTGATTCTATAGTAAACTAGAGTCTATTTAAACCGAGCCATTAGTCAAAAAAAAAAAAAAAAAAAAAAAAAGGCACAGTATGCAAAAAATATTGGTACCCTGCATTTGTGAATGTGACTTTCTCCATCAAGGAACCTATGTCTTTTCTGCCCTCTAGAGCTCTGCCTGAAAACTGCATGGATTTTATATAAAAATCCCCCAAATGAGAGGCTTCCTTGCTTAAGAGTTGGAGGCTGGCAGCTCCCTGAAGTCCAAGGCATACTTTTTTTTTTCTGCAGCATATTATTCACTCCTTCTATTCTTGCTTCATACACATATTCTGATACAATTCCGTTCAATTCAACCATTTATTCCAGAGTTCTCTCCCAACTCTCCCTGTTTATGGCTTTCAGCTGTTTGAAGTAAAATCCACACCATTTATTTGGACAAAGGGGCCAATTTTTCTAAAGGATCTTCTGCTCCATAAATGTTTTTCCTCTGATTAAGTTGTACAGTGGCTCTAAGGAGGATTATCTGTTCTAATTTCTGGAGCCAATGCTTATAAAAAGTTATCCCAGCTTCTTGTCTTGTGTCACTTCCAAGAAATGTGTGCATGAAAGCCCCTGTTGTATGACAGTATAAGAACTCTGCTACAAGACTGCCAAAGAAACACAGGACTGCTAAGTGTGAGTTCAACAGCCTAGTGAGCAGAGGAGCCACATTGTCAGTCTTTCTTCTGGAGTTAGGTTTTAGTTCTGAATTACCGCAGAACCATAGCCAAGCTGTGATCCATCTAATCTGCTAGTTGGTGGGTTGTACCTAAGGCAAAGTTTGGAGAAAAGTGGCAACAGTGCCTTTTGCCAGTTGCATCTTTCTTAACTCTAGCAAAATCTCCATTTTAGGCAAGAACAGTACTGTTCAGTTAGGGTTTTCCCTGAGTGGGACTCCTGCTGTTGATAAAACAACAGTGTAAAACAGCAGTGATCTGTTTCAAAATTTATACCAGATATAAAAGTGTGATAGTGACCTATTATAAACCCAAATACTGAATGAGATCAGTTTGAAGATGCCTAGAATTTACGCAAAGGCCCTTTCAGGATTGCTGCTGAAGAGAAGGCCCAAGACTCCTTACCTAATCTATAGCCTCATTCAAAGTCTAATCTGCGTCTGGGTCAGACCCCTGCAGGGTGTGAAGCCAGGCACAGTGGAGACCACACGAAGTTTTTTAGGCACCAGTGCATCAAGGAATGAAGGAAGCATCAGAGAAAATATTTTCAGAGCTGTAAATGGTCTTTACTGTTTCTAGTCCTTAAATGACCTTACAATGGTTAATCTTAAGAGATTATTGGTATTTATTGTAACTGTAAAGGGACTGCCCTTAAATTTGGCTTTTATTACTTACCCAGTAATGCAGCTACTGCATCAGCCTAATCATAGTAGTTTCCATTTTTCAGTCAAGGCGTATTTTTAAATCCTCAGAGAACAGAAACTATCAAGTAACCTCGCCTGTTTGCAAGAACCTGCTCTCTGTTGCTGGCCATGTGTTCTGCTTTTATGCCCCAGTCCCACCCCTAATCCCACCAGAATCCTGGCCCATTTTCCCTGCCATGGTCTAGGGGAACATCCTTCATTCTACTCAGCTAGACCATGCTGACTTCAGGAGGACAGACTGGAGGAGCAAGCCATGGACGCAATCTGTCCGTGCAGAAAAGAGTGGAATTAGGACCTTCTGTTTACTGCATCTTTGCATTGGACATTACCTAAAACCTTGTTCCACGCATCAAGAAATGTAGGTTTGTAGCAGACTTGAAAAAAGAGGCAGAGATAGAGATACCTTATGGCAGACACTACTGCTCCTTGTGATTTTTCCAGGTCTTCTCTTCTTCCAAATGCTTATGACAATTGCTCCTCCTCATTCCCGCCAAGTCAAGTGACCATGTGACTTGCTTTGGCCAATGAAATGTGAGAGGACATGAAGACTATCTCTTCAGTGTGGAAGCATTCATGAGTTGTGTAAGATTTTCAGTGCTCTTCATCCCCTGCGTGGGAGATCATGTCAATGCAGCAAGGCTGCAAGATCAAAGTAACCTGGAATATTGAGCCACCATGCAAAGGACAGCTTACTAGAGCATTGATGGGACCCATAAAGGACTTCACATTAGTGAGAAGCAAACCCTTGTTGTTTAAGCCACTGATGTTCTGGCACTGTTTGTTACTGCAGCGTACCTAGGCTCTCTTGATTGGTACATGCCTTCATGCTCCTGTAAAATGAAACTCTTCAGTGTGAACATCATTCTCCTTGACAAGGGAGACAGGAACAATCAGAAGTTCATATTTCTCTCTGATCTTGAGAAACATGACAACAGCCCAACTATTGGGCTTACCCATATCTTGCTCCAAAAATTATGTCCTAGCTCTAAAAATTAAATTCCCTTTTAGCGATCTTCTGTACATTTTTCTAGACTTCCCTCACTGGGGATATCAGCTTTTCCAACCCTGTCATTACATGTCCGTGCCACCCTCTTAAGTTTGTACTTAATATTATGTCTCCCCTTGCCACTACTTTCCATGATTTGTACATGTTTTCAAGTCTAGGCTCACCAGGGTTTCTTTGTGAACTCCTCTTTATTCTGTGTCAGGGTCTGAACAACTGCATTTTTTAGAGTTCTTGACATTCTTAAGAAGCCTTCCTTTTTAGAGATTCATGTGATAGAACAATGCCTTTTTTGCCCTTTTATGCATTAAAATCAGTTTTCCTTAAGAATAGGACATGTTCTTGCCGAGATGCCCTGGACACTACAGCAAAGTCTGGAGAAAAACACAAGGATACCAACATCTATCAGATATGTTAAGAACTACTGGCTCAAGATGGTTTACAATTTCAGCATTAGATCACATTCTATTCCTTTTGTTGGCATCATATCTTTGGTTGGGTTTTCAGTGATTGCTGTCGTAAAAAGCAAGTGTCATTGAAAATCAATGTAGAGCAGGAAATGAGCGTGGCAGTGTCCTATATGAGTCCAGAATTTGAGAAGTTGTACAGTGCCAAACATGTATACTTAGTAATTGTGGGTTATTTAAAAATGAAATAAGTACATTTTCTTTCAATTAATGTGTAACATTTTTTCCAAAAATGACTAAGTTGTTAGAGCATAAATACTTCTTATGTCGTTTGACCCTAAATATTTATAATACAGGAAACTGAAAAAAAAAATCATTGAGACATTGAGGGCATGATGAACTAAGAAAATGCGGTAACCTCTGGTCTAGGGACACATCAAACCATACTCAATCTTGTCCTGTTATGTCCTCAAAAATACACGTTCAGTCGTTTCCAAAATCAGTGCTGGGAGAACTAGATAGCCACATGCAAAATAACAGTGTTGGACCTTTACCCACATGTAGAAATTAACTCAAAGTGGATCAAAGACCCAAATAAAGAGCTAAAACTAGAAAACCCTTAGAAGAAAATAGAAGTAAATCTTCGTGACCTTAGATATAAAAATAGTGTATTAGATATGGCACCAGAAGCACAAAGACACATTGCATTTTGTCAAAATTTTGTGCATCAAAGGACACTATCAAGAGAATGAAAAGGCTATTCACAGAATGGAAAAAAATATTTGCAAATCATATTTAGTCATATATCTAATAAGGGTCTAGTATCCAGAATATATAAACATTTCCTACAATTCAACAAAAAGATAAACAACCCAATTTGAAAATGGGCAGAGGACTTTAGATATTTCACCAAAGACATAAAAAAAGCCAACAAGCATATGAAAAGATGCCCAATATGTTAGTCATCAATCAAAACCCAATGTGACACCACCTCATGTCCACAAGTTTGGCTAACACGGTGAAACCCCATCTCTACTAAAAATACAAAAACAAAATTAGCCACGTGTGGTAGAGGGTGCCTCTAGTCCCAGCTACTTGGGAGGCTGCAATGAGAGAATGGCATGAACCTGGGAGGCGGAGCTTGCAGTGAGCTGAAATCGTGCCAGCCTGGGCAACAGAGTGAGACTCCATCTAAAAAAATAAAAAAATTAAAAATAAGAACTGTTAATTGCTACAAAGAGCATAAAAACACCTAAGAATATAGCTAACAAGGAAAGTGAAGGACCTCTTCAAGGAGAACTAGAAGCTACTGGTCAAGGAAATAAGAGAGAACACAAACAAGTGGAAAAACATTCCATGCTCATGGATAAGAAGAATTAATATTATGAAAATGGCCATACTGCTCAAAGTAATTTATAGTTTCAATGCTATTCCCTTTAAACTACCATTGACATTCTTCACAGAATTAGAAAAAAACTACTTTAAAATTCATACAGAACCAAAAAAGAGCCTATACTATACTACAAGGAGGCATCATGCTACCCGACTTCAAACTATGCTACACGGCTACAGTAACCAAAACAGCATGGTACTGGTACAAAAACAGACACATAGACCAATGGAAC